>NC_084806.1:1890181-2215181 GCF_963583255.1 Pyrus communis | reverse complement strand
CCGGAGTAAGAGAACCCACTCCTAAGCTACAGTCATTTACTCCTAACCCCGGGACACAGCATGTCTGGTTACTGCAAGAACTTTGAAGGGTATTTATACTTTCTATAGGCTGGCAAGCAAAAGTTTCTGATACTGAGTTTACGCTCTTGACTGGCCTTAGATTGTCATGTGCTCCATCTATTTGATTGCACAAAGGCCTTTCCCTAGCAGAATACATAGAGGTGCACAAACATAGTGATTTATAGCTAATGTCTTCTTCGGTTTCATTCAATGTCCTTGGAGGACAACTGATTGCACTTGAAGACAAACAAATGTTTGCAGAACGACCTTTGCATGCCCAGCCAGAAAAAAGAGTAACCAGTGCTGAATCTGATGCTGGAGCTGCATTACGATAACTTTGGTAGTTAGAACAGGTATACAAGATTATGCAAATAGCATGGAGAACACAACATTTGCTGGAATAAAAATAACAATAGTAATAATTTGATAACTCAGGAGGAACCTGCTATTCGAAGATTTTGAAGAAAGGAACTTGCTTCCTTTTCAGTAAGCGATCCTACCAACCATGGCAAGACACACTCAATCAACTTCAAGGGCATCATGCATAAGCTTTGATACATAAGAACCCGCTGTCTTTTGGGGCTAAAATGCTTACGAGCAAGTGGAAGGACCTAAAATGCATTATACTCATAAGATGACATTTGAGCAGAAAAAAGATGCTTGAACAGAATAAACGCTGAATCAGAATAGCAACATTGTTAAGGCACCCTAGACACTGCTCACAGTCACAACACTCTCAAATAAACTGTTTCAACAAATGTAAAACCGATGTCTAGAATTGGAAACTAAATTATCATATTCATGCATTTGTCTAACAAAATACCTATAGCATCTAGCTTTCCAGATATAAGAACGGAAAAGAAAATTACTTTTCTTGTATGTTTGGTTTTCAGGATAAAATCCTTGAAGCTTTCAAATACTCTAGTCTGGACAACAAGAAAGATGCAGGGAACTTATTATCAACTTATCAGAGATAATTTTAGAATGTTTCCCTTCCTCTCTCACAAAACCTATAAAAATTGCAGAAAAAAAAATATATCAGGTGGGAGAACTGATTTCCATGGTGCCCACAACTTTCCCTTAAACAAATTCACAAAACAAAAATGAAAGTTACTTTCCTATAACTTGCTCTCTACTTATTTGACTATGATCTTAGGAATGTGAAAAATAGGTTAGCTATTCTCTCCCTCTCTTAGGCAGGTCAGCTCATTGTCATATTGGAAGTGGAAACAGCACGCACCTGAAGTTCCTCATTCTGGAAGTGCTTCAGTATGCCATCTATTATCTGATCAGCATGAGAGCATAACTTCATATAAAATTCAGAAGTGGATGAGTTAGCTCCTGCCCTCTGGATGCTTTCCATGAGGCACCTAAGCTTGTCAAATTGAATTTCTTCTTCTGCATGCTCGTGAGCAAAATTGAGTTCTGCATCTAGAGAAGGGAATATAACTTTGTCCTCAGCAATGCTGCAGTGAAGTCAAGAGAAACTCATCTCACAATACGTAGGCAATCATAAGATACCAAGTAAGTAAAGCATTTGATTCATACAAGTCTTTATACAGCACTGATGTCTAGTGTTCGTTCACAGTTATGAACCCAAAAATAAATAAACTGCATATAACCCATGATGGCACAGAACATATGATCTATTGAAACTTAAGATTACAAGATACTAAACTATACACAACAACAAAGTTATCGCCTCAAAAATCATAACCTTGCATAACTCATGGAACTGAACATTTTAGTAATTAAGACAATTTGATTAAAATAGGCACAAGAGGTGGCAAAACGCAGTTCAAGCTAATCCATTATGCAGACTGACTGATGGCCCACTACTAGCTGTCCTTGGTCATAATATAAGATGTCGAAGCAAAGAATTCAATGCATTAGGAGTATGTCATTTCGCAACAAGAAGAATATCAAAGGAACAGACAAGGCCAAAAACCATACCTATGGAAAATACAAACTTCTGCAATGAACTGCAACCTCTTGTTGAATGCAGACAAATCAGAAAAATCTTTAGAAAGTTGTATCCTCCTAACGGCCTCAGCTATGTCACTTAACTCTCTTTTTATAGCATTGTGCCAAAAAAGTATTTCATCTATCGGATTCAAAACAATGGTGCTGGAATTATCAGATTGTACGTCCGCACGTTTCCTTTTACAAGTCCTGGAAGATTCGCACACGCACTTCCCCTTATTTACAGAATCTTGAAATTGCCCCTTGGAATTACCTTTTCCCTGAGAAACATTTTCCCCTTCCATCCAGGCAAATACAACCTTCGCATCATAAAAATTAAGGTCAGCAAAACATATATTTCTTTCTCTAATAAACAACTTGAAATGATATGCCGTGAAAAGCAACCCTCACCTGCTGCAGAAGCTTCTCTTCTGGTATTACTTTGCTCAAGTACTTGCGCATATCCTGATGTTCGTCAGATGATATGGAGGAAGAGAGCCATGGAAGAAATTCCGCCATCATGTTAACAGGAATACTACACAGAAACTGCCACACCAAGGAAGCTTGCTCCTCAAATGAAAACTTCTCAATAAGCAAAGGGAAGACCTGCCAAATCCAATAAAACTCAGCATTTGTTGAACAATGACGAAAATCATGTAAAGTTAACGAGGGGATGAAACAAATACCTGTTCCTCTTCCTTGGACATATGCTGGCTGATTGATGTTTGGATGGCTCCAGTACAAGAAGCCAACTCTCTCCGGTAGCTCTCCTCATTTTGTTTATCGGAGTTTAGCAGCTCAAACAATTGATCGAAAAGAACGCTCTCTCCCTCGTGTTCAAGAGAATACGTTCGAGCCACATTCTTCACCCGTATATCGAGAGCTGGAAATATGACCTGAAAAGCCCAAATCCATCAATTTTTACAACCTAAACAGTTTGTGCATAATCTACAACCTCAAAATTGAGCAAGTATAACCATCACTAGCATAAAATGTAATTAAATAGTTACATAACGCATGGATGATGAGTAATTAAACCAATAATACTAACACTAATCACCAAATTCTCTACAAAATTGAAATCTGAAACAACTGGAATACTACAAGCATACAGTCTCACAGGCCAGAGTCAAACCACAAACACACCTCGTCCTCGGCATTGCAATGGTGCTTATAAATAGCGCGGAGGAAGTGGTAGCGCTCCAGCAAGGGCTGAATTCCAGCGGCGGAGCCTTCGCTGGTGGCGAAGGCCATGGCGGCTCGGTGGAGGCCATCGAGCTCGGAGCGAATAGCCTTGTGAAACAGCAAGAAGATGAGGATCGGCGACTTGTGCGCCGAGCTCTTCAGGCAAGTCTTGGACGGAGAAGGATCGAGCGGGGCTAAGGGTCCAGCCATTACCGCCACAACTCCACCTCCACCAGCAGGAAATGGTGCCGCCATTTATAGAAACCGACACGTCGTAAATTTGGGAACGTGATTGCGGATTCAGATTTCCATAAACCCTAGGGTTTCCTGTGCTACTGGATTTGGGCAATCCGGTCGGCTCGCCAAAATGCAGACACACACGCGCGCTCGTTTATGGTGGTTCTGATTGTGCGAGCAGGACGGAACGGGCGACAGCACGAGAACGTTCAACGCTTTGCAAATAGATAAGGGAGGGACATTTTATAGTTGTCCACGTCGCGAACTGGCCACCGTGTTTTATAGGTAGGGGACATCAAGGAGACTCAGGTTATATTTTAGGGTTGTTGTCGTAAATATACAAGTTTGAGGAGAATGATGACGAGTACAATAGTTGTCGGGAGGAGAAATAATTATATATTACACGTGCCCTCCACGCGTGAGTAAGCCACCACCACGGTGGTTTTGGACTGTGTACATGGACTGTCGTTTTGACCACGTAAGCATCCACTCAGTGATGGATAATATCAGACAGGTAGCAGCATCACGTGTACATGGTTTGTCGTTTTGACCACGTAAGCATCCACTCAGTGATGGATAAAATCAGGGAGCCAAGGTGGATCTTATGAGAGACAGGTTAAAGGTTCATTTTTAATAATATTGATATTATCTTTAACTTATTAATTACTAGCATATGGGCACACATCAAATGTGTGAGAAAATTTTTTATTTTTGTTTTTGAAATAGAACGAGAGAGGAACGTGGGAGTGGGAAGTTTTTTATTTTTTTTTTATAATTAGAGATATGTTAGGATTACATGTAGATGAGACTTTGAAGAAAAAAACAGCAAAATTTGATTATGTGAAATTACATTTCTACCTTATATTTCTTATTATGTTCTATTTTAAATATTAGAAGGTTAAACTGGTAACTTCATGAAATTTTGGTTGACAATGAATATTTTATTAATTAGTAGAGATTATTGGCATAATTCAATAGCTGTGAGATTTTATTACAAAAAAAATTAGTATTAATTGAAATTAAGATATTTAAGGCGGAAATGGAGGACGTGCCAATGTTTGGGTGGCACGTGACAAGCCCGTGTTGTTACAAGTTCCGTGTACGTTCAGATATTCTTCTCCCATGGCTTTGGAGATTCCAAATTAACCTACTACCCGAACAGAACCGGTGGCTACGATGCATTATGCCACCGACCGACTACGACGTGCATGTTCACGTATGAACAGTAACTAAAGTTGTAGAAAATAAGAAAACAAACCATTCTATTTCTTTCTTTTTTTTTCCCTTTTGGAAACTTTAACGTGATAGGCTAGCATATTACTCGTGGTGAGATTAATGTGATAAGGATTTATATGAATTGAGTTCACGGTTTATCAGAGCATTTCAGTTCACTAACAAAGTGTCATGAGTAATTTTTTATTATCATAACATTATTTCTCAAATCAAAAATTTATCATAACGATAAACTCGTTCTATATAAGTTGCTCATCATTATTACATAGAATTAGTTAATTTTAGGGGCTTGATATGGTAATATTCGTATGCCTACTCGCAACACTTCGTAGATCGACAAAGAGAGCTAAAGTAAGAAGGAAGCATATGCAGGAGGACCTGTCGATGGCATGCAATAACTGGTCAGTGACTAGATAATGCAGAATCTTATGACTTGTAAGTTGACAGCATATTTGGTACGACGGGCTATTAATTTGCACGTATCAATTTGATGTACCGCCGTATTCACTTTGAGTTCTGACTCTTTGCACCAGGATATGCCGACGTGTGAGATTGTAATAATAATTGTTAGTTCGAAATGTCACGGTATATGCATAAATAACGTAGTCTAATCAAGTCTCTCTATCTGTACAGACAACTATTTTATAGTTTATAGTTTATACGAAGGTATTTATTCCAAGGTCATATATTATAATATCACGCAGCGCAGGATGATCTGTGGTTGCATGGTTGTTGAGGACAGGGACATTGTATTACAGCTAGTCATGCATGGTCCGTGGAATATTAGCAATTATCTTAATCTTATTATTGTTTCAAACCTTGTATTTGACATGGATGAGTGAGACTCACAACCTTTTTTTTTTTTTGGACAAAATGGGGTTAAGAGCAGTTCCAGCGTTGGCTGGTGCTCGGGGGAAGGGCTGGTGAACAGGGCTGTAGAGCCCGAGTGAGAGAGTCCACCGTGTGGCAGCCCAAGGGACAGGCCCCGCCCAAGGGAGGGGCCTGGCATGAGTTGCCAGCCCGAGAGCCCGAGGGCTTTATGACGCACGGCTGACGTCACCCAGACGTCATCCACTTTTTTTATTTTTTCTGTCAGGCGCGTGGCCCTCAAGCGCGCGTATGGGAGCGTGGGCCGACAGGATTTCAGGAATTGGGGCCCGTGACCCATTGAAAATTGTTACCGTTGGGAAGCCACGTGGCTTTCCACGGTCCGTTCGATCTCAGTGGTTGATATTATTAGCCTTTATAAATAAATAAAAAATAAAAAACAGTTTTAAAAATCAGAAATGTTACCGTTGTGACACATGACACAATCTGGAGTGTTGGAATTCAAATTTTTTTAAATCCAACGGCATAGATTAATTAGTTGAATAAAAAATACAAATAAAATTACAAATAAAATTATTTTATAAATAAAAAAAATGCTAATATTTTATTGCCTATTGCCAGGGCTATTGAAGTGCAACGGTGGAGATGCAAAAGGCAGTTACTGTATGGCAGTTACTGTTCACCGGGTGGATAGCATAGTGTATTGCCTGGGGGAAGGGTTCCCACGCTGGAACTGCTCTAAAAGTAAGAGCCCAAACAAAATTAATCAATAATAAATCTAGATTGGGACATTTCAAGTCGATTCTCATAAACAAAACTAACTGAACAAGGAGGATTGTCAAAGTAAAAAATTGCCTAAATCTAAATCAAGACTATAGTTTGCTAAACTGTTCACCACAAAATTCTTTTCTCCATAGACATGTCGAACATCGCATTGCCAAGATCTTGAAAGCAACTCTTGACATGCCAGGCCCAAAACAAGAGGACCTAAATGATGATTGTCACCAGCAGCTTGCAACACCAAATGAACTGTGAGTGCAAAGTCTGATTCTACTAATAGTTTACGAATCCGTAATCTTCGTGCCAATTGTAAGCCCAAACAAATTAAGTCCCCATAGCTCATCAATAAGAATCTTACATGTGCCCAAATTGGTAATACAGAAATCCATTTACCATCATGATCTCTTAAAACACCACCTGCTCAAATAAAGTTATTATTTCCCTTCTTACAACTATCAATATTAAGCTTAAGCATATAACAAATTATTTCCCTTCTTACAACCATTTACCATCATGAGCCTCTAAATGTCAAAGATGTACTTGTGGCTTTGAATCAGTGGTTATCAGTCATACCCCTTTTCAACCTTCGATAATTGATTAGGAGCCTTCACTAGTTCCACATAAAATACATTTATCAGCCAATGCATATAACAAATTAATTTTCCCTTATAAATAAAATAATTAATTCCCTTTGCCTATTTCATAATGTTTTTATCAGGACTTTTAGCATGAATAAACTATAAGTAGTTGGTGAAGGCAAATTTAAGAAGAATAATATTTGGTTACTCGCTGAGGGTTATCTAATTTACTAACCAGGTGACATTGGCCAATAAAATCAACACAGCTGTCCCTTTAATTCTTTATTAAACTTTTGATATGTTAAGAAGCAAACAACCCTCTTCTTCCTCCCATTACCCCTGCCATGGCAGATCTGGACAAGTCCTATCCTCCTCCAACCTCCATCAACCCAATCCCGTGGCCTCGTCGGCTCCGGCATCATATGCAAGCTTCAAGCTCACTCGCTAAGCCGACATCGAGTCCTTAACCGAGAAACCCCAATTTGAAATCCTCCCAGCTTTCGTCGGGGCAATCTCGCTGCATGGGTGGGGGAGGATGGTGGCTTGGGATAATGGGATGGAAGGCTGGTATATGGGTGGGATTTCAAACGGAAAATTAAACCAAATTTGGAAAAAAATTCAGATTGAAGGAGGGTTGGGTGGGCTGAATATGGGTGGGATAGGCTTGGGGGGGTGGTGGGAGAGGATGATAGCTTGGGATAGGAGTGGGATGGAAAGCTGGTAGTATTTTGGTGAGGGAGATGACGTGGTCGGATAGCACGATAGCATATGTCTGGCAAACAAGATAAAGGCTGACTGCTATGTTTGGTTCTTAATATAGCAAAAGTTTAATGAAGAATTAAAGGGACAGCTGTGCTGATTTCATTGGCCCATATCAATTGGTCAGTAAACTGGATTATTCAGAAAGGAAATGGATTCTCTCCTGAGCATCTGCTCAGGATCCTACTGACCTCACTGTTGGATGAAAATTCAACATATATAAATATGATGATTCTTTTAAAGTTATAATAATTGTAGTCGTTGAATTTTCATCCAACGATCTTTGTGTGTGGGTCAATAGGATCTTGAGCATATGCTTAGGTGATAATCTATTTCCATTCAGAAATTCAACCAATCTAGGGCAAAGAAATACTTAGACTTCTTTTAATTACGTACATAATTAGCCATCAGTTTACTAGCTAATTTTTTCTTTGTTCTCTTTCAACTGTTATGTATAGGTAAAATTCATGACGATTTTATACTTCGTACTAGGATGACCAGCGATCAACAACACCCAGTAACTAATAAGTAAAGGAATTTCGGCGCAATAGAACAACCCAAATAACGTAAGTACGTAGGTCAGTAAGAGTACGTATATGTGTGTATATACATTTCTGATACTGCAAAAAATTTCAAAGTATATTCTACGTTGATCATGCAGCTATTCAGCTATACATATATCCATAGTATATCCAAAGATCTTCATGTCAAATTCAATTCATATCGAACTCGTAAGTACGCATACAATTGAGATTAAGCATACAAATCAGATTAAACATATAATTAATTAAGGACAAAATCTGAACACGGTTGATTCCACTCCCACGCACAAGTGGATGAGTGGAGGATTAAATAATTTGGGAAGAGCGTGTAGTGCTTATGTTCGGCACACACTCTTCATTTGTAAATTCAAATCACTTTGTGGATAACCCACCATTACTACTAAACTATATCTTCTTTTTTTAAGATAAAAGCTTCCTTTCTCATTTTTTTTGTTTTAAAATTTTTTCTAACCAAAATTAAGCATGTATCTTTCTTAATTAACGTCCAGGTGGCCATGTAAATTATAAGTGAGCGTATTTATATGCAGATTACCCAACAGTGGCTAGGAAACCTCAGAGAGTGTTGATATCTTTCTTCAGTAGTAATGGGTCCACCATCTGCATATCTGCATTACCCTCCAATGGCATCCACGTACACCTGCCTTTTTAGTAAATTAAATATACAGTCATGAGTCAATTTTAAGGTTAGTGGGAGAAGCTTCGAACCTTATCATCTGTGTCTTTCGACTTTCGCGTGTCTGTCGTGTGCAAAGTGCTCTCCCATCTTCCCTGGAAACCCCCTGCTAGCTCCTGCACCACTCATACTCAATGATATATATATATGTAGTGCAGTATGCATGGAAAAAGTTTATTGTTTTCAGATATATTTGGTCGCACTATATATGGTTAGGTTAACTTTTGATTAAATAGTTTGGTTCATAATCTTTGACCACCTTTCCTTTCCCACCATCAACACAAATCATGAGTGTTTATCTATTAACCCACTCCTTGGATTTTGGATACAGACCACGTACGCCATCAAAATATGAACACATCTGACATTTCTGCAAATTCTATTAACTCAGTCCCAGCACTATTATGACCAAACTATGCAATTGGTTGTCGTTTTGGGGATATATATGAGGCATAGATTAAGGATAAGCCAAATCTTCATAAGGACTACTTTTGGTCCATGTGGCGCATGTGTGACTTCCACTTCAACTTACAAATAACTTTTATATTGTGTCATCAATTTAACATATGATAAGAAGGTTAAATAGTCATAAGAGATAAATTGATATGATTTCAAAACATTACATCGTGTTGTGAGAAAATTAAAATTTAATGACCTATTTAGAAAACCACCGTAAACTTAAATAGTATAAAATGTAGTTACACTCGCAATAAAAACGCTTATAAGCATAAGTTCTTATCTAAACTACCTATTAACAAAACGCTCTTTGTCAACTAAAGATGGTGAAAAGACCAAATTAACTCTGTCAACACAACCAAAGAAAAATAAAAGTTATGGACACAAAATAATGTTATTGTTTTTTTCAAAGCATCACATTAGGTAACCATATAAGTGGCCACTATTTTCTCTTCCTTGTTTTTCTTCTAATTAAAATAAACTTTTAGTGACGTAATAGTTATCCAAAAAAAGTCGTTAAAAATATGAATAACCTCTTTAGCGACAAAAAAATTATTTGAAAGTTGTCACCAAAAAGTTTTAGCAATCATTTTATATTTTCTTTCTTGGTGAATTTTCTTTTCAAAATTTTAATAAACACATACATTGCATGCGTATAATTGCTAGTTGATTATATAAACAATCTCAAATGGGTGAGGACAGTGAGGAGTGAGGAGGCCTGTTTATGAAAGCCGCATGCGAAGTGGGGCGTGTCAAGCCCCGAGAAGCAACCCAATCTAAAAGTGGGCTTAGCTAAATTCGGTTGAAACAAAAAAAAAAACACCAACGCGCGGCTACTTCAACGGATGAGATTGTCTGACTTATCATCCTCTTCTTATCCCTTCCTATTTGAGCAGTCACGATTAAATCACATCAGTATTTTATATTCATATTACTTTTTATCTTATTTTATTTATAAAAAAATCAACATAAAATATTGATATGATTTAAGCATTCAAATAGAAATAGAAAAGGATAAGGAGGAGATGAGGGACAGACAATCCCCATCCCTACTTCAACGACTAAAACCGCCATGAACGGTCACATCAACGTCACTGTTCCCGCATTAAAATGCCGTTACGGTTGTGCCGCCGTTTGGTACAACCACTCTGCGAATTGAAAACCCTAACCCTCGCACTCTTCTCTTCATCAACCTTTCCGTCTCATTCTTCCAAATCTTAGCAATGGCAGCGCACCGGAAGCTCGCTGTGATTCTCGAGAATCCTCAAAACGACGCCGAATTCCTCCTCGTGAAACAGACGCGACCGCCGAAGTTCGACGACGAAGAGTACGACTCGTACGTCGATTCCGATCTCTGGGACTTGCCCTCCTCCCAATTGAACCTTCTAGAAGGACAATCGAAGCCCTCGATTGCAGTGGCAGGCGCAGAATCGTTGTCGGGGAAGATCGATTTGGAAAAATTCGATTTCGATTCTGCTCTCAACCAGGTATCTAGTGGTTTCAATCGTCGAATTGTAAATTTTGGGTTTAGGGTTTATGTACTTATGAGTATTGATTTAGTAGGTTCTGGAACAAGTAGGGTTTAAGGCAGCTGACGGTGGAGATTGGAGGTTGTTCAAGTACGTGGAGGAAGGTCAGTTTGGACCCGGTCCGCCCATTAACTCGGTGTTCATTAGGGGAAAATTGGTAGCACCGGAGCAAAATTTACAAGGTTTGCTCATATCACTGTCACTTTAGCAGTTCTTTGTTTTCCCTTTTCGAACTTTGTTTAATTTACTAAGTAAATGTATTTTGTATGAATTATAAAATGGTAATGGATGTGATATTTTGGTGAGATATATGCAGCTTATGTTAAATGTACATATGCAGAATCGTGTAAATGGATGTCTGTCCCGAGTTGTCTAAGCTGGCTTGTTGAAGTGAAACCAAGCAGTGTTCGTGTGGGGCCATTGATAGTTGCAGGTCTTCTAAATGAATCTGAGCAATCACGAAGGATGAACATTCCATCCACCTTACCTTACCAGGTTTGCCGTGTGTTTTCGGTCTTATTAAACCCCTTCTTTATTTCCATTATACGCATTGTATTATTGTGTTCCCGCGGAGTAAAGATTGTTGTGATTGCAGGAGTACCCTCCTGGTGTTGTGCTTGTACCTATGGGAAGCAGGACAGCAAAACCTTTTTATACAACAAACCTGGTTGTTTTTGCACCCAAAAATGCTTCAAATGAATCTGGGAAGAATGATTTTATTGCTTGTGGAGATGCATTGATAGTGGATCCTGGGTGCCGGTCTGAATTCCATGAAGAGGTATGACATGCTGGTTTGCTCTGCTGCCTCTGTAGTATGGTTTAGTTTTAGCTATTTTTTGTAGGTCTTGGTAACTTATTTTATACTTTATACATTCAGCTTGCACAAATTGTAACTTCATTGCCAAGAAAGTTAGTTGTCTTTGTTACGCATCACCATCAGGATCATGTGGATGGTAAGCTTTTGTAAAACTAGAAAAAATATAATATCATATGTTTATTTAACTTTTGCGTTTGGTTAAATTAAATTGACATGTAGACTTTTGGTCTTATTGATGTTTCCAGGTCTTTCAGTTATTCAGCATTGCAATCCTGATGCTACTTTATTAGCACATGAAAATACCATGCGACGCATTGGAAAAGGTTGTTATCTTAGCATCTTGTCTTTCCAGTGACTGAGAAGTCTAGAAATAAGGATCTTAGCTCAATTTTGTGATTGTACCACAGTTTACTGTGATTTCTAGATGAGGTCATTTTGAAACTAACTTTAGATGAAGAGGAAAGACCTTTATTTCAAAACGCTTGATATCCTAGTGTCTGTCCTCTTTTATAATTTTGGATTGTACATCAGTAAAGTTTTTATAGTAAAAACGTAGAATGACTGATAATCATTTAGTAAGATGGAAGATGGATCCTTCTTATGAAATTAGGGATATGAGTTGCTATTACCTTCTAGTTTACTATTTTATTATTTTGGGTTGTTTGTACTTTGTTCTGCTCTTCTTAAGGTCTTCTTATAAAATTTACTTCCTAATTTTATAGTATTATATGATGACAGATGACTGGTCTCTTGGGTTCACTGCAATTTCTGGAACTGAAGAGATTTGCATTGGTGGTCAGCGATTGATTGCCCTTTTTTCTCCGGTACTTCTCACTTGACTTTCTTATTCAAAATAAAATCATTGATGAAAGGCACTGCAATAGTGTGATGAACCTCACTACATTCCCATTTTTTTCTCTCAGAAGTTCAATCTCTGAGTTTAACCAGTAAAAGCCACTTGTTCTCAGATATTTTTAAGCCTATTATTTTTCCATTATTCTAATGAGTTATTAACTGTTTGGTAATCCTGATATCCTGGCAGTAACATTAGCACCAATGCTTTATGCTTTCTTTAGGAAAAAAAAGCATACTGAAGGTTTTGGTTTCATATTTATGACCAATGATATAGAGTTTTACTGATTTAGTCTTTCTATTTGATACAACTCTGATGTTAATCTACTATGCAGTTTGAAAATAATATTTATTTAATTTATTTATTGACTTTAATTCAGGGGCATACAGATGGGCATATGGCACTGCTTCATGCCAGTACCCACACATTGATTGTGGGTGATCATTGCGTGGGGTAAGATAGAAGAGAATTCTGCTTTGTTATGAACTTATGAGACCCCTAACCTATGATTTGATCAGCCCCTTGCTTGTGAAAACATGTTGCAAACTTTGCGCTATACACTTACACCAGCAATAGAAAATATATGTGCCTTCTTGTTTGTATTTCTCAGTTGGTTTATGTTTCTAGCTTGCCTGTGAATCTGAGGGATTAAAATTATCATCTTTTCCTTCAAAGTTTCCTTTTTTTTTTTTTTTTTTTTTTTTTTTTGTAACCAGTTTTGGTTCTCGAAATTAGGTTTTATTAGTCAGACATTTTTACCTGTTGTGACTGCTTTGCTTAAAAAAAACTTTGGTTTGTTTCAGTCAAGGTAGTGCTATACTGGATGTTACTGCTGGGGGAAATATGACTGTAAGTTTCTATCTATGGTATATTACTTAAGTTAATTTTCTCTAGAAGCAGAGGTTGATGGTATATCCCACATGTTATGGTGGTTTAGCTTATTCCCGTTGTCATAATTAAATACATATAAACATTTTTTTTTTTTTAATTTCGAATGCAGGATTACTTTGAATCAACTTACAAATTCATGGAGCTTTCCCCACATGCCTTGGTCCCCATGCATGGGAGAGTTAACCTGTGGCCAAAGCACTTGCTTTGTGGATATCTCAAGTATGAAACTCTCTCTCCCTTTCCCCCCGTTTTGTCTGTTGGTAGAATCATCATCACTGTTCTTGGCCAAAAAACTAGAATTCAGAATGGTATTATCATGTCACTATTTTAGATGTATTCAGACAGAGGAGTATTACCTTTCAGGAACCGCAGAGCTAGAGAAAGTTCTGTCTTGAAAGCGATAGAAAATGGAGCAGAAACATTGTTCGACATAGTTGCCACTGTATATTCAGAGGTTGATCGTAGATTTTGGATTCCTGCTGCATCTAATGTGAGGCTTCATGTGGATCATCTTGCCGAGCAAGATAAGTTACCAAAGGTAACATTTTCCTGATTTCATGACGTAATCTTTAACTTGGTCCAACATCAATGCAACTTTGGCATGCACGTTGGTTGTTGATTTGGGTGAACCTCAGACGCATTGTTCTTGAAGCATATTCATGTTAAATTCAAATTCAAACAATTCCCTTTAAGGTGTGCAGGGATTCTCTTTAGAAACTTTCCATAGCAGTTTGGCTGAATTCTCTGCCAAGGTGGGTAAATTATGAGCCCAAGCGAGGAAGCTGCTCTCTCTTTGGCCCTTTTACAAACTACCTTTAGGTTAGATAACTAAACTTGCACGTTTCGCCCGAAATGATATTTGATTGTTTGCAGCTTAATTGAATCCTTGAAATATACAGAGCCCAAACAGAGAATCTTAAAATGTTTTATGAATTGAATTATGTCATATCCGTTTTTCTGGTCTGATATGTTACTTACAGAAAGATGATCTTTTTTTGTTATTTGATCGTTGCACCCTTATCAATTTTAGCACCGAAGAGTTAAACAGTGTTTCCAGTGTTGATTATTAACTCACATGGGGCTTATAAAAGCTTGCTGCATTACTTCGTGCAGGAATTCTCGATTCAGAGGTTTCAAAAAACTTGTAGGCTGCACTTCTTCTCTCGATGGATTGGGGCATATTTAAGTAGTGTTGTCAGGTTAAATTGTTCGAAGCCAAGGAAATCTCAGGTTCTTGTTGCCGGGGCAGTGGCTAGCTTTGCTGTTGTGTTGTACATGTTTAAAAACAGGCTTAGTCCCAGATAAGACTTGTTTTAAAATCTATTTCTAGGATAAGTCCCCAGGAACGCGCTGTACTGTTTGTTAATGTCGAAATTGTACAACTCTTTCTTTGTTTGATACCAGTGACATTCGTTCATCGAAGTCAGATTGACCCCAGAGAAAAACCTTGGTTGGTAGGACGGGCTTATACGCCTCTCTGTCTCTCTCATCATGGCCGCTCGATGAGTGAGATGAACACAGGGCGTATACGCTCGTCCCATGCAAGTGTTTCCTCGAGGCTCCTTTTCGGTGTCAATTGCCAATTCCCTTGAAAACGATTGTTAACTCTATCTTGCGTTCAAAGCAAAAAAAGCAAAAACGTTCCCCAGTTATCCTAAAAGGACGAAACTGAAACACTTCTTTCAATTCGTTGGTGTATACGCGCTCTTAATGTACGTATAAAATACCTATATTTCTGAAACCTATGACACATGATATTGATGAACTCTGCCCTGTGCTTTCCACTGATGTCCCCGTACTCCGTCACAACGTTTGTCAGGGCTGTGATGGTGTTTCTCATGTGCTCTTCCGCTCTCCAATCAAACGTTTTAGCCTTTTAGGCCTACCCATTTCTCAGGCACCGACCTTTTCTCACTCGGTATCACTCAGCACACTCCCCTTACACACCATTTCACATGGATGACCTATTTAACGCAAGAAATTTACCTATACCGACTACCGTGACATTCCAAATGAATACACATGGAATCGCGTTATTTGTTCAGGATGCTACATTGGCGTACTAGGAGCACAAGCCTCTCTCCTACATATATATCTAGCTTCTTGTTTTGAGTTTTCACTTTTCACATGCTCAGAATCAGACCCAAAAAACATAGAGTTATGAAGCAAGGGAAGCTCACAGTAGTTGTCAAAGAGCTTTCCGCAGGCCATTTTCATGTCAAAATCACTATCATCCTCTCTCTGTCCATGATTTTATTCATTATCTTTTTCGGAATCTTTGTTAACGATCACACGAAGAAATTCCTAAGCTCAGATCTGATCGTCCCTCAGCTCAACACATTCACCCCACTCTCACCTCGGCCTTCCTACACACATCATTGCCAGTGCAACTTTTCTTTGTCTTCTGGCTTACTGCCTATAAGTATTTCAAGTCCAAGAGGGTCGACATTGAAAGATTACTTGGCTCCCAAGGATCTATGGCATTCCATGAGTGACGAGGAGCTCTTCTGGCGAGCTTCGATGGTGCCACAAGTCATGGAGCACCCGTATAACCGAACACAAAAGGTGGCGTTTATGTTCCTAACAAAGGGACGATTGCCATTGGCGCCACTTTGGGAAAGATTTTTCGGAGGACATGAAGGCTTCTACTCTGTTTATCTCCATTCAAGACCAGACTTTAAGATCAAGCCACCGGAGTCCTCGGTGTTTTACAAGCGCAGGATACCAAGCAAGGTCATAACTTTATGTTGAAGAATGCATCAACTTTTACGTCGGAAAATTGACCAAATGAAAAACAATATATAACGATTCGTTTTAATATGCAATTTGGAGACATTTTCGGTTTGACTAGCAGTAGATTGTTGGCCCGTCTCTTTAAAATTTTGACACATTAACGATGGAAACTAAACAGTAATTAGTGGGATTTGGCATGCAATTCATTAATTTCTTCATGAAACTGTACTCTGCAGATAGTTGAGTGGGGAAAGGCAACAATGGTTGATGCAGAGAGGCGCCTATTAGCCAATGCCTTACTCGATTTCTCAAACGAGAGGTTCGTTTTGCTCTCTGAATCATGCATACCCCTCTTCAACTTCACTACAATCTACAGGTACCTCATCAACTCCAACCAAACTTTCGTTAGCTCATTCGATGATCCAAGACACATTGGTCGCGGGCGTTACAACCCGCAAATGTTTCCAACCGTGACATTGTCAGACTGGCGGAAGGGCTCGCAGTGGTTTGAAGCTCACCGGAAGCTTGCGGTGGAGGTAGTTTCCGACGTGACATACTACCCTAAATTTAAGGACCTTTGCCTGCCTCCTTGCTACACGGACGAGCACTACATGGCAACTCTTGTGACTAAAGTTGGTGCTGGCATGAACTCCAACAGGAGCATTACTTGGGTTGATTGGTCAAGAGGTGGCTCGCACCCTGCAACGTTTGTGAGGAAAGATGTGACAGAAAAGTTTCTCAATCGGTTAAGAGATGGATTTAATTGTACTTACAATGGTGGCGTGAGTTCCATTTGCCACCTCTTTGCAAGAAAGTTTCATCCAAGTACACTGGACCTATTGCTCAGAATCGCTCCACGTCTGTTTGGATTTAACAACTAAGATTGCAGAGGTGTGTTAGACCAGTTGACAGTTGGCCAAAGCAGCATATTTATCACTTTGCTCTTGAGTTTGAATCTCTTTTTAAACTATAAGTTAAAATAGTTTAGAAAATTGCATTTTAAAATTAAAATAAAAGAAAACTAACTAGAATATAATATATATATATAAAATCATTTGTATGAAGTATGTTGGTTGGTGTATGGATGTCAAGGAAACTTGCAAGCTAAACAAGTATGATAATCTTTGCTTGCAGACATTGAAATTGTAATTCCGTGTTTCTCCTGGACGATTTGACTCAATAACATAGTACTAAAAATATATCATAGAACATGTGTAATGCATGTGACGGCAGAAATTTCTTACACTCCTCTCTCCCTAAATGTATTTTTTTTTCATTCCTTAAAAAAGTGACAAGCTAGCTTCGGCACAGTAGTCCACCATTTTAAGAGTTAGAAAGACTCACATAGGGATTTTATCCTCTCTTGTCTCCCATTGTGTGATTCACCAACAATAAGAATCAAATCCAAGAGTACCATATAAAATACAAACTTGAAATTTGTCCCTAACCACTGGACCACCTATGGGTTCTCTCTCTCTAAATATATTTGCTAACCTTTTAGCTTCATCCCCTTGTCATATAAAAATGATTGAGACCATAATTAAAAACCATTATTCTTTTTTTTTTCCCTTAGCAGAAATAGGTGGCTTTCTACAAGTTATAAGTCTTTTTTTTTTTTTTTTTTGTAGATAAATCATAGTATGATATGTACGTATATCATTTTTTGTGATTATACGAGTTATATTTGCTTATCTAGTAAAGTTAAATTGTACATGTAAATAAAATAGTCAAACAATGTCGTCTCAACAAACAAAGATAAATTTCTATTGGATATTGTTGTTGTCCACCTTCGTTGATTACTTTTGCCAAAAAAAATGCCAATTGGAGTAGAGACAGGTGCGTAGACTGGCAGAAGAGCCTCCGCCTTCCCCAGATTCCTCTTGCCCTTGCATTCAACAGCTTACTTGTTTGGCAAACAGTTATCATCCATGGATTAATAAGCCACCGGAATGGACAAGGACTTCGTCCTTCTACGTTTGTTTGTTTTGCTTTAGGACCACGGACACCAAATTTTACCTTCCAACTGAAATTGGAGTACACCACCACGACCAAGTAGTTGGGTAAATTAATTTTCTTTGCCATGAAGAAAATATATGCATGTTAGTATTCCCGTTCCATCCATTCCATTATAGGGAAGGCTTTTGTAACGGTTGGTTTGAAAGTATTTTTAAAATGATTGAGACCGTTTTTAGAAGAAAAAAAATTTATTTCCAAAAGCACTTCAAGCGCTTCATGCAAGAAACACCAGTTATGTATTTCTTGTAAGAAGCACTTCAAGTTTTTTTTATAGGATTTACTTACATTTTTACTAAAGATTGGTTCAAAAAACATTTAGAAAAAAAATGCTTTGAGTCACTTTAAAAGCAATATTAAACTAATCCTAAATCTGTTTTCTTTTTTCCTGTTTATTTTTCTTATTAACAAGTCACTTCACTTTTTTTCTTATTGATTCATAAGTTAATCCACATGACAGGTTTAGTTGGGTAACATTTTGTCTTCACTTAATTAAAAATGTCTTAATTCCTACTCAAATAAAATTGAAAAAAAAAATGTATGTATACTATTTGGTTTACAAAGTCATGTATATGAACGATAAGAGAAATGTTAAGAAGATTTTCTTAAAAATGGAATTCTTCGTCACATTATATTTTCTTGGTATAATTTTCTTTTTAATGTTATAAAATATTATAAAAAAATATGAGACGGAGAAAAGGCTCTCTGTCATTTCCCTGGACAATAATTGCGACCAAAAAGAAAATACGAACGATGATTTGACGATGGCGAGACATGTGTAAGCAGTCCATTGTGGAATGTTGAGACCAAATCTTTACTAGCCCGACACCCTCGCACCTTCTTTTGGATCTGGCTTCTTTGCCCTCCGGTTCTCTTATATTTTTATTCTTTTTTATTTGTACGATTACGATTAAGTTACATCAATATTTTATATCTTATTATTTTTATAAAAAAATTAATATAAAATATTTACATGATTTAATCGTGACTGTACAAAATACAAAAGAATGAGAGTATGAAAACTAGGAGGGTAGAGAAACCGGATCCCCTTTTTTTGGTGTAGAAAATAAAACAGGGACAAAGCGCCTTGTCAGATGCTCATTTAGTTGCACGGATCATCCACAGTTTTCTCACTCTCATCACTTGTTATCTGTATCTCAAAAGGAGCAAAAGATAGGGTAGAAAAATTGATGGGATCCGCATCTAAATCCCTTATAATTTGGTTAAAACCAAACAAAACAAAGTGCTCACATTATATACAAAATTGAGTTCTGGATAGAGAAACTTAAAAGGAGATTTTTTAAAGTATGATTCTTTATGGATTTTTTGTCATTTTATATTTTTTTAATAATATTTTAGGGATGAGATCTTTTGATATAGGCGCTTCGGTTTTGAATTTTATAGATCAAACATCCTGCTTTTTAGTGATTTGATTAAACTTTTTTTTTGTCATATTTTGGTGCTATATGCACATTGTATTGTAACAAATTTCCTATAATCTAGCATTTTGATTACACTCTCCTCTGTTAGAGATAATTGTAAAAAAAAAAAGAAAAAAAAAAGGAAAATGGTTAGATTCAATTTATTTTCACAATAATGCTACAATTTAGCAATAATTATCTACGATTTAAGATATTTTCTTTCCAAAATAGTTTAAAATATTTTTAAATCCCACAAAATCAAACGTACTGAAATAAGTTTTTCTTTTAGTATGTTAAGAGAAAATAGGATTGAGAATAATATAAACGTACCAATACACAATATGTACAAAATAAAACCTACCAAAATATAAATAATGTACCAATATTAACAATATATATCAAATCAAACGGACCAAAATTGCAAATAAACGTACCAATTAATGATTTTTGTAAATTCAAACGTACCTCCAGATAATATATACGTAATGTATTGTACCTAATAATAATTTGTCAATAACTATACTTAAAAAAACCGCAAAAAAAAAATTTGAAAAAAAAAAAAACTATGATCGAAAAAACATATCTAGAAGAAGAGAAAATACAGTTTAATTACTAATATCTCCACTAAATAAGGAAAAGTGGATTACGCAGATAAAAAGATAAATTCAAAAACTATTTTAATTTAAAAAAAAATATAATAATGACATGTCATTTAGTTTGAGGTGGCTATTGGTCAAAGCATTTTAATCAAATTTTAAAAAGGCAAAGATATTTAATCTAAATGATATAGAAAAACTATAGGGGATTCTAATTTTCCCAATATTTTATAATATTGACATGGAAATTATGCCAAAAACATGAATGGTGGAGAGTTCGGAGTGTCCCACTTTTGAGCGAATCTCCTTAGCAATTCCATTATGGATAATGAATATAATTCACCGTCGAAAATCAGTGCAACAATAACTGAGAAACTTTTTATAATGTTTTCTAATATATATATTAGTATTTTTTTGGACTTTTTAGTGTGCACCGATATATAGCATACATAAAAAAATTTAGTCATGAGATCTTTAGTTATCAGATATATTTGAATCCCGATTCATCTGATAAGTGTTCTATATTGTAGTCAGTGTTCAACACATCCACAAATTGTTGATATTTCAATTGAAATATCGGAAAAATCAAGGATCCATATGAAAATGGGTAAAACGAAAACTTTACCCTACATCAGCGAGATATAAGGAAATTAATGAATATTGACAAAATTTCTCATTCACTACAGAAATTTTGTAGGAATCCAAAGTAGATTTTGAACTTTTTTGTGAGATTTTTTTTACTAATTTCGACTAAATTTGTATAAGTTAGTATATACATTGCATTACAAATTTCCATGTCAAAAGCAATTCATATCAAGATATAGAGATATATCCATCAATATTTTGGCCTATATCGATATTTTAAACCCTAACTCTAGCATAATAGAATTTTCGGGTAATTCTTTCCCGAAAAGAGAATAATAATTCGAGAGATTGAAATTGTCAAAGATAGCATGGGAATGGAAAAACACCGCCGGCCATGCCATCTGGAGTTTTATGGTTGCCAAAAGTCTGGGGGCGTTTAAATGGTCGACCGAAAACGTGTCGAGAAACTAGAGGATGCGTTTCTCACGCGGACTATTATTATTGTTACTTAATACTTTTTATTAAAATTATTAATTGGCGGCTTTTAATATTGTAATTCAAAGTCCAATTAATCCCAAAAATAACGCCTCCGTCGTTTCATAATTCTTTACTGTTACCGTCAGTAAAACGACGGCTCCCTTATATATAATTTGTTTTAAATTATATATAATATATTTAATTTACACAAAAGAACTGTTTTTCTCTCTTCCCGTCTTTCACTTTCCTTTTGGGTTTTTCTTGTTGACCAATTCTGATTAGGTTTCTTAAATATTCTAGTTATAATACTAAAATAAATTGGGTTCAGGTAAACTAAATTCGTTAATTAATAATTTAAAAAATTTTAATTTTCAACAAACGGTAATATTTAATTATGGAGAATATCACTAAACTTGTTAAGCTTTACAATAAACTTGTCATAATAATGATTTTCAATTTTACTTTTGACAAGAATTGAACCTAAGACTTACAAATGAAGAGGAATATCACTAAACCATGATATTAGTATTTAAACTTAACATGGTTGTTGAAAATACCATAATTTTCAACAACCATGTTAATTTTACAAAATTTAGTCTAAAAAAATAGATTTTTCTAGTCTTATTGTACTTTTTTTTACCTTAATTACGATTAATAAAATAAAAGGTTTCTGTCCAACAAAAATAATAAATAAATTCCAATAATAAAAAAATGAGAGTTTACTTGAAACTCAAATTCCAAATTTGTTAGACGGATTGAGATGGGAGAGCTGCACCCCCTACTTCGTCGCCATGGTCTAGAAGCTTCAAAGTCATGAGTTCATATGACCTTATAGGTTACCAGCCTTCCCCAACCCATAAATTTAACCCAGACGGAGTCCGATCTCTCCTCTCTCTCTCTCTCTCTCTCTCTAACTTCTCCCTTCTTCATCCCTGTCTGCTTTGTACTTCAATTCCTGGCACGAAAACCTTCTTCTTTCTGGGTTTGTTCAAAGTGATTTGCTTTTGGTTTCAGACTTCGATTCAGATTCTTCGGTTAATATCCCAGAAAAGATAGTTATATATATATATATATATATATATATATATATATATATATATATATTTCAAAGTCCCGGAGTTTTCCTGGATTTCGAAGCCTACAATCTAACTTGGTATTGGTCAGATTTCTTCCCATAAGTTTGGTTGGACCTTTTCTTCTCGATCAACTCTCTGAAGCCATAACAGTATCATTGATCATATTTTCTTGTAAATATTTTTGTTTGTTAGAATGAAGGTACTAAATCAAAACCCTTTAAACTTCTTCTCAAAGCTCTTCAATTTCCAGCTCAACCTCCTCAATCTCCTCTTCTACTTCCTCCTCTTTGGCGGCGGTCTGACCCTCGGAATGGTGCTCAGCTTCTACATGAAAGACTTTTCCTTCAGTCTGCAATTAGCACAATTCTCCTTCTCGACCTCAACATCTGCATCCAATCCGCACAACCTAATGCCGAACGTAAAAGCAGTCCAACCGAACGAGAGTTATCGTCCTCCTCGTATAGGATTGAAGGAGTATCTAAAGCCGCCGGAGGTTTTCCACGACATGGACGATGTGGAGTTGCTGTGGAGAGCTTCGATGAGTCCTCGGATTTCCGAGTATCCGTTTCCCCGTGTTCCCAAGGTTGCTTTCTTGTTCTTGGTAAAGGGTCCTGTTCTTTTGGCTCCGTTGTGGGAGAAGTTCTTCAAGGGACATCAAGGCTTGTACTCGATTTATGTGCACTCGAATCCATCTTACAATGGATCGCACCCGGAAACTCCAGTTTTTCATGGCAGAAGAATTCCTAGCCAGGTCAGTTACTTTTCCTGCATAAATTTATTTGTTAGCTATCCTGCATCCCGTGATCTGATGACAATTTTGGAGTGCTAATAACAATTCTGTAAGTAATTAGATGCCGCAAAGGTGAGATTTGGAGGGAACATTAGTTTTGAATGAAAGATTAAGAATCCATTAAACAATGACATGATTGTTTGAAGTTGATTGACTAAAATGTTTAAACTACAAACCTTGTTGGCAAAATAAGATTGAATGCTTGACAGAGCGCCTGCTCTGTTTTAGACAATCCACCTACTTGAATGCACATATTTGGTCTAGGTGCTCATGCCTTCAAATCATCGTAGTTCTCTTAATTAATCACCCGATTTGATCGATTACCATCCTAATGTGTAGAAAACCTTTCCGTAATGGGTTAATTCGTACTTGATTTCGAAATGTCTTAATCCAAAGAGCATGACATGGACCATTTGTTTAATTAGGCACATTAATTCAGCCTAGTAGATTAACAAAACGGCATTGCTAAGCGCACGTAACAGCGCTCGATGATTTTCCTTTTCCGGCAGAATGTTCATTAATGGCAAGATCGTTCTTCTTACTAATTTTTATACATTCTTAATGTTATGCAGGAAGTAGAATGGGGAAATGTGAACATGATTGAGGCCGAGCGCCGCCTGTTGGCGAATGCTCTTCTCGACATCTCAAACGAACGGTTCGTTCTGCTCTCAGAGTCATGCATTCCCCTCCACAACTTCTCCACTGTCTACAATTACGTCATCCGCTCCAACGAAACTTTTGTGCAAGTCTATGATGATCCAAGCTCGGTAGGGCGTGGCAGGTACAGTTTTAATATGTATCCACAAGTCTGGTTGAATCAATGGCGAAAAGGGTCGCAATGGTTTGAAATGGACAGAAGCCTTGCCATTGAAGTTGTCTCGGATAGAAAATACTTCCCGGTGTTCCAAAGTTACTGCAAGGGATCATGCTACGCAGACGAGCATTACTTACCAACATTTGTGAACATGAAATTTGGGAAGAAGAATTCGAATAGGAGTTTGACCTGGGTTGACTGGTCGAGGGGCGGCCCACACCCTGCCAAGTTTACTAGAACAGATGTGACGGTTGATGTTTTGAATAGCTTGAGGAATGGGACTTCTTGTATATACAATGGAAGAGTATCCAACGTTTGTTACTTGTTTGCTAGAAAGTTTGGGCCTGAAACACTAGAGAGACTGCTGAAGTTTGCGCCGAAGCTCATGGGATTCAACAGATAGAATGATTTGACATACGAATATTTGAAACTACTTTCATCTATGATGACTAAGATCATAGTTGTTGTCAAATTTATATTCATTATTAGATTGATTTAGTGTAGAGTAGAAAATAAAAATGGTCCTGTTTCTGTTTATAATCCAAATCACTTCATTCTTACATTTCTGGTAAGCTACTTTTATTTTTGTTTATTTTGAAAGCAAAGTGGTGTTGGTGGGTTAAACTGCTCCAAGAACCCCAATTTCAAAGGCTTCGGCGTCTTGCGCCTATTTGATGGAATTGTGGACTGAAATTGAACAGAAGGTCTTGAGTTTATAGTCGTGAATCATTTCTAAAAGTGGGATTCTTCATGACTCTCTATCGTCTCACAGTTTCACGTCAATTACCGAGCTAACATTATAAAATATTTTACAAAAAAACGAGGTGACACAAAGTAGGTGGAGAGTCCCAATCAATATTATAAAATAGGGGTGTGATATCCACACATCCTTTTTTACTTCTCTCACACTTTTTTAGTTTTCAACTATTAAATCGGATGAATTGAAGAAGATCAACGGACATAAATTAACAAGGGATATGTGATAAGTAAAGAGAGATGTGTGGATAGCACACCCCTATAAAATATTATACAAAAAAATGAGGTGATAGATAGTAGGTGGAGAGTCCCAATTTTTTTAAGTTGTTGATGTCAATCCACGTCATGCTACACATAAATTGGTATTTCGGTTAGAAAATACTTAGACTCGTCTTTTTTTACTATTATTGTTGATGTAAACTTCTTGACTTGTTTAGAGATGCCCTTCGTTGCCACAAAACCCTTTGCGTTCATCATGCAATTAAGAAAAATAGGCTGATGGGGACAATCACATCTATCCTAATCAAAACATGTCATTGGAATAATGGAATATATGGACTTAAATCATCTTATGCCCTTAAGTCATTTTTATTTGAAGCTCAAGCAATCGTATTTATCTTCCAAATGAAGAAAAAGCAAAAAAACTTTCCTGTTATGTTAAAAAAAATAAAATCAAACAAGAATGTAACCAAAAAATTTGGCCACAATTAGGCATTGAACAATATTGGAATTGGAATGACTAAGCTAATCAAATCTTTTGAAATCCATTTTTTATTTTATTTTATACGAACTATTTTAGCTAAGGTAATAAATCTCCGTTTCTTTTATTTTCCCGTATTTTCTAGTGCATTAATCTCAAATAGTTAAAACAAATCCTTAAAATTGATATAACAAGAAAAAGCATTACATTATTTACCTCATATACAAAAGTAACATAAGATATTGTATTTACTATTTCATTGCAAACAGGTCCATGCTAATTGCCATGGTGAACAACAAAGTCCTCAAAGCAGATAATTTCAAGGCCAAATCTTCATAGCATGTGATATGTTTATGTTTCAGATTGCTTTGATTTCTTAATCCCAACTTTTGTAAGCTAATCGTCTTATTTTTTATGATTAACAGAGGTTAATTATAACTAGTTTATAATTAATCTCTTCGTAAACATGAAGGCTCAAGATCCAAACTCTCCAAGCTTTTTTCCAAAATCCTTCAATCTCCAACGCCACCACCACTATCTCCTCTCACATTTCCTGCTCTTCGTTTTCGGATTAACCCTCGGAGTTGTACATAGCAATCTCAAGGACTTTTCATTTGGCAGGCTACAATTCGCACAGTTCCCCTTCTCACCCATGTCACCTCCTCCTCCATCCAATATTTCAAAAACCCTAATGCCAAATGCAACTTCCCCAACAATATCCGTTGTTGCGACCAACACATCCGCTTCGTCAAGTCCTCCCCGCACAGGGTTGAAGGACTATCTGAAGCCACCGAAGGCGTTTCACGACATGAACAATTCGGAACTGCTGTGGAGAGCTTCCATGACTCCGCGGATTCCAGAATATCCATTCCATCTAGTTCCAAAAATTGCTTTCATGTTCTTGACAAGGGGGCCTGTTGTTTTGGCACCATTCTGGGAGAAGTTCTTTGCAGGGCATCAAGGTTTGTACTCAATTTATGTGCACTCAAGTCCGTCCTACAATCACTCATCGTACACCGAAACTCCAGTTTTTCGTGGCCGGAGAATTCCGAGTCAGGTCAGTTTTTATTCCCCTATTGTCTGCACTAAGTAAATGCTATATTTCTTTGAAATTTTTTTTTTCAGAACTGAAATTGTAACTCAAGTTTCACCACACAGACTATAAAACCATAAAAGTAAATTAATTTTTGACTACCTACCTTTACACCCTCTGCGTTTGATGTTAAATTTCATAAGGAGTCGCCAACTTTCAATATTTCACACAAATTTTTAAAATTGTATTACTATCTATGCTCGTTAAATTGTTTGTGAGACAGATGTGGGATCCCATTTTGAATTACATATAAGTCACACTAAGACTAAAACCGTGCAATTGGTTACATGTCAGATCATTAATTTAGTTAAACGTCATACAATCAGAAATCTATGAATCATATAATAAGATGTCAAAACATGGGTGGAGCCAATTCTTCTTACTATTTTCTGTTCTACAACATGTACCATTTGCAGGAAGTAGAATGGGGGAAGGTGAGCTTGATCGAGGCAGAGCGCCGCCTCCTGGCGAATGCTCTTCTCGACATCTCAAACCAGCGTTTTGTTCTGCTCTCAGAAGCATGCATTCCCCTCTACAACTTCTCCACTGTCTACTCCTACCTCATGAACTCCACCCAAACTTTCGTCGAGGTCTATGACGATCCCAGTGGAGTGGGACGCGGCCGGTATGAACTCAGTGACTACCCGGGAATCACAATCGATCAATGGCGAAAAGGGTCACAGTGGTTCCAAGCGGATCGAGACCTTGCCCTTGAATTCGTATCGGACAGAAAATACTTCCCAGTGTTCATGAAATGCAAAGACTACTGTTTTGCAGATGAACATTATTTGCCAACGTTTGTGCACATGAAATTTGGAGCAAAGAATGCAAATAGGACGTTGACCTGGGTTGACTGGGAAAAGGGTGGCCCACACCCGACGGAGTACAAGAGCGAAAATGTGACGGCGGAGCTTTTGAGTGACCTGAGGAATGGTTTTGGTCGGAAATGTGAATACAATGGGAGGAGTACGGATGTTTGTTTCTTATTCGCCAGGAAATTCCCGCCAACTGCTTTGGATAACCTTCTCAAGTTTGCAGGGGAGATCATACACTTCAACACATAGATATTCATGGCTATTGTACTCTTACTGCTTCAGAGAAAAAGAAAAGTAAAGAACAAACTTCAAATTAGCAAATTACAACATATAGGACCACAATATTATTTCTTTTTTGTTTGCAGTCTAGAAATTAAATCGTTACTTTCATGGTACAAGATCAATTAGCAAATTACAACATAAGCCACCATGGGATGGTCTGGTTTGACTATCACCAAGTAGGCCGAGCATCTTCTTACGAAGTACTTTCTGACCGTTTAAGACAAGTTGGCAAAACTGGCAACTTTATAGCATGAAGTCTCAGGGGCAAGCCTTGTCAAACATAATCCTAAGCCACGTGTTGGTTATCAGCAAGAGCATAAGTCTATGAATGGACATAAAAGCTATCAGACCGAGGGGTTGGGTGTTGGTTTCCTCATACCCCAGGCCCGAGCAAGATGCTCGGTATGTGTTGACCTGAACGAATGTCACTTTGGTACCATGTGCCGACTAAAGAACAGAGAAGTAACTGGCTAGTCATGCCTATGTACTTGGTTTATTAAATGCAAGAGCGGCCCACATCCGATGGAGTACAAGAGCCCAAATGTGATGGCGGCTCTTATGAGTGGCCCGAGGAGTGGTTATGGCCGGAAATGTGAATACAACGGGAGGAGCACGGATGTTTGTCTTGTTCGCCAGAAAGTTCATGCCTAATACTTTGGATAACCGGCTGAGACTTGCATCGCAGATTATCATGTACTTCAGCACATAGATTCAGATTGTTACATTTCCTTTTTGTTAATATTAATCCTAAATCGATTTAACTAAACGAAATCCCATTTAAGTTCAATAAAATCGTTGATATCCATGTAAATAAACTAGCACAAGCGAAAATGAGAGACTAAATAAGCAGGCAAGAGAACCGAAGCCAAGAAAACAAAATCCGTAGATTTACAACACAAGACCGTTAAAATTGGTTGGTGGTGCGATCACTGACTTGCTCCGTAAGTGTCCTCCGACAACGACGGCGACTCGGACATGGATTCAAAGCCCGCCTCGTGACTCGGCGAACCAGCCACGCCCCGAATCTCGTCTATCATTTTCACCACCTGGCTCATCTTAGGACGTTGATCAGGCGAAGCCGCAGTGCAAGCCATCGCAATCTGCAAAAGCCCCACCATCTCCTCCTCAATATCCTTGTACCTCATCAGCTCCAAATCAAACACCTCCGCCGTCCATTCTTCCCTGACCACAGACTGGACCCACCTGGGCAGGTCCACAAGTCCACCGTATCCTCCCCCGGACCCGCCATTATCCACTACGGAGGGACACTTCCCTGTGAGCAGCTCCAGCAGGAGAACACCGAAAGCGTACACGTCTGATTTCTGCGTCAACTTCCGGCCGTCCAACGTCTCGGGAGCGCGGTAGCCGCAGGATCGAGGAGCGGTCGACGTGGCGGGCGGAGGAGGCACGAAGACGGAGAGTCCGAAGTCGGAGACGCGGGCGTTACCGGTCTTGTCTAAGAGGATGTTGGTGGACTTGATGTTACCGTGGGTGAGCTTAAGCGGACTGCACGAGCTGTGAATGAAGGCCAAGCCTCGAGCCGCGCCGGCTGCGATTTTCAGCCTCGTTGTCCAGTCCAGCGGAGTCCGACCGGGTCCACGGTTTCCTGTTCAAATTAGCCCTCATAAGTTCACGATAATTACAATTAGGACAATCATGTAAAGGCGTGAAATGCTGCGTAGTAGGGCGCTTTTTGGTCATATTCAGGCGGAAAAGAAGGAAAAGGAGCGAGCAAGAAACAAAGACAAAAGCAAAGGGAAAGACAGAACAGACCCAAAATTACAAAAAAGCCCCAACCATTTGACCCCGTTTGACCACACAGAGTACGCAACCCTCCACTCATCCGCGGGATGATTGAAAATTCGAAATAGTGAAAAATTGAAAATAAAAAACGCAGAAAATTGTGAGGAATTTTAACGAAAAATTAAATTTTTACTCTAAAAAGTCTTAGTAATTTTTTTTTTTTTTTTAATTCTTGGCAACCAAACAGAAATTAAGCAGGAAAAGTGAGAAAATTTACCGTGGAGAACCCAGAACAGGCTGCCATTGGGCATGTAATCGTATACCAACAATTTCTCCTCCCTGGCGAAGTAATAAGCCCTCAAGCTCACAATGTTGGGATGGCTGAGCCGCCCCAGCACCGCCATATGCTGCTCGAACTGAGTCTTCCCGCCAATCTGAGCATCCTTGAGCCTCTTAACCGCCACCACATTGCCATCGTCGAGAACCGCCTTGTACGCCGTCCCGAACCCGCCTTTCCCCAGCATCTCGGCCGAGGCCCTGAGCAAGTCCTCGAGCTCGAAACGCTTCACTCCTTCGAAGAACACCATCCGACCCCGCTCGTACCCGGGTTGGGCGGAGGAGTAGGGGCTCGACGAGTACACGATCTTCTCAGTTTCTAGAAGCTTCGAGCCGCCCTTGCCCTGCCGCATTTTGGTGCTGAAATTCCGCCAGAAGTAGCAGTACAGCATCAGCGAAACCAGCACGAGAACCAAAGCGTCGCCGACTATGATGGCGATTAGAGCCTCCGGACTCATTTTCGCGCTACCAACACGGTGAGAATTTCCCGATTTGTTCGGCGCTGATTTCGCGGGCAACGAACTCGGCGACGACGCTACGACGGTTGGGTTAGCAGCGGGCATTACAGGAGACGCAATGGCTCCGTCAGATCCAGGCCGGGTCGGGTCGTTTGATGTACCCTTGCAGCTCTGCACCGGAGACCCGCATAGACCCGGATTTTCAGCAAAAGCGGTTACGGGGAAAATCGAAAAGGACTTGGGTATTTTGCCGGTCAGACGGTTCGCAGACACATTGAGGTCCTGCAGATTCGGCAGGCTCAGACCCGACAGTGAACCGGAGAAACGGTTCGCCTCGAGCCGGAGAGTGAGAAGATGGGTCAAATGGTTGACCGTTGCGGGAATCTGGCCGGATAAGTTGTTGTAGGACAGATCGAGACGGTAGAGACGGAAGAGAGAGGTTGCGGAGGAGGGAAAGTCGCCGGAGAGTTCGTTGTAGGAGAGGAATAAGAGTTTGAGGGCGGTGAAGTTGGAAAGGTCCGGAATGGGGCCGGAGAGGCGGTTACCCTTGAGGCTCAGAACTCGTAGCTGAGTTAGCGCGGTGAGTGGCTCGAACGAACCGCGGAGGTCGAGGTTCTCGAGGACGAGTCGGGAGACTCGGTTGTTTGTGCATGAGATGCCGGTCCAGGTGCACGGATCACCGGAGGTGGAGTTCCAGGCGGTGAGCTTGTTGGATGCGTCCGACGTGGCTTTGAATGATAGGAGAGGTTCGGTATCTGGATTTGAAGAGACGTGGAGAGCAGCGAAGAAGAAGCTCGTGAGGAGGAGAGTGGCCACGGCGGCCATGGCTGCCATTGTTTCTCTGCAAGTGAGAGCAGAGAGAGTGAGTGAGGGAGACAAGTGAAATCTCTTGGGTACTAGTAATAAAATAAGTTTAATGAGGGTTGGCGGGACGTTGGTGTAATTATTGGGAAGTAGAGGAGTTTCAATGCAATTTACCGATAAAATGACGGATGCCCCTTGACCTTTCACTGCAAGCGGGCAGTGTGACAGTGTGTAACGTATAAAGCCGTGTAACGCTAGGATTTCATGTCGTTTTATATCGCCTGATAGATATCATACCCGGGGATATAGGGAGAGGGAGTGCGATGGGGGTTCATGGAATGGTATTTGTGTGCTGCCGCAGAGTATCATTCCCGGATGGAGGAGCGGAAACGTGGGGACGTGGGTAGAGTTATTTGGGCGCGCTCCGAGATCCATACGAAAGGAGTGATTCTTTTCTAGTAAATCAGACGATCTTCCGGCACGATCTGCCGCTGATGCGCGTGCTACTGCTCGCATGAGTCTGAGGGTTTCACATGTTCCATTAAATGAGTTATCTAGTCAACTATGTTATTTATTTTTAATTGGATTCTTATGGATTGACTAAAACAGCCATGCATAATTAATCCGATGACAGTTTTGCATAATCGTGACAGTTGCTTGTTTAATGAAGAATGTGTTTCAAACGAATCATACGATGTAAGAACGAGTTAAGACACATTTTGATGCGTGGTAGGTTTACAATAATGTAACATTGTTCCGTTGGCATTATTACATTGGCATCATCGTTTCATTGACTCGCTTGTCCCTTAATTTGGATTTTTATCATGTAGACTCTTAACAAAAGAAATAATCTAGTGATTGAGCTTTTAAAGTTTGTTATGGTTTGCAAGAGACATGACCACATCATTTGTAAAACGTTTCATACAAAATTATAATACTTCTTATTTTAAGTTTTAGCCAATTTTATATCGATCCATGAACCGTCATTGTCAAACAATTTTAAATCAATCTATCATTTCTTGCTTAAAGGCTATGATGAGTCGATTTCACATTATACATTTTATCCTATTTTTGTTATGTTTTGATGAGATTTTGATACTTTATTTTGTATTTTCAATGTGGGACATGTGAATACTCTGAACAAAAAATGATCAAACGGATGAATTTGAAGTAATTCAATTTGGGGTAGATTCGTGAGTCCCTTCAAGTTGTTTGTGTTAAAGTTTCATATTTTTATTCTGAAGCACATGATCATGGCGAATTAATTAAAGCCCAACACGCAGTGATGACAGATTGACGTTTCATGCTTAATTGTGATTTTTGAGCAGTTACTTCATTACTCTCACATATGATATTGACAGGATGCTTTAAAATATAGTTTGTTAATGATAATTGATAGGGCATGTGCATTTCAAAATTACTAGCACAACACAAATTTCATAAAAAGCTCATGATAGCCGTGTGTGGCTTGTTGATATCACTTTTTTCTTCTTCTTCTTGTTCACGTATCCAAATGTAGTTTATGTTATTTAAAGTAGCATCAATCGATTTTAAATTTGTTACTTTGGAGCCATATCGTTGATTGTTTTGGTTTAAAGTAGGATTTAATCATAGAAATTGATAGTTTAATCCACTAGAATAATACAAGTGCACTTAGAGTTTGGACAAGACTTCAATTTTAATCTCTTTTTACGTGCAGGGTGGGTGGGGTTGAAAGGAGTGTAGTACTAAACAATTTGCAGAAGTTTGTTTTGAAAGTAGAGCATTTTGGAACCACGGAAAGTTATTTAGTGAAAATGCGATAGAATTTCAAGTCAAATTTAGCAGGATATGTGTCATTTGACTGCATTAAGGAGTGGGCTAAAATGTTTTTCGTCTTTTTGAATCCTATTGAGGCTAGTCCTACATTTCGGTGTGTGAGATATTTGAGACTTTGACAAAAAAAATGTAGAACATTTTGTGCAATATTGTCATTTCGGTTCAACAATGGTTGGAGCGAGTACTCAGATGTAACTTCAACTTAAACATCGTTTCATGTTAATATTATGAACCATTTTCAGCAGTGCGTCATAGAACATTGAAAACGATGGTCGCATGATTTTATATGTATATATTTGTGCAAAAATTACAAAAGATGTGCCCACTAAGAAAAATTACAGACGATAATTAAAGCCTTCATTCTTAACCAAGCCCCAAACAACCCTTAAAAGTCAGTTTTAACTTGAATTGATTCAATTAGGTTTACTTCACGACAAAACCCAACACTTAACGGGTTGTATAGGTGGGTTAAGTTTCCTTCCAATATTTGGAAGGTAATATGGCTCCGATTCTCCTTCCCGTTAGTTGAAATACAATCACATGGCTTCGCAAGAATCATTTCATTAACTCAATCATTCCATTTGGCGACAAGATAAATTTCCCAGAGTAAGTTGGTTCCTAGCTTAGTTGTGGTATAACACTTTCGACACCAAATTAGGGGTGGTAGTAGGGTCACTCCTATGTGTTGATCCATTCATATATAGAAAAAAATAAAACAAAAATGCAATGCATACTTCATTATTCAGATTGCATCAGGAAAAGCATAGATTTGTTCAAGTAAAATACAGGGTTTACCGATGTGGTAGAAGAATCTGCCAGGGATTTTGGAGGAGAAGACAAATAAGGCTTGGGTGGTATCTGCAACGAATCAACACTCCTTTCCAACATATCTATCACTTCCTTCATCGCAGGCCGATTTGAAGGATCAGTTTGTATGCACCACAAGCTCACTATGATCATCTTCCTCGTTCTTACTTTGTCTTCCTCGTTCGTAACATTCTGCAGACCAAGCTCTTCGTCCCGTTCAACACGCTAATAAATCCAATGCGGAAAATATATTTCACTTGTATTTTCAGCTTCAGCGTCGATGTTCCTTCTTCCTCCAACCATCTCTAAAAGCATCATTCCGTAGCTGTACACATCTGACAGCCGTCTAACTTTCATTTGTAAACAGCACCATAGCCTCCTTGTCCTAATTTTTCTTTGAAGGAGTTGGTCATGTTCATGACCTCAGAATAGCTGTGCCCTTGAACTTGAAGTGGCCCATTGCTCCTTAGAAAGGCCTCAACAATTCGATGTTTTTGGATTCGCTTCTTCCAAAAGAAACAGTAGATAACAACTAGAACGACGATAGCAGAAGCTGCACCAACTGTTAAAGGAGAGTTAGTTTGATTGAAGGTATGTTATGCAGAGTAATCAATTGACTTTGCCACCATGCTTAAACGCTTCCATGATTCTTAGAAAATTGATCTAGAGGCATTGTGAATGATTGATTTCCGTACTTCGGTTCTAATGCTCCTAGATGAGTATATCAATTAGATATTTAAACGAAGAGATATCAATATTACCTAGTCCAAGAATCAATTTCAACTACTTCTCTTGCAACATGAACTGCAAAGAAAACTGCTGTTAGCTAAATCACAGAAGATGGAAGTGGCAAAATAATGTTACCATTTAAAAAAACAAGCGTTTTCAATAAACTGTTTCCTGTTACTAAGAGTTATATCCTTTGAAGAAGAAATCGGATTGTCACACGTCAGAGAAAGAAAAAAAAGGTCATGTAAATGTATATACCTATTTCTCTGGTGGTGCATTTAAATTTTCCCTCTTCAACCAGGCATTCACCTTTTCTTTCACTACATTGAGAACAGTCTGGTGTTACCATTTGGAGGGTAAACTCAGAAGTCGATGAAGAGAGCTTGTTGGGTTGAGACGAAAGCATGGGGACCTGAATGGTTGCGCACCCTGGCGGCGGTGGCGCCCCCGGGGGGCGGGAGCGGCTAGGTAACCTTCTGTATTGATACTGAATTGTATAGAGGTTAAGAATTACTCCTCTAATTCAGAACAAGAGTGCTGAATTGTATAGAGGTTCAGAATTCTTTGATGGCATTCAAAAATCCTTGCAACCCCTCTGAACCACACAGATTACGGAAAGGATGGACTGTTCAGTGTTCACTCGTCGCGTCGTGAAACATTTTGTGTTCCGCCTTGCTTTCGGGTCTACTTATTTGTGTGATCACTGAACAGCTTCATAGCTGAACAGCATCTCCTAGTAATAACGTTGGAAATTAATTTAGTAAAACGTCATGACGAATTTGGTCGTTTGCGACTGTCGTTTTCTCTAGCGGTTTGATGGTGTAAGTAGGAGACGAGGCAAGAGGGAAGAACTTATCCACAATGCATTACTATTCACAAATGCAAATGTTTCACATATTTTGTGTTGAATATATATATGATTGCGGGACGGGCAGTAGGAGGGTCACTACTAGTGTCTTGATTCATTCATCTATAGAAAAACCAAAAAAAACAAAAAAAAAACAAAAATGAAATGCATACTTCATTATTTAGATTGCCTCATAAAAACACAGATTTGTTCAAGCAAAATACAGGGTTTCTACTGTATTGATACCAATGTGGTAGAAGAATCTGCCGGGGATTTTGGAGGAGAAGACAAGTAAGGCTTGGGTGGTATTTGCAACGAATCAACACTCCCTTCCAACATATCTATCACTTCCTTCATCGCCGGCCGGTTTGAAGGATCAGTTTGTATGCACCACAAGCTCACTATGATCATCTTCCTCGCCCTTTCTTTGTCTTCCTCGTTCTTAACACTCTGCAGACCAAGCTCTTTGTCTCGTTCAAGACGCTGGTAAATCCAATGCGGAAAATATACTTCACTTGTATTTTCAGCTTCAGCATCGATGTTCCTTCTTCCTCCAACCATATCCGAAAGCATCATTCCGTAGCTGTACACATCCGACTTGTGTGAGACCCCTCCAAAATTTCTAAAAAATACTTCTGGAGCAATGTAACCTGCTGTACCTCTTGCTCCCAACATCGACACAATACTATCTTTATTGTTGCATATTTTGGCAAGACCAAAATCCGAGATTTTTGGGGTGAAGTTTTCATTGAGAAGAATGTTGTGAGGCTTGATGTCTAAATGCAAAATTCATGTGTTGCAACCACGATGTAAGTACTCCAACCCTCGAGCAATGCCGAGTGAAATTTGATCCAATGCTTCCCATCCCAAGTGATCATGACCTACGTTGGGAGTACTTGCATCAAATATGAATTTCTCGAGAGATCCGTTAGGCATGAATTCATAGATGAGAGCTCTTTTGGAACCCTCAAAACAAAAGCCTAACAAGGTGACGACATTGACATGGGAAGTTGTACTAATGGCTGCCACTTCATTCATAAATTCTTCTCCATCTGCTTCTAGTTTGGTCAAGACCTTCACTGCTACAAGACGGCCGTCCTTTAACTTTCCTTTGTAAACAACACCACAGCCTCCTTGTCCTAATTTTTCTTTGAAGGAGTTGGCCATTTTCTTGACCTCCGAAAAGCTATATCTTCGTACTTGTAACGGCCGGTAGCTCCTTAGAAAGGCCTCTACAATTTGAAGATTTTGGTTTTGCTTCTTCCAAAAGAACAGAAATCTATATGATGATGACCTTCCCCTTAAGCAGCAAACGATAACGATTAGACATATGAGACCAGCACCTGCACCTGCACCTGCTGAATATACGTTGAAAATATAGTGATGTATTCGATCAAATGGTAGGCATCCCGTGTGGCTATAAACCTTACACAACATATAAACTTAGGAAAACAAATCTAAGCAAGAGGGTTAATGCAATAAAGTTGTAATTACCTATGGAGACTTTAGCGACCAAGTTTCCACCTTCGTCATCTTTGTCCATACAGCGCACAGCATGAGTTCCACTGTGGCAGAGGCACCTAGAACGGTAGGTGGTGTAATTAAACCCACATAACCCTCCGCTTCTCTGGCAGAGGCTGCAGTCGACTGCCATCCACTTCATCTCAAACCCTCTCCCCAACACTTCCTTCATTCCCGCTGCCTCACCATTCCTGTACCCTCCACCATGCGCTGCCGCCACCTTACTCGATCCACACTTTTGGGACTCCAGGACATTTCCAACTTCAGGGTATTTATCCCGAGGCAGAGCAAGAACCGAAGTGTTATTACAACCAATATTGTACGTTGGAAAAGAATCGACAAACGAAGAGTTGCAGTTGTAGAGCAGAAAGAATTGATCTTGATTTGGAGACAGCTTAAACTGAACATTAGGGAGGGTTAAGTTGTTGATTAACGACAGGTTAGTACAAGCAGAGTTGTTTAGGTAGTGTGAAAGCAGAGCATTTGAGACAAGAAGAGAACGGCTTTGGTAACTGATGTTGTGGATTATGTAATCGTTACCAGACAAATGGAGAAATGGGTAGGCTTCTCCGTCATCGTCTCCGCCTTGGCAGGAGACCTCGAAACCCGGATACCCACAAAAGGGTTGTTGCTTGCGTTGGATGTAGAATGGATACCTAATGTCTTGGCGGCCGCAAGTTATGGGCACACTGCAGTTTTGGTAGAAAAAGTCCACAGCCAAAATCAATGAGGTTTCGGATGACAGGACAAAAATCATGAGGAGGAGGATACAGACGTTTTGATTCATTTTAAATTTTAGAGAGAGAGAGAGATCATGAGAAGACTCAGGGTCATCGAAAACTTCATCGTTGCATTTTTTTTACATAGAAATGGATTTAAAAGGATTTATAAAATACTTAAATTAAGAATATACCTGGAATATAAAGTTTAATTAAAAGTAAAAGCACTTTAATCAAAAGTTGAAAAGTAATAGATGTTTAATTTAAAAAAATCTAAAATGAGGTATCTAATTCTAATTTATCCTTTTTATAAAAATCGAAGATGATAGAGTGCCTTCAAATTCAAGCGAGCATGCTCCCTCTTTCAGTTGGATCCTCGGACGAAATTGGTCAGAACAATCAACAGTGAACAATCCGCATTCAGGAGGATGTGTACTATTTCTTCACGGCATGTATGGTTGATTAAGAAACTTTAATCAACACGCTACTTGGAAATTTCATATGCAGCAGACGATATAGAATCAAGAGTTTGGAAAAATTCAGCATACAATATGGAAGTGCTTTTGCACTTCACTTTTCTCCACCTGCGCACTTTCGTGCTTCTCTGTTTTTTGGTCATAGTATTGAACAAATCAAAAGAAAATCACTTCCGTTCATTGATTTATTTACTTTTAGTAAGATTATAGTATTCGAGTCCGACACACATTTGTTTTCCCCAATACCCCAACAAAATTGAATCGAATGAGGTTTCCTTGCACAAGACCTTCCTCAACTTCTGAAACTCACTTCAAATTATTTATCAAATTTACATATACATTACATGCATCACTAGAGTAAAAGATTCAAACAATATTGGCTGGCCTACGAAGACGGATTACAAAAAAATGGGAATACATGGTTAAAAAGAATGGTGGCTCCGCTAGGGCGTTTTCCTTCCATGGCATCCTTCTTGTTACTAAGAGTTATATCCTTTGCAGAAGGAATCGGAGAGAAAAAAGGGTCATGTAAATGTACATACCTATTTCTCTGGTGGTGCATTTAAATTTTCCCTCTTCAACCAGGCATTCACCTTTTCTTTCACTACATTGAGAACAGTCTGGTGTTACCATTTGGAGGGTAAACTCAGCAGTCGATGAAGAGAGCTTGTTGGGTTGAGACGAACGCATGGGGACCTGAATGGTTGCCCACCCTGGCGGCGGGGGGCTAGGTAACCTACTGTTCGATGAAGCGATATAATAAGTATGGTAAGCATTTCCGCAGCCATCACTGAGTTGTGGATTAGAACTTTTGTCTAAGGTGGTGTTGCATTTGAAAGGGTCAGATTGTGTGTGAATAATACTACGTCAGGGATTGGAGAAGCGCCGGGAAGACTCATGCCTTCGAAAACTCCGTCATTGCAGCGATCCTTTCTAAAGCGGTCGGCAAGGAGACTGTTTTTGATAAAAATCGTAGTAGATAAAGGACCTTCGAATTCATGCCAGTATCCCCCCTCTTTCAATTGGATCTTTGGCCGAGAGGCTATTGAACAAGTGACTGTGAACAATCCGCATTCAGACGGATCTCCCATGCTTGTGAAGGGGAATCTGATGGTGCCTGCTATGTCACTGCAGAATTGGGCTTGACAATGTTTGGAAGGTTTCTCATCTGAATATCCAGCAGAGTGCAGAACCACAAGGTGAGCAAGACCGGAGAGAAACAAAGCCACCGGAGCCATCCGAAAATTCCAAGTTGATCAACAAGAAGAAAACACCCGTAGAGGAAGAAAAATAAGATCTACTCCTCCTCTGTTAGTGAAACTTGATTTAGCTGGGTTTATTTACAGAAGGCTGAACAGAAGCAAAGCAAAGATAGAAGAAGCTGAAACGAAAAGTTTTTTTCTTTCTTGTTCTCTCTTGCAAAAGTTTTTGGCAGAGGAATATTTCTACAATTCAGAAAATGAGCACTAACACTGCTTTACATTAACTAATGGCCTTAGCTTTAGGACCACGGAAAACACTACATTTAATCTTAGTCGCTCATCTACCTAATTACATGGATCAAACACCACATGGCACTCATGGCCTTACATCTTTTGACTTTACACTTGGCAGATATGCTCAAGTGAATACACACATTAAACTCATCTTATTTCTAATACTCAATCAGCTAGAGACTTATAATTCAACACTCCCCTTTAAGTCTTGAGCTGATTTCACTCCAAGCATGCTCCTGAGATAATTAAACCGATCTTTAGGCAGAGGTTTTGTGAAAATATCAGCTAGTTGCTCATTAGTTGGACAGTACACCAGATCAATGATGCCATCCTTCAGTGCATCCTTGATGAAATGGTATCTTCTGTTAATGTGTTTGGTCTTTTGATGGAACACAGAGTTCTTGGTGATTGCAATTACTGAGGTGTTGTCACAGTGCACTGGAGTGGCTTCGGTTTGAAATTCACCAAAGTCTTTAAGAACAAATCTCAACCAAATGGCTTGAGTAGTTGCTTCTGAAGCACTGATGTACTCTGCTTCTGCAGTGGAAAGAGCTACACAATTTTGCTTCACGGATGCCCATGAGAATACTCCACTGCCAAAGGAGAAGGCATAACCAGAAGTACTTTTACTGTCCTCAATTGATCCACTCCAGTCACTGTCACAGAACCCAATTAACATTGAGTTCTTACCCTTCACATATTCCAGACCATAATCTAGGGTGCCCTTAATGTATCTTAGCACTCTTTTAGCAGTTCCAACATGCTTACTGGTAGGGCAGTGCATAAATCTGGCTAACAGACTGGATGCATACATAATATCAGGCCTGGTTGCAGTGAGATATAAGAGACTTCCCACCATACTTCTGTATAACTTTTCACTTGCTGCACCACTTCCATCATCCGTGGTTAACTTCTCAGTTGCAACCAATGGAGTAAGCACAAGTTTGCACTCTTTTAGACCAAATTTGTCTAATAAAGAGCTTGCATATTTCTTTTGGTGGATGAAAATGCTTGAAGTTGTTTGAATTATTCCCATTCCAAGGAAATGATGGAGAAGACCCAAATCAGTCATCTCATACTTTCGTTTCATGTCTTCCTTGAATTCTTCAAGCATTTGTTTGTTGCTCCCAGTATAGATTATGTCATCCACATAGATCGACACAATCAAAATGTCTTTCTCTTCTGCCTTGATGTACAGTGTTGGTTCACTTAAACTTCTTGTAAAACCACACTGTGAGAAATATGTATCGATCTCTCCATACCAGGCTCGTGGTGCCTGTTTTAGACCATACAAGGCTTTGTGAAGTTTATATACTCTGTCTTCCTCCCCTTTAGCTACAAAACCATCAGGCTGCTCTACATAAACCTCCTCCTCTAGAACACCATTTAAAAAAGCCGATTTGACATCAAGTTGATAGAGTTTCCAACTCTTTTGTGCAGCCAATGCTATAAGGGTTCTGATTGTATCTAACTGAGCAACAGGAGCAAAGGTCTCATTGTAGTCTATTCCTGGTTTCTGGGCATATCCCTTTGCAACAAGCCTTGCCTTGTTCTTTTGCACAGTTCCATCCAGATTGAGTTTGGTTTTAAACACCCATTTTACTCCAATTATAGGCTTGTTACTTGACCTGTCTACTAACTCCCAGGTTGCATTCTTTTCAATCATGGAGAGCTCATCCTTCATAGCATTCATCCAAGATTCATCCTTAGCTGCATCTTCATATTTCTCTGGTTCTATAATGCACAGATTACATTGAGCAAGTACATCATCCAGCTTTCTCCATTTTAATGGAGTATGATCAAATGACTGAGTGTCACTCACACCTGCACTTGACTGAGAGTTGATCTGTGTATCATTAATACCACTTGCAGCTTCTTCCAATATGCCAGATGATAAACCACTTGAAATTTGAGTGTCATTTTCTGTATTCTCACTTCTTGGTGTATCAACAGAGTCAAACTCATAAGTAGGCAGTGACATATGTCTTTCTGTGCTTCTTTCCCAATCCCAAGCTGAGTTTTCATCGAACACAACATCTCTTGACAGGATCAGTCTCTTAAAGATTGGATCAAATACTCTATACCCTTTCTCACATTTTGCATATCCAACAAAGACTCCTTTTATACTCTTGGGTTCTAGCTTGTGTCTTAGCTCGGATGGAGTATGAACATAACAAACTGAGCCAAAGACCTTCAAATGAGCAATACCTGGTTTCCTTTTGCTGTAAGCTTCAAAAGGTGTTATGCTATCCAGTGATTTGGTAGGACATCTGTTTAATAGATAAACTGCAGTGTGCACAGCTTCTGCCCACATATAGTAAGGCATTCCTTTGTCATGAAGCATAGACTTGGCCATTTCAATCACAGTTCTGTTTTTCCTTTCAACCACTCCATTTTGCTGTAGAGTGTAAGAGAGAGACAGTTGCCTTTGGATTCCCTCTGTGTCACAGTATTGATTGAATTCATTTGATAAGAACTCCCCTCCTCTATCACTCCTTACACATTTTACCATCATACCACTTTGCAACTCAGTCATGACCTTGAATTTCTTAAAACAAGTAAGAGCTTCAGATTTGAATCTAAGAAAATACACCCATATCATCCTGGTTGCATCATCTACAAGTAACATGAAATACTTGTTTCCTCCAGTAGACTCGTTTCTCATCGGTCCACACAAATCAACATGAACCAATTCAAGTGGAGCACCTGCTCTTTGTGCTTGACCACTAGGAAACCTTTCTCTGTGTTGCTTACCATATTGACAGCCTTCACACACTTTGTCATACTCATCTAGATATGGTAAACCATGAACCATGTTTTTATCCTTCAATTTCTTGATTCCACCAAAGTTTAGGTGACCTAATCTTCTGTGCCAAGTCAGAGAACAATGAGCAAAACTGGTCTTCAACACAAGTTGTTTCTCAGGCCGTAGAGATAGAGGATAACACCTGTTTTCTTTCATTTTTACACGGATAATTTGACATTTCAGAGAAGGACCATCAAAAACAGTACACATATGTCCACCAAACACAAGATAATATCCGTGCTCATCCATTTGTCCTACACTTAATAGATTCTCTTTCAAACCAGGTAAGTACATGACTTCTCGAATGTATTTTCTTCCTCTGTTAGTCTCAATTTCCAGTGATCCCATTCCTGCCACATTAACTAACACTCCTGTTGGCATTTGAACTTTCCCTGCAACATTTGTATTCACATCAACAAGAAGATCAACATTTCCTGTCATATGATTACTGCAGCCACTATCTATGTACCAATCTCCATTAACCTTAGTCTCAGCAACTGCACAATTTGCATAAAATAAGTTTCCTGTCACTTCCATTTGACTTGCACAGTTTGCCTTTTGAACAAACTTTCCAACAGTACACTTTCTGGCCCAATGACCAAATCTATCCAGTTATGGCACTTGGATTTCCCCTTATATCTACATTCACCATAATGAAACTTTGAACACACTTTACATTGAGGTTTTACACTCTCTTGACCCATAACCTGTGAGGAAGTACTATTCTGTGCAACATTTGTGAATGATTTTTGCTGAAACTTTGGTTTTGAATCCCATTTCTTACCCTTTTGATTCCAATTTCTCTGTGGTTTAAAAGTACTAGACTGAGCATAACTTCGATTCTGCCCTTTTGAACTAACAGTAAGAGAAGAAAATGCTCTCTCAGTTGCATCTGAGGAATGCAAATCAAACCTCTGCTCTTGACTCTTTAATATAGCTAGTACCTCTTGCAGTTCAACAGATTCTAAACATTTGGTGTTTTCTATCACTAAGCATATAGGATCATATATCTTAGTGAGACTGATTAACACCTTCTGAACTAATCTCTCATTTGACAGAGTTTCACCAAACGTCTTCATTTGATTAATCAGATCATTTAAACGAGTAAGATACCCAGTCAAGGATTCATCATCACGCATTCTAGTGTATTCAAATTCTCGTCTAAGATTTTGGAGTTTCACAGATCTTACCTGATCCCCACCGTGATATTCGCCATATAACAGATCCCATGCCATTTTTGCTGAGTCTGCGTTTGCGATTCGAGGGAAGATCTGATCGGAGACTGCGCTTTGAATGATTCCGAGAGCTTTTGCATCTTTCATGAAGATTGCAGCCATTTTCTCATCATCGTCAGCATCAACATCTGTATCATCATCAGTCTTAGCTTTCTTCTTCTTCGAATCGGAAACCGAAATCCCTTTTTCCACCAGATTCCATAGTCCATGTGACTTGAAAATGGTAACCATTTTGATTCTCCATAACTCGTAGTTCTCACCGGAGAAGATCGGGGTCCTCACTTCAGCACTCCCAGATCCAGCCATCGTGAGCTTGTGTGAATCCAGAAACACGTAGTTCTTAGATCACAGACAAGCTCCGGCAAACTTCACCGAGTCCAGAAACGGTGATGTTTGAGTTCACAGAAACACGCCCAGATCTAATCGAAACCAGGCTCTGAGGCCATGTTAGTGAAACTTGATTTAGCTGGGTTTATTTACAGAAGGCTGAACAGAAGCAAAGCAAAGATAGAAGAAGCTGAAACGAAAAGTATTTTTCTTTCTTGTTCTCTCTTGCAAAAGTTTTTTGCAGAGGAATATTTCTACAATTCAGAAAATGAGCACTAACACTGCTTTACATTAACTGATGGCCTTAGCTTTAGGACCACACAAAACACTACATTTAATCTTAATCACTCATCTACCTAATTACATGGATCAAACACCACATGGCACTCATGGCCTTACATCTTTTGACTTTACACTTGGCAGATATGCTCAAGTGAATACACACATTAAACTCATCTTATTTCTAATACTCAATCAGCTAGAGACTTATAATTCAACATCCTCTAATTCAGAACAAAAGTGCTGAATTGTATAGACGTTCAGAATTCTTCGTTTGCGGTATATTAACACGCCAGTTGACTTGGAATTTGGGAGATTGGAAAACTTTCGGGAACCAACCATGTAAAATGTTGCTTGACTAAAAGACTTCCACGGTCAATTAGGGGAGTTTCCTTCTCAACTTCCCCGTTGACCAACACCAGAAAGACTTTGATCCCGACTCTTCAAACCATTCTCGTCACGATGATGGCATTCAAAAATCCTTGCAACCCCTCTGAACCACACAGATTACGGAAAGGATCGACTGTTCAGTTTTCACTCGTCGCGTCGTGAAACATGTTGCTTTCCGCCTTGCTTTCGGGTCTTCTTATTTGTGTGATCACCGAACAGCTTCATAGCTGAAAAGCATCTCCTAGTACTAACGTTGGAAATTAATTTAGTAAAACGTCATAACGAATTTGGTCGTTTGTGACTCATTCTCTCTAGCGGTTTGATGGTGTAAGTAGGAGACGAGGCAAGAGGGAAGAACGTATCCACAATGCATTACTGTCCACAAATGCAAATGTTTCACACATTTTGTTTTGAATATATATATGATTGCGGGACGCGTAGTAGGAGGGTCACTCCTAGTGTCTTGATTCATTCATCTATAAATAAAAAACAAAACAAAAACAAAAATGAAATACATACTTCATTATCTAGATTGCCTCAGAAAAATACATATTTGTTCAAGCAAAATACAGGGTTTCTACTGTATTGATACCAATGTGGTAGAAGAATCTGCCGGGGATTTTGGAGGAGAAGACAAGTAAGGCTTGGGTGGTATCTGCAACGAATCAACACTCCCTTCCAACATATCTATCACTTCCTTCATCGCCGGTCGGTTTGAAGGTTCAGTTTGTATGCACCACAAGCTCACTATGATCATCTTCCTCGCCCTTTCTTTGTCTTCCTCGTTCTTAACACTCTGCAGACCAAGCTCTTTGTCCCGTTCAAGACGCTGGTAAATCCAATGCGGAAAATATACTTCACTTGTATTTTCAGCTTCAGCATCAATGTTCCTTCTTCCTCCAACCATATCCGAAAGCATCATTCCGTAGCTGTACACATCCGACTTGTGTGAGACCCCTCCAAAATTTCTAAAAAATACTTCTGGAGCAATGTAACCTGCTGTACCTCTTGCTCCCAACATCGACACAATACTATCCTTGTTGTTGCATATTTTGGCAAGGCCAAAATCCGAGATTTTTGGGGTGAAGTTTTCATCGAGAAGAATGTTGTGAGGCTTGATGTCAAAATGCAAAATTCTTGTGTTGCAACCACGATGTAAGTACTCCAACCCTCGAGCAATGCCGAGTGAAATTTGATCCAATGCTTCCCATCCCAAGTGATCATGACCTACGTTGGGAGTACTTGCATCAAATATGAATTTCTCGAGAGATCCGTTAGGCATGAATTCATAGATGAGAGCTCTCTTCGAACCCTCAAAACAGTAGCCCAACAAGGAGACAATGTTGACATGGGAAGTTCTACTAATGGCTGCCACTTCATTCATAAATTCTTCTCCATCTCCTTCTAGTTTGGTCAAGACCTTCACTGCTACAAGACAGCCGTCCTTTAACTTTCCTTTGTAAACAGCACCACAGCCTCCTTGTCCTAATTTTTCTTTGAAGGAGTTGGCCATTTTCTTGACCTCCGAAAAGCTATATCTTCGTACTTGTAACGGCCCGTTGCTCCTTAGAAAGGCCTCTACAATCTGACGATTTTGGTTTTGCTTCTTCCAAAAGAAAAGAAATCTATACGATGATAACTTTCCCCTTAAGCAGCAACCGATAATGATTAGAAATATGATACCAGCACCTGCACCTGCACCTGCTGAATATACGTTGAAAATATAGTGATGTATTCGATTGAATGGTAGGCATCCCGTGTGGCTATAAACCTTATTACAACATATAAACTTAGGAAAACAAATCTAAGCAAGAGGGATAATGCAATAAAGTTGTAATTACCTATGGAGACTTTAGCGACCAAGTTTCCACCTTCGTCATCTTCGTCCTCACACAGCACGGAATGAGTCCTACTGCGGCAGAGGCAACTAAAATGGTAGGTGGTGTAATTAAACCCACATAGCCCTCCGCTTATCTGGCAGCGGCTGCAGTCGCCAGCCAGCCACTTGATCTCAAACCCTCTTCCCAACACCTCCTCCATTCCCGCCGCCTCACCATTCCCGTACCCTCCACCATGCGCTGCCGCCACCTCACTCGATCCACACTTTTGGGACTGCAGGACATTTCCAACTTCAGGGTATTCATCCCGAGGCACAGCAAGAACCGAAGTGTTATTACAACCAATCTTGTACTTTGGAAAAGAATCGACAAACGAAGAGTTGCAGTTGTAGAGCAGAATGAATTGATCTTGGTTTGGAGCCAGCTTAAACTGATCATTATGGAGGGTTAAGTTGTAGATTAACGACAGGTTAGTACAAGCAGAGTTGTTTAGATAGTGTGAAAGCAGAACATTTGAGACAAGAAGAGAACGGCTTTGGTAACTGATGTTGTGGATTATGTAATCGTTACCAGACAAATGGAGAATTGGGTAGGCTTCTCCGTCATCGTCTCCGCCTTGGCAGGAGAGCTCGAAACCAGGATACCCACAAAAGGGTTGTTGCTTGCCTTGGATGTGGAATGGATACCTAATGTCTTGGCGGCCACAAGTTATGGGCACACTGCAGCTTTGGTAGAAAAAGTCCACAGCCAAAACCAATGAGGTTTCAGATGACAGGACAAAAATCATGAAGAGGAGGATACACACGTTTTGATTCATTGTAAATTTCAGAGAGCGATCATGAGAAGACTCGAGTAGTCGAAAACTTCATCGTTGCAGGCTCCTCCGTGTTTTTTTATAAAAATCGAAGATGACAGAGTGCCTTCGAATTCAAGCGAGTATGCTCCCTCTTTCAGTTGGATCCTCGGACGAAGTTGGTCAGAACAATCGACAGTGAACAATCCGCATTCAGGAAACTCAAGGCTCTCGGATAACCTACTTGTACTATTTCTTCACAGCTTGTATGGTTTGATTCAGAGACTTCTGATCAACACGCTACTTTACTTGGAAAATTTCATATGCATCAGACAATATAGAATCAAGACTTCACATGGAAAATTCAGCATAAGACCTTCCTCAACTTCAGTTTTCTCCACCTGCGCACTTTCGTGTGAGGTTTCCTTGCACAAGACCTTCCTCAACTTCTGAAACTCACTTCAAATTATTTATCAAATTTACATATACATTACATGCATCACTAGAGTACAAGATTCAAACAATATTGGCTGGCCTAAGAAGACGGGTTACAAAAAAATGGGAATACTGGGTTAAAAAGAATGGTGGCGAAACAATGCACAAGCTACCTATGCTACTCTGACTCCGCTAGGGCGTTTTCCTTCCATGGCATCCTTCTTGTTACGACAATCAGAACAGAGGAACGGCCCTTGCCAAGGCTTTGAACTGGTTGAGAAGATAGAACCTGCGTGAACCGATATGCCCTCGCTCGGAGCAAGGTCAACCTGGCATACAGCACACATGAATAGCCCAGATGTTGTTGATTGTGGTGTGCACTCATCACTGCCCAACCTGCAACACATTTACAGGATATAATCATTTTCAGATGTAACCAAATAAACGAAACCAAAATACCACATTTCACCAGAAGCCAACAGGCAAATTGAAACTTCCAACTCAAAAATAAGGTTTCTGATAACTATGTATGAAACTCCACTTCGACTAAAGTTAATGACATCATTGAAAATTTTCTTTTCAAATTTAGTAGACAACCGCAGTGTGAAACTTTTCCAGAAAATTTGCATCGAATCAACTAAATTGAGTGAAGAAGAGGGAATCAACTACCTTTCAGCAAGCATCGCAGACCCTTCTTCAAATAACTCTTCCACAATACCCACAGCCGAAAGCTTCTTGGATAGTTTATTAGCAGAATCACGCGACTTCTTTCTGAACAACAGGGTCCTAAGCTTGTTAATCTTTTTTGGCGGAGTTGAAGGCTGTTCGGTAGTATCAGGTGGGATTATGTCAACCACTATGCAGGTCGTATCATCCTTTAGACCCCTTGACCTTAATGCCTCCTACAACAAAATCCACCATCAATAAGAAAGAGTTCTAGCCTTTAAGTTTAACATGCATATTGCAAGAAAATGGCCAAGTAGTTCAAACAACCTTCACAACTTGTCCGGCAGCAAGTTCAGCTGGCAACCCACGGCAAGACTGTGCTGCCATTTCAGAAGATATAGCATCCCAGATGCCATCAGAAGCAATAATAAGCCTCCCACCGGCATTTGAAAGCTTTTAAAACAATATAAGAATGTTAGCTTTCAGGTTAAACAATACCTGGCATTGAATTGAATAAAACCATGTTAAAAATTGAAGTTCCATGCAGAGAAAAATACCTTGACTTGTTTCACATATGGTATTGGAACTATAAACTCCCCAACATCCATGTCTCCAATTGATCTAGAAAGGCATAAACCCCCTGGCCAACAACGGAGGGGTCCAATCTGTAAATGTCAAAACAATATATATTACACAATGAAAAGCATAGTTTAATTAAGACTCAGCCACAGAAGTATTCTTTTCTTTGTTTTCGTCAGGAAATAAAAAATAAAAAATAAAAAAGATCTAAAAGCCCTCACCTCTGCACCACCAACAATGCTCAACCTCCCAACTTCCCCACCACTTGCAGCAACACGCTCCCTCCTACAATTACAAAGAAAATATTCAATTAGCAAATCCACGGAACAATAAAAAGAGAGGAATGTTACTGAATTTTAGTAGATACATACTCCTCTACATTTTCTTCAAGTCTATGATCAACAGTTAAGGTGGAAACAGCACCACCCTGAGTATCTAAGATACAACGGGAGTCTCCTACTGATGCAACTGTCACGGTCCATCCATCAACTATTACAAAGGTAGCTGTTGTTCCAGAAGTTTCACCTGGCCACAAAATAAGAGTAGAAAGAATTAGTACATTTGTGCTGAAAAATATGAGAAAAACCGGAAAGAAGAACAAAGACTAAGCGAGTTGTAAATTCCATACCTCTGCTCTGGAAATCCTTATCAGTCTTCACAAAGCCAGCAACCAAGGCTCGAGGTAAAGCTTGAAGCCACTCCTCCCTTCCTAGCCCACGGGGAATAGCACCCAACACATGCTTTAACAAATTCTCCCTTGTATATACTGCTGCTGCATTTCCATTGTGCCCATCAAAGATCTGACAATCAGAAAAAGAACGGTGACTATTATATTTGATTTGCAGTATATTTGATAGCTAAAGGAAATTGGTTTGAGCACACTGCTTCATTCCATAATTAAACCAACAGTACATGAAATTTTCGAAAAGTATCTCGCTCACTGCCTATATAGAGTTGGGCACTCATATGTAGAATTCAACTTTTGGGACATTCACCATGGGACAACAGCATAACAGAGGTGAGCTGCCAAGGTCTGGCTCTATAATCTAGTGCAAGTAAAAGAGAGACTTAGGCTTACCGCAAATGCGGAGAATGCTGATGAAGAATTCCCGGGTACTCGCTGACCATCAGTCTTGATCAGGAAATAATCCTCCCCCTTCCTGGATTGAGCTGCATGCCCATATCTGACAGTTGGCTTCTCCATCTTCTCACTCTTCAGTTCTCTGCTGATCAATGCAGCCAGAGGCACCATATTATGATGCTGACGCCTATCTCCGGACGCCATAACTACCTCACCCCTGTCTTTGCCTGAGGCCCAAGACCTTCAAACAATCTTACTCTTTTCCCCTCAAAAGCATACTAATGCAAAACACCTAAAAGAACCTACAGATTTTCGTAATCAATGGCCTCAAAACCCACGAACTTCTTTGCACAAATAGCACAAAGTCCCGATTCTAACAAAGAAAGATCGAATCTTTCACAAGCAACAATAACTGATCTGCATTTATCATAAGACAAAACAAAGAATAACGTCAACAAATTGGTTATATCAACAAATATATGCTGTCACTTGCCGACATATGTAATAAAAACAAAACAGGAAAGATTACATCTTGGATATTCCATCATTTGGCAATCGAAATCATATAAAACAGAAGTAAAATGTCACTAATAAGCATGTATTCACTAACCCAGATGACAAAAACTCAAATTTTCGTTTTATTCTATATTTTTTTCTCACCTTTTCTTGAGGTATTTTCTCGGCAACCAAACAGATGAACAAAGATTCCCAGAAGAATGTCTGACTGAGAAATCAAACGCAGATCCGATTGCGAAGGTAATAAGTAACACCGACGACGACGACGATAACAACAAAAAAAAAGAAATCACCCAATAAAGAAATCAACACGGTGACGCAACGCGTTTTGGTGACGAGGTATGAACTGTAAGACCCATTAATCAAATCAAACACCCCCAAATCCTTAATCTTTCGATTAAAAAATTGAACTTCGAATTCCTGCGAGTCGGCAGCAGCTTCACAACCTTTTCCTTCCCACCAAACACCCACGATTACTAAAAAAAATCCAAACTTTCCGGGGTTAAAGAAGTGGAAGAGAAATTGGGTGGCAAAAAGCAACTTTTCGATCGAAATCTAAAGAGAAATTGCAGAAAAGTAGCTATGGCTGACTATGAAGCAATGCATCCATAAACCCATAATCTGCTTCTGAAAAAAGTCGGTTTCTCTCTTTCTCTCTCTCTCTTTCTCTCTTTCTCTCTTTCTCTCTTTCTCCGAACCAATTTGTTTTCCACCAAAATGCCAAAGGCAAGAGCTTTTCTTTTCTATATTTTAATTTTTTCCCGGGAGAGAAGTTCGCTAGTGTGGAGGGGGGGTTACAAAAGAAAGATTAGGGTCTACATAGAAATTATGTTGGTTGTTTGTGATTGCTCTAAAGACACAGATTTTTTAGTATGATTAGTACATTGGATGGTACATTATGTGTTATTAAATAAATAGTAGGGTATGTGTGCTAAAAAGTTAATAACTTAAAATATTAAAACACGTGGTGTACCACTTATGTTCCAATCACAACTAAAAATTTCTCTAAAGACAGGGCATCACAAGGTTGGTCGTTTACCTAACAGATCTTCAATGAGAGTTTTCCGGGAAGTTAATCAATTAAGCTAATCAATGCTAAGAGTATTTGGCGCACTTTTTACATTTTATTATGATGGAGTGATATTTTTGTTTATTCGCAAGTGGGAAAATTTAAGTTCGATTTTTTTCAAAATCAAATTTGAACTTATGAACTTAACCGATTCTTCAACTCATAGTGTAAATAAAAAATAGCCAGTTCTTTTTTTTTTTTTTTTTTTAAGAACCAGCTGGTGGTTTCGTTACGACAATTCATCCTTCAAGGGGCTGAGAAGACACATAAAGGCATTTTAGCTCTCCTAGCCATCATGGTGCAATTCACGCTAAGAATTAAACCCAGAACGTACCGCTAGTTAACCAGTTTTATAATAAATAAGAAAAATAAACAAAAGTCCAACCTTACATGTGTACATTTCAAAGTTAAACTTTGCTAAAACTAAAAGGACCAAAATCAAAATTTGATCCCGATTCTGAAGGAATCTCCACGGGAGATGATGAAATTGAAGACTAGGGAGTAGGGAGTAGGGATACCAAGTGGATTTGGTAACAAAGTTCTTAGGGTTGGGGGATTTTTCTGTGAAAAAAGCTGACACGTGATGGGTGTTTGTGCATGTGTTTCTGTGATGGCGATGATGTGGACAAGGTTCGCAGAGCTCTCGTTGCATGTGGTTAACTGAGTGCGATTCTGCGTATGCAGATGTCTGTAACCCTGTTTACCTGTAGCCTCACAGCCACAGCCTTGTAGGGTTACCCTTCGCTTTTGCACTCGAGGGCTTTTGGGGTCCCCCCAACGCCCCTCCTAGTCAATGCCAATGCTGACGGTGATGCAATTTGACATGGATTGCGTTTATTGTCATCGTAATGTTGTGGTCGCTTAATATAATGTTATATAAATTTTCGTTCATGTTATACGCTGTTATATTATATATTAAACAAAAACATAACATGGTGATAAACTTGTTAAATCTATATTAGTTGTTCTCAAGAGGAAGGAATATGATTATCTTCAAATTTATTTCATCCAAATCCTTCGAATCTTTAACGAAAAGAAGTTGGGATAGCAGTAACGACTTTAGAATCTTCCGCCTTGAGATCCGCAGCAATAGCGTTGACGGCGAGAAAATTAAGAGAGGTGCTAATATTAGAGGAGACAACTGTTGTCAGAATAGTAGTTGGGATCGAGATTGCTGCACCCAATCCCTTGACCTCCCTACCATCACATCCCCTGTCCCTCCCCCTCCCACCCCTTTTCCACTGCATATCCTCGACCTTCGACCCCTCCCATTTTCTTCTTTCTTTCTTCTGGTTCTACTAAGTCAATTGCCACCAAATAAGAGGCAAGATATTGAAGAGGAAGAGAAAAAGTAAGAAAGTAAAAAGAGGAAGAGTGATCTCAGCTAGACGATTTTATGTAAACGGCTCATATTATTTGATCTTGAGAGTCCAAATGGAAATGATTCAGAGAGGATTTGTCACCAAAGGGAAGAGCAACCTTTCTTCTCATCACAATTTTTGCATGTGTTTTTTTTTTTTTTTTTTTTTTTTAATTTGTGGCCCGATGATAACGAATTGGTTAAGTTGTTTTAATTATTTCCGCGTTGTTGTGTTTTGTGATTAAGTATAATTAATTTAAGGATTAGGTAGGGTAGCATGTGGGTTGTGGAATTATTAAGTTGGCAGTAATGTTATTCTTATCACAGTTTTATACCACATTTCTTTACCATATGAGGTAGCAGATGAGTTGGACAGCAACATCATCTAAATTAATTAGCATTTAATCAAAATGTTAATCAATAATTAATAAAAAGATTGTTAATAAAATGATGATTGTAGTATATGAGGAGTCTCATTCTTCCACCTAAGATTATTTAAGTATTTTAATTAATAAAAAGATTGAAATTAAATGATGTAGTTTGTCCAACTCATCTGCCACCTAAGATGGTAAAGAAATGTGATATAAAATTGTGGTAAGAATAGCATTACTCTTAAGTTGGCGAGTAATGTTATTCATACCATATTTTTGTACCATATTTTCATACCACCTTAGGTGGCATTTGATGTGGACAGCCACATCATTTGAATTAATCAGATTTTTAAATTTAGTTCATTATTTAATAAACTAATAATTAAGAAAAACTAGTTAATTAAATGATGATTATGGTACACGATGAGTCTTTCTCCTTCATTTCCTTGGGTTTTGCAAATTTTTTAAATGATGTGGTTGTCCACATCAAATGCCACTTAAGATGGTATAGAAATATGGTATAAAAACATGATATGAATAGCATTACTTTTAAGTTGGCCATACGTATACTGTATTTGCATATGCACGGTAGGGTTGCGGCTGCAGGCTTGTAGCCCCCATATCCAATGTGAGATCAAAACTTTATTTTAGTTTCATTTCAAATATTGAAGGCTTAAATATTAAAACGGTCCTCTGTTTTAGTCATTTGATCAATTTGATCTTTGTATTTTTAATTTAGTCAATTTTGTCTTTGTGTTTATCTTCGTTAGCCAATTAAGGACATTTCCATCTAATTTCTATATAAAAATTTATAAATTATTATAAAATTATTTATTTGATTTAAAATATTTAAAAATGAAATAAAATTAAAAATTAAAAGAAAAATGATTCTCCTCCCAATTTCCCGACATCCTTCCTAACATTGCACTCTCTCTTTTCTACGTCACAACCTTAATCATTTTTTAGATTAGAAGTTTTATCTCTTATATGTGTTATTTCTTATTGATTTGCATTTTTCTGTAAAGAGAAAGGGTAATAATATCTCATATAATTTTTCTTATGAATTTTTTAAAAGAGATTGAATGAAATGTCCCTAATTGACTAACAGAGACAAACACGAGGACTAAATTAGCCAAATCGAAAACACATAGACTAAATTTGGCATGTGACTATAACATAGAAACCATTTTGACATTTAAGCCAATATTAAAACTATAGAGTTCCTGACATGTTTCTTATTACGTATTTACTTACTTAAAATGAAAAAAAATCATAACTAGATTAAGTCGGACCAAAAGGTAAGAAATACAAAAGATAGGAAATGAACGTTTAATACAATCTCTAGTTGTTTTTAGTTAGAATCGTGAATTGTATTATGAAATTCACATACTTCCTACTATGTGACATAAACGCTTCGAAATCATGAAACTTTTTTCTTAAACACGACGAAAGTTGGATTAAAAATGATACTCGATCAAGATCATAGGGGCAACTAATTGCCCGAATGCTATAAAGCAGCTTGCTAGCTAGGTCTTTTTGTCAAATATTTCCCAGCATGTTAAAGTTGCATCGGTTGAAACTTGAAACGGAACCGAATAGTCTCCGGATTCTAATAAACTGGAGTCTACTAATCAATAAATCAAGACTGTTGAAATTTGATTTAACGATTACAAAAAGATGCCCCCTCAAAAAGTTAGAATAATTGTAGTATTTGAATCAAATTTCAACGGTGGACTTAATTTTCTTAAACTCGGAAGGGATCCGGTTCCACTTGAAACCATGTGTGCATCAAACTCTGGTATAAAAGTTACAGTAACTCAAATTTCCATTAAGATACTGTAAGTGATTTGATTTGTCATCAATATTCTTTAAGTAAAGGACAAACTCCACCAAGCATGCTTTACCATTCCGTTGTATGTTACCATATGCATAAACCTTTGTTACCTGACAAAAAACACCGAGGCTAATGTATACACTCGGTGATATAGCAAAATTTTTCACTGAAGAACCCATCATAGTATTTAGCAGAGGGAGCCAGAAAGGCACTGGGATGGTTCCACGGCCATTCTGACTTTTTAATTTTTCACGCAGAAAGGTTTTTTTCGTAGGCTCAGGGCTCCAGTTTGACTTTTTACTGTAATTTTTTTCATCAGGTTTGATTTAAGATTGGTGACTCCTATAGAGTTTAGGTATTCTGTTGCTTGTGAGCTTCGACGAGGACTTTGGTCTGGGGATCAGTTGAGAGAGAGGAAGAAAGTCAAAGAGTATTGAGGTTTAGGTTTGAGAAATAGGTTGATGAGGACGACACCATACTAGACTAAACGACGTTGGTTGGTTGCTCACCACAAGACAATGTAATTTTTATAAGATCAAATAGCAACTGTACTTACAACTTGCAAGATCAGTATGTGTGAAAGCTGGTGTGTTTCTGTGGCTGCAATTAGAGTAGAAGATTGCGAATAATATTGAAATTGCAATTTAATTCGATTACATAATTAATGAATTGCAGATGGGGGGGTTGTAGTTGGAACGGATGGGTCTGGTAAAGGTTTTAATAGGCATCTTATGAAATTGACGTAAGATAAGAACAACAACACTACGCGATATTGTATCTGCTAAGTGTTGCATCGCTTGAGAAATGAAGGAAATTGTACCAAATACCCAATTGATAATTGATAAATGGGAGAAAAACTTATAGTAAGCGTTGTTGATCACGTCCGGCGCCTTTACAAATGCGTGAAAATTTATATACTTTAGTCTTGTAGGAACTCGTACAAATTTTATTCAACCTGAGAATTACCCTAATCAGATAATTCAGTCAAATTTCTTCTTTATACGTTTTTCTTCTTGATTAGGAGAAGAACAACTTCAACAACCTCTTACTAAACTGAGATTTTTGGGAATCTTCCAGTAAGTGCGTTGGATCCATCATCCACATTCATCATAGATTTTTTAGTGTACCGGAAATAAGACCAAGTACCAATTGTCCCTTTTTTAAAAAAAGAAATACAGCCTAGTACCGTTGTATATTAAATGTCATAATACAATTAGTTAAAAAAATTTTAAGAAAAATTCTACCAATTGTATTATGATGTTTAGTATACCAAACCATGTTCGTAGCATTGAGAAATTTCTCTGCATCCACATACTGTTCTGCCTTTGAGGGTTTATTTTTAAAAAATAAAATTAAAAACATAATCTTTATTGGTTTTGAGCAACTGGGCAAGTACAGGCTGGGATAATGGGGCTATCTGGGCCCTACACGCATTGCCATGCTAGTCCCCACGTACGATGGTCAGAAACCCACTGCCTACAGTCCTGGGCCCCGGAAATCATGATATCTTGGCTGAAAGATGCCCCAAGATGTGAACTTGTCTGGGCCTTTTATTGTGATGTTTTTGAGCCCACCAAACCATAACCTTTACTTTTCCATTCAACTCTCATTAGTCTAATTTCCTCTTAGTCCACGGTAATCATGGCGTTTTGTGCCAATGAGGTAATATAATATTGAGTTTTTTTTTATATAACATTGTACAATTGACGCAGGATGCCAAGAATGTTGTATTTGCGTCATATAAGTTGTTCTCCTATTCTTATGTAAATTTAGCATAAATGCTTTTGGGAAAGGTAATTTGCCAAAGGTGCACTCTGGGCCGAATTCTTGGCTTTTCAATTTTAGCCCATATGTAGTTGGGCCTCTCTAACCCGACGATTTGGACCCCAAAAGAAGTAGAAAAGTCCAACAAGCTTCTTGTTTCAATGTATACACAAAATATGTGACGTTATCAAATTAAAGGCACATTTTTATTTTTTGAATTTTTTATAAACGCAATTGAAATAGTTAAACTCTCTCTCCTCGTCAAGCAGGCCAAAGTGGACACAAGAATTTGTCTGAGCGATGAAATCCACCATTGGCTACCTCACCATATGCAAAACAAATCAAACAAAACAAACAAGCTTTTCTGCATTTTTGCTCTCACAAGTCACAGCACACAACTTTTAAATTTAAAAATAAAATAAAATTAAGCGCAGCTAAGTTGGTTAGAGTAATATAGACTTTTATGTACTTAAAATCGAAATTTTGTTTTCATAAAATTTACACTAGCAAACTCTACAAATCTTATGCATGTGTTTAGGGCTTAGGAAGAAGGTATATTGCAATGTACAAGGAGTATAAAAAATGTAAGGAGTGTAAGGAGAATCTAAAATGTAAATTGAATTACATTAGTGCCCTTGGTTTGACACCACTTTTATTACACAACTTTTGACATACGGTTTTGTAGAGCTCAATCTGTAATGTATTTTAACGATCTGAACTGTTTATTTTTAGAACATTATTCATAAATTATCGTTGCAAAAAGTTAGATAAATCCAAAATCATTATGTTATTTATTTGTAGTGAAGAAAATGAGCGAATATGGTTCTACATAGAACCCTAAACCCTTAACCTAACAGCCGTATGGTTTCATATTAGGATGATTTATGGTTGACATGATCTTTGATGAAAAATCTAAAAAATAAACGATTTGGATTGTTGGGCTCCGAAAAAACTTTTTTTTCATACAAATATCACTGAACAGTAGCGCTGATTGTCGAGTGGTCGTAAATGTATAACACATTTTGAAGAGAAATGTGTATCATATTGATTAGCGATTAGACAGAAATGTATAACACATTTTGAAGAGAAATGTGTATCATATTGATTAGCGATTAGGCAGAAATTGAGTTTAATTAACGTAGAAAGAACCCACCTACAAATTTTTGGCGAGAAATTTACTTCTGAGTGAGATAAAATAGCCGTTTTGGTAGTTTCCTAGTTTCCTTTCCTCGACGGATTCCGTTTCCGGGTCATTTCCCCTTTCCAAATTCCAAATCCGAAGCCGAGCTCTGCGTATCTGACCCGTCCTTTTTCACTGCTTCAACCCCTTCAAACAAGTTCAGGCGACGACGACGACGACGACGACGACCTCGTAGCTCCAGAATACTGGCGCTCCACAGTACTTCAAACTTCCGACCCCGAATCTCTCCCTCTCTATCAAATCAGTATATATACATATATATGTATATGTATATATACACACACACTGCGATTGGCCATGAAATTTACCTTTGATTTGGGTTTGAAGAACCAGCTCTAGAGAGAGACTAGAGAGGGATTCGACTACGATGGGTGTTGTGGCTGAACATTCCGATCGCCATACTATCAGAGATGTCCTCTGCCACGCCGGTGCTGGCGCCTCCGCTGGTCAGTGCCTTCCTCATTCCCATTTCTAGGGTTTCGTTCATCTGGGGACGCATTTGGAAGTCTGATGAATTTATTGCAAATTGATTGAATTGTAAGCTTTGCAGGTGCAATTGCGGCTACGTTTGTATGCCCTTTGGATGTCATCAAGACTAGGCTGCAGGTCCATGGCATGCCTTCTGGGCAAAGAGGTATTCTTCAATTTTCAGCGTCGAAGCTTTATATTCCTTTGAACAAATTATGTTTTGTTTATCAATACTTGGATGAAATTCTGTGTTTTTGTTATTTTAAGGAACTTATCGAATGCAAGTATCGAATTTTCACGATATTAGATTCATTGGGACTATGGGAGCACATGTTTAGGTGGGAGATGGAATTGTAATCTGATTAAAGTTTCAGTTTTGTGAACTCTGTGCATTCGTATAAAGTATAAACGAGAAAATATGCATTGACCAAATGTATGCCACATTTCTTGTTAATTGGTGAACCGGCTTCAGGGGGCTTTGTGTTTGTTCTATAAAATTTTTTATTTGGCTCATGGCCATTTCGAGGATAAATTTGAGTCGATCTATTAATTTGTAGTATATATGGTTCACACTGCATACTGCGTATATATCAGTATGACTGTTCTTCTTTGTTTTCCTTTTGGCCTATGATCAGGTAGTATCATTGTCACAAGCCTACAAAAAATAGTAAAGACTGAAGGTGTGAAGGGGATGTACCGGGGCCTTTCACCTACAATTCTAGCGCTACTTCCAAACTGGGCAGTGAGTATTACTTTTGTTGCCTTATATTGTGAAACAAATCTTTGGGAGCCCTTCTCTTGTGGAAACTTGAGTTCACAAGGATTTTGGGGCCCTCGGTCAGGTCAAATGCAACTATTTTTCCTGTATACTTTTTATAATTCTCCTGGTGCCATATGCACTCTGTTTGTATGCAGGTGTACTTCACAGTTTATGAGCAACTCAAAGGCCTACTCCACACTCATGGTTGGTTTTTCCAAATGTAGCTTAAAAGTTTGTGTTTGTCTCTAATTATTTCTTATGAAATGCCTAGTATTCCTATATTCTTGATTTAGGTTGGAGCTTTGAGGACTATTTAATAGCATTCAGCTTTTAAACATTCACCATGGTCATACTGCAGTTCATGGCAGCGGAGAACTCACAATTGGTGAAAATATGATTGCTGCTGCTGGTGCCGGGGCTGCCACAGCCATTTCAACAAATCCATTGTGGGTTGTTAAGACCAGACTTCAAGTAAGTTTACTGTTTTTGTGTTTGTAATTCATTTAAAATGTAGTAATACATATGTTCTATGGAAAGGGAATCTGTGATTCCATCTCATTTTCTGCTAGCCCGCATGCTTATTTCTTGTTAAAAAAATTCATAATTTTATTGGAGTGGTCAGTATTCACTACTCTCACATAGATATGCCCTTTAAAGCATGCAACTGTCATAATTCAGGGTTGTGTAGCTCTAAATTAATTTCAGTTCCGGGAGTTTGTTTTTGTTTGCAATAGCAAATGCTTCTTTGTGTTGCATAAGATTCAAAAAAGCACTAGAAGCTAGTCGGGCGGCGGGCAGGGGCCTAGCACCTAGGCGTATAGGCGGGGGCCTAGCTTTTTTTAATTTTAATTACATTTATTATATAATATATAAATATATATCTACTTATACTTAAAACACAAACATAATTGTATTAGTATATTTAAATAGCAAAATAGAATGGCATATAAATTATAAAGTACTAGAAGATATTGAAACATGGGGACCAATGACCTGTTATTTTTATGGCATTCTGTTGGATTGCAACTGAGGACATTGTTTTTTTTTTTCCTGGAAACTCTCTGTAATTATCATGTCCTTGACTTGAGATGTCGGGAGAAAGTAAACTGTGCATCAAATGAAAATAAAAGATAGTATTAGTTCAACTATGCAGACACATATTTGCTAGAGATGGTCCTATAGTGCTTACGGGTTTCTAAGAAATGTCTGGGCATGTTTTATTCTTGGGGTTGATGCTTAACCAATGTCTAACCAGGCTAATGAATCTCTTCCACATAATTACATGTTAGTTTCTGACTTAAACTCAACCTCCATGGATTTAGAAAATTAAAGGACTTCGCACTGATTAATTTTGCTCGTTTGAACTTTTTGTCATTTTTGTACATTCATATATTCTTCTTGATCAACTTCATTTAGACACAAGGAATGAGGCCTGGTGTGATTCCTTACAAAAGCATGAGATCTGCTTTCTCAAGGATTGCAACTGAGGAAGGCTTGCGAGGTTTATATAGGTCATTTTTCTTTCCAAGTTACATCATGTGACACTAAACTGAATTTCATATTTGCTTATATCGATTTTTTTTTTTTTTTTTTTCCCATTCGGTGAAAGGAGTCCATTCAATTGATATTTAATCTATCCGCATAGTTTCCCTTAATGCTACGTTTTTGCTTGCATGTGTGGTTTCAAACAGTGGGATCTTGCCTTCTTTGGCTGGGATAAGTCATGTTGCAATTCAATTTCCTGCTTATGAAAAGATAAAGTCTTTCATGGCAAAAAGGGGTAAATGTTATATCTTTACTTCTTTGTTGAACTGTTTTACTTGAAAATTCAGTGTTTTCTAATTAATTAATTAGATCTGACCCCGTAAATTTAACTTTTCAGATGATACAACTGTTGATAAGTTACACCCTAGTAGAGTTGCCTTTGCCTCATCAGTATCAAAAGTAATCGCTTCTGTAATAACATACCCTCACGAGGTATGTTCAGCTGGACTTCTCAGTAAACGGATTGGGGCTTGGATGACTGCTTATAACTTAAGAGTCGTGTTTCTCTATCTTTCTCATATTTTATTTTGTTGTCTTGACTGAATTTATTATCTCTAGGTTGTGCGCTCGAGGCTGCAAGAGCAAGGGCAGGCCAGACATATTGAACCCCAGTACGCAGGAGTTATTGACTGTATGAAGAAGGTGTTCCAAAAGGAAGGCCTTCGTGGATTCTATAATGGTTGTGCGACTAATCTATTAAGAACCACTCCTTCTGCCGTTATTACATTTACCAGCTACGAGATGATAGATAGGTTCTTGCGGAGGGTTGTACTTGCAGAAAACGAGCATTCAGGTGGCCACCCTAAGTCTGATGGCCATGCTGAACCTCAGAAGGGAAATGGAGGCACCGAGAGAGAGGGGAATGACTCTGCATTGCGGCAAGCACAAGCCCAAACAAATCAGAGGACTCCACTTCCTCTTGGAAACAAAGACCCGCTAACGGCAAGACATTGAAGGACTCCACCCTTTTTTGAATTTACCATTTGACTGTAAGAATTTTTTCCATTTGAAAGGGGAAAAAGTTACTTCCCTTATCATTGAGCTCTTCTTAGTAACTTTTCTTTCTTCGTTCAAAATGTACGTCATCAAATTAGGTCTCCAGTAGTTTGTTTTGAGCTCTTTGATGCAAAAAGTATAGATCCGAAATGATATTGGATTTGAATTGGATTGTAATAAGATAAGAAATTGCAAAAGTTGTGCTTTTATTTCCAACAGGGGAAGATTGAGCTTTGGTGGTGTAATAAAGCACGCCGTATTCTTTGTCCTTTTTATTCCCAAGGGGAAGAATTGTTGCTTTAGCATGTGTGGTGTTAACCGTTCTCCCAACAGTCATGGTCCTCGGCCCTTGCCACTTTAACTTTAGAAAGGAACCTCAAAAGAATGGTAATGGTTGTACCTCTATTTCTTCTGAAATAAGGGAAGGATCGTCTTCGGTGGATCTCTTTGGTTCTTGTTCCGTCCTTTTCATTTCGGAAGTTGTTTCTATTCAAAGTAGGTTTTTTCTTTGATTCTCGAAACCAACCAGCTCTGACTTAAATGTATTCCTTCTACCTAATATTGGAAGAGGTTCCAAGTTTCTCACGAGTTCAAATGCACCATATAAGTCATGAAAAAAAAAAAAAAAAAAAAAAAAAAAACACGAAAGAAGAAAATGTTTTCCCCCTTGAATGAAGTTGAGAGGAGTGCCGCGTACAATTTTATTTTTATTTTTTGATGCAAACGATAATGGCATGAAAAGGGGAGAAGTGAAACCATAAAGTCAGATGTACGATAAACGCTTTTAACTACAAATCCAATGCCGGTAGCTAAAATTATACAATGCAATACAAGATTGATTTGTATTGGTATATTTGGACCAAGATCATGAGAGATGATTGATCACATGACATACAACAAAGAACTTCTAATAATATTTTTCAAAGATTAGTTTATGAAAACATGAAGTACTTGGAGTTAACGAAAAATTTGATACAAATCGTTATAGAAATTATATGGCCGACATCACTTAGTGGAATAAGGCGTTGTTGTAATTTATTCGGGAATAGTGACGAGCGTAGGCCGCCAAGCTCTTCTCAGTAACGACTTGTAACGGAAACCGGTCCAGGCCGGCCTAGGCGAGCCCGGTCCAAATCCGCCAATTTCTTTACCTACCGCCAGCAAACTACCGAACTCTGCCCGCTTATCTCTCTCACTCTCCGCCTTCGTCCCGTCGTTCAACTCAAATGGCGGCGACGACACAAACAAATCCTTCAAACTGTTCCTCTGAACCGGAAGCTCTTCCGGTAGCGGCATCGGAACCGGCGGGTCACGGCGGCGACTGCTGCTCCGTGTCAGGAGCATGAGCAAGGTGGGTTTGCGGCGGGGGAGCTGGATCAAGGGGCTCGACCGCGGGCTTCGCGTCGGGCTCCGGGCCACGCCGCACTGCGTGGCGAGGAGCTTGAATTTCTGTAAAGTCCCCATCTTTTGGATTTGAGGTCTGTTGCTGCTGCTAACTCCCATTCCTCTCTCTATATATACATGTGAATTATTGGGGGTGAATATTTGAATTTAAAATGGTGAATGATTGCAGGGGAGAAACTGAGACACAATTGATTGCTTGTGAAATGGGGAAAAGGATATGTTGGGAGGTTGATGCATCTTTTTTATACACACACTGATAAATATTATAAATTAGACCAAATAGTGACTGGGTTTTTTTCTCCTCGTTTTTCACTAATTCAACGAGAGGAGAGAGAGGGGGTGAGAGAGGAGAGAGAAGAGAGAGAGTGGGTGCATTTTCCAAGTGAAATTCCAAAAATCTGAAAATCTACATAGGGCTCTGAAAAAGAGACAACACCTCATTCATTGACTGAAGAAGATTGAAAGGTCAGTTTCAACCATTAATAGGATAAAAATTTTAATCGGATATTAAGTGTCAATATATAAAATTTCTTTCAAGCTTTAAACATTAACAGGAGAAATTATAACATTAAAAAATTTATCTATTAATAAGAGACTTTGTAAAGATTAATTTATAATAGGGTAATGCTAAGGAGATTAAATTTGTAGATATAAATTTGTAAACTAAATGATATGGAAGCTGATGATTAGGTTGTAACCTAAATGTTGATATGCACATTCCTATTGATGACAAACCATCTAATTTGTAAATTTTGTCTACAATCTAATTTTTCTAATATTACTCTTGATAATAACACTGTAGCGATATTCCATGTGAACAATTTTCATCGTGTATTAAAGTTAAAATACATAGCATCTAAGTTAGGTGGCCTAGATTTCTAATTCCATTTTCTACGTTGTCAGCCTGCATCCAAGGTTCTTGAACAAGAACAACAACGTTGTCATTACCTAACCCTCACCACCACAATGTGATTTTTTTTTTTGGTAACCAAACAAACGTATGAAAAATCCAAATTTAGAAGTGTTAAATAAATGATTGATGAAATAGTAGTTCTAATCGTTTAACACAGTTAGACGTGGATTACGTCATAGTACTCAAGTTTGAACTTCTTTCGTGTAAATTAAAGTGATTTAAAACTCCATAAATTTTAGACTTTTGTCGTTTATGTCCATTTTACTTTCCGGTGAATGAGGTATTTGATCATGTCATATAATTCAAATTGGTTGATAAACAATATCACAAGAAGCAGAAAAAATAGAAGGAAAAAGATATAGACATCAAACAAGTATGAAGAGCCAAAACGCTAGAAGATCAAAACTATATGTGTAAAATATGAACCCAAGAAGTTGATCTACCAACTCTTTGATCAAACCTTTTTGAATTTTTCTTATGGCTGGGGTAGAATAACTTCGTGCCTATGCCTCATTATATCAACTGCCGGAAGAGATGATATGAGCTCGATGAGAACTCCGAAATTATGAAATCACTCTTGCTAGTTAGCTGGAAACACCGGTGATGCTCTGGATCAACGCAACCTGGTGTCCCTTGTGGAGCGATTGAGACATGCGTGACATCAATGGGGAAGAGCCCGGAGAGCCCATAATCTGCAACTTTAACGCAGAAGTTGTCGTCGAGCGGAATGTTGGTAGTCTTCACATCACGATGTACAATTTAATAAGCATGGAGGTAGGACAATGCGTTGGCGGTTTCTATGGCAATGCTCATATGAATAGGCCAAGTGAGTGAGCCAGGGTCTGCTCTGTCTTCGTGGAGATGATTAGCAACGGCTCCATTGGAAATGTATTCGTAGACAAGGAGGAGTTCGCGGCTGCGGCGTGAGGTGCAACCATAAAGGGAGACTAAGATTTTGTGGCAAAGACCGGTGAGGGATTTCAATTTCATTCATGAAGTGTTCACCGCGTTTGTAATTGTGTTCGTATAAGAACTTGATGTTGTGCGGAAGCGTCAACCAAGTGTGAGTGAAAAATAAACCACAATAACTGACAAAAGATAAATGGAACAATACCAACAAGAACACCAAGATTTATACTGGTTCGGCAATGCCTACATCCAGATTGGAGACGACGGAGTATTCCACTATAATCAATGAGAACATACAATAGTGTTTATCACTCAATTTCCCAAAGACCCGAATAACCCAAACTCTCACACTTACAATAGGAAGAGAAAACCAAAAATACAAAGCAAGACAATTTGAGAAAATTCTTCTCTATGCCAAATGGCTTCTTGCTATTTTTCTTTCTTCCTTGTTTTCTTGATGTTGTATTTGAGTTATGCCTACACCTCCTTTTATAGGCCAAAGGCCTCTCATCAAGTCAAAAGAATTAGGCATAAATGCATCCATTCTTTGACAACAAATTAGGCATAAGACCATCCATTTTATTTCCCACATGTAGCATGCCAACCATCAATTTTGACCACAAAAGTAGCCAACATCATTTGTTGGTTTTAGACTACCTTGTTTGAGCCAATAATCAACAATCTCCACCTTGGCGCAAACCCTCTAAGTAGAACTTCCAATAGTCGTCTCCCACTCCCCCATGGGGCAATCAACAAATTTTACAAATGCCAATCAAGTCTAAGCAGTGCTTAAACTTGAGCAACGAAACTGGATCAAATCGCTTGTACCATTGTCTTGGAGACTGCTTCAAGCCGTACAATGATTTTTCCAATTTGCAAACCCAATTTTCCTTTCCAGCAACCTTAAAACCTTCTGGCTGAGACATATAAATCTCTTCCTCCAAATCACCATGTAAGAACGCAGTCTTGACATCAAGTTGGGCCAACTCAAGATCAAACTGCACAACCAAAGCCAATAGAATACGAATAGAAGAATGTTTTACTACAGGAGAAAATACCTCATTGTAGTCAATGCCTTCTTTCTGAGCATAGCCTTTAGCTACCAATCTGGCTTTGAATCTTACATTGTCTTTTCCCAAAGATTCCATCTTTTTGGCATACACCCATTTACAACCAATTGCTTTCTTCCCCTTTGGTAACTGAACCAGCTTCCAAGTCTTATTTTTATGAAGAGATTTCATCTCCTCATCCATAGATTTCTTCCACAACACGTACTCTGAACTCATGACAGCTTCTTTGTAGGTGGAAGGAATATCATCTTCAATAACGGGAAGTGCATATGCCACAATATCAGTAAATCGAGCAGGCTTTCGAATTTCCCTTCTCGATCTTCTGGTTGCAATATAGTCTTGTTGTTGTGGAGGCTCTTGGGTAGGTGCCTCCTCTTCATCATCCTCGTCCTCATCATCATGATTAACTGTAGGACTAGTGTCTGTAACATCAGACCTTACTGGAACAACTGGAGTCTTCAGTAACTCCACCTGCTTTGAGCTACTCATGGTCTCGGTCGTTTCAGTTTCACCTTCATGCTTGTTCTGATTAACCATAGCAGCCTCATCAAAGGTCACATCTCTGCTTACAACAAATTTCTTCTCATCTGGACACCAGAGTCGGTATCCCTTCATGCCAGTGCTAAAGCCCATAAATAGAGCTTTCTTTGCTCTTGGATCCAACTTACTTTCTCTGACATAATAGTAAGCAGGACAACCAAATATGTGTAAGAACTTGTAATCAGTACAAGGTTTACCAGACCATACCTCCATGGGCGTTTTGCCCTCATTCGCAACAGCTGGCAATCGATTAATGAGATGGCTTGCATAAGTAATTGCCTCAGCCCAAAACGCCTTGCCTAATCCAGCATTAGACAACATACACCGAACTTTCTCAAGCAAAGTACGGTTCATGCGCTCCGCCACCCCATTCTGTTGCGGTGTCTCCCTAACCGTGAAGTGCCTCACAATACCCTCATCTTGACAAAATTTCAAGAAAGGATCAGACTTATATTCACCCCCATTGTCTGATCTGAGAGTCTTGATCTTTCGACCGCTTTGCGTTTCAATCATCTTTTTCCACTTCAGGAATATCTTCAAGACTTCATCTTTACGCTTCATGGTGTACACCCATATTCTTCTAGAGAAGTCATCAACAAAGGAGACAAAATAATGGCTACCTCCCCAAGATGCATTCTTGGAAGGTCCCCAAACATCAGTGTGAACATAATCAAGAATGCCTTTAGTGTGGTGAATAGCAGTGCCAAATTTTACTCTAGTTTGCTTACCCAACACACAATGCTCACAGAATTCCAATTTGCATGCCTTTGCACCTTTCAATAAGCCTTGCTTCACCAATCCTTGCAACGCTTTTTCACCAGCATGCCCAAGACGCATATGCCATAACCTCGTGGTGTCTGTGCTATCTGCGTCAGCAGCTTCGGTGACAGCTGCTTCACCAATAACTGTACTCCCCTTCAAGAAATACAAGTTATTTCGTCTTGTACCTTTCATCACCACCAGTGCCCCGTAAACAGCTTTAAGAACTCCACCCTTCATGGTGATCTTGAGACCCTTGGATTCCAATGCACCCAGTGAGATAAGATTTTTCTTCATATCCGGTACATACCGAACATCACTTAATTCTCTGACTGTTCCATCATGCATCTTCAAACAGATTTTGCCTATCCCTTGTGTTTTGCAGGCATTATCATTACCCATCAAAACAACTCCACCATCCAGCTCCTCGAAGCTAGAAAACCATTCTCGAATGGGACATATATGATAGGTGCAACCTGAATCCAAAATCCACTCCTTGGAGTGACCATCAGCAGATGAACTAGCCAAAGCAAACTTGAAATCATCATCTCCAGATTTTGCAATATTTGCTTCAGGACCCGCTTTCTCTTTGTTCTTCAATTTGGGGCAGTCTCTCTTCCAATGACCCTTTTGGCCGCAAAAGGCACATTCATCTTTAGCAGGAAACTTCCCTCGTGACTTTGAACGAGATTGTCCCCGCTTCACATATTTTCTTTCCACTGTTCGACCCCTTGCAACAAGTGCCTCGGTTTGTGAATTGTGAGTCTTTAGTTCCTTCTTTCGACACTCATGATTCACCAATGCCGCAGACACCTCATCAAGTTTCACCTCGGATTTTCCATACAACAAAGTAGTTGTCAAATGATCATAATCATCAGGCAATGAATTTAACAAACATAGTGCCTTGTCCTCGTCAGGAATTTTCACATCAAGGTTTGCTAAATCAGCAAGTATTTTATTATAATCATTGAGGTGTTCATGCATAGAAATACCTGGACTATACTGAAATCGGAAGAGTCGCTTCTTCAAGAAGAGCCGATTTTCTGCGCTCTTGGTCATATACTTCTCCTCCAATTTTGTCCATAACTCCTTAGCAGAAGTTTCCTTCATATACGGGTATTTCAACTCCTTATCAAGGAATGATCGAATAGCAGCACAAGCATGAAGATTAATTCGTGTCCACTGCTTGTCATCAATATCTTCTGGTTTATCTTCCAGAACCATATCCAACTCTTGTTGATACAACACATCCATAACTTCACATTGCCACATACCAAAATTATTAGAGCCATTGAATTTATCAACCTCTAACCTTGTAGTAGCAATTTGATGTCTATTGGATGTAGATGTCGACGAAGACGATGTCGACTCCTTCCCCTTCACACATTCATCTTTATCTCCAGCCATCTACTCGGCACTATTCACGGGACTGTAGCGCCAACAAATTTTTCACTCCCACGAGAACGCCTAGTCGAAACACTAGGCTCTGATACCACTTGTTGTGCGGAAGCGTCAACCAAGTGTGAGTGAAAAATAAACCACAATAACTGACAAAAGATAAATGGAACAATACCAACAAGAACACCAAGATTTATACTGGTTCGGCAATGCCTACATCCAGATTGGAGACGACGGAGTATTCCACTATAATCAATGAGAACATACAATAGTGTTTATCACTCAATTTCCCAAAGACCCGAATAACCCAAACTCTCACACTTACAATAGGAAGAGAAAACCAAAAATACAAAGCAAGACAATTTGAGAAAATTCTTCTCTATGCCAAATGGCTTCTTGCTATTTTTCTTTCTTCCTTGTTTTCTTGATGTTGTATTTGAGTTATGCCTACACCTCCTTTTATAGGCCAAAGGCCTCTCATCAAGTCAAAAGAATTAGGCATAAATGCATCCATTCTTTGACAACAAATTAGGCATAAGACCATCCATTTTATTTCCCACATGTAGCATGCCAACCATCAATTTTGACCACAAAAGTAGCCAACATCATTTGTTGGTTTTAGACTACCTTGTTTGAGCCAATAATCAACACTTGACTGCAACTTCCCGGCCATCTTTGAGTTTTCCTAAATTGGATTGATTAAAGCGTTTGTAACTGTGTTGAACATATAATGATTGCAACTTCCCGGCCATCACTCCTACTGTGTTGATTCATTGATTCATGTACAGAAATAAACAAAACAAAAATGAAATACATACTTCATTATTTAGATTGCCTTAGAAAAACATATATTTGTTCAAGTAAAATACAGGGTTTCTACTGTATTGATATCAATGTAGTAGAAGAATCCGTCGGGGATTTTGGAGGAGAAGACAAGTAAGGCTTGGGTGGTATCTGCAACGAATCAACACTCCCTTCCAACATATCTATCACTTCCCTCATCGTTGGCCGGTTTGAAGGATCAGTTTGTATGCACCACAAGCTCACTATGATCATCTTCCTCGCTCTTACTTTGTCTTCCTCATTCATAACATTCTGCAGACCAAGCTCTTCATCCAATTCAAGGCGCTTGTAAATCCAATGCGGAAAATATATTTCACTTGTATTTTCAGCTTCAACGTCGATGTTCCTTCTTCCACCAACAATCTCCGAAAGCATCATTCCGTAGCTGTACACATCTGACTTGTGTGAGACCCCTCCAAAGTTTCTACAAAATACTTCTGGAGCAATGTAACCTGGTGTACCTCTAGCTCCCAACATCGACACAATGCTCTCGTTCCTGTTGCATATTTTGGCAAGGCCAAAATCCGAGATTTTTGGGGTGAACTTTTCACTGAGAAGAATGTTGTGAGGCTTGATGTCGAAATGCAAAATTCGTGTGTTGCAACCACGATGTAAGTACTCCAATCCTCGAGCAATACCAAGTGAAATTTGATCCAGAGTTTCCCATCCCAAGTGATGATGATGATTCTTGGGAGTACTTGCATCAAATATGAACTTCTCGAGCGATCCGTTAGGCATGAATTCATAGAGCAGAGCCCTCTTCGAACCCTCAAAACAGTAGCCCAACAAGGAGACGATGTTGACATGGGAAGTTCGACTAATGGCTGCCACTTCATTCATAAATTCTTCTCCATCTCCTTTAAGTTTGGTCAAGACCTTCACTGCTACAAGACGGCCGTCCTTTAACTTTCCTTTGTAAACAGCACCATAGCCTCCCTGTCCTAATTTTTCTTTGAAGGAGTTGGTCATTTTCTTGACCTCCGAATAGCTATGCCTTTGAACTTGAAGCGGTCCATAGCTCCTTAGAAAGGCCTCAACAATTTGATGTTTTTGGATACGCTTCTTCCAAAAGAAACAGCAGACAACAACTAGAACGACGATAACAGAAGCTGCACCAACTGTTAAAGGAGAGTTAAATTTGATTGAAGGTGTGTTATGCAGAGCAATCAATGGATTTTGCAAACGTGTTTAAACGCTTGCTCATTCCGTGATTCTTAGAAAATTAATCCAGAGGGATTAGGGAATGATTGATTTCCGTCCTTTGGTTCTAGCACTTGTCCTAGATGAGTATGCATACCAATTAGATATTTAAATGCAGAGATATCAATCTTACCTAGTCCTAGCTTCAAATTCAACTGCTTATCTCCTGCACCTTGAATTGCAAAGAAAACCGTTGTTAGCTAAATCACAGAAGATAGAAGTGGCATAAATAACGTTACCCAAAAAAAAAAAAAAAAAAAAGAGGTTAATGCATACATAACAATCATTTAATACTTGTGTGTATCTCCTTTGAAGAAAGGAATCGGATTATCGCACGTCAGAGAAAGAAAGAAAGGTCATGTAAATGTATATACCTTTGGCGCATTTAAGTTTTCCCTCTAGAACCAGGCATTCACCTTTGCTTTCAATACATTGAAAACATTCTGGTGCTGACACGTTGAGGAAAAACTCAGCTGTCAATGAAGAGGACATGTTGGGTTGAGACGGACGCATGGGGACCCGAATGGTTTCACACCTTGGTGGCAGAGGGTTAGGTAAATTACTGTTAGATGAATTGATATAATAAGTATGGTAAGCATTTCTGCAGCCATCCTTAGGTTGTGGATAAGAATTTTTGTCTAAGATGTTGTTGCATTTGATAAGGGTAAGATTGAGTGTGAATAATGATACTTTAGGGATTGAAGAAGCGCTGGGAAGACTCAAGTCGTCGAAAACTCTGTCGTCGCAGCGATCCTTTTCTAAGCGGTCGGCAAGGTATCCGTCTTTGATAGTAATCGAATTTGATACAGGGCCTTGGAATGCATACCAGTATCCTCCCTCTTTCAATTGGATTTTTGGCCAATCGGGGTCTGAACAATTGACTGTGAACAATCCGCATTCAGGAGGATCTCCCGGGCTTTTGAAGGGGAAGTTGATGTTGCCTACTATGTCACTGCAGAAGTGGGCTGGACAATGTTTGGAGGGTTCCGCTTCTGAATATTCAGCAGAGTGCAGAACCACAAGGTGAGCAAGAACGGAGAGAATAAACAAAGCCACCGGAGCCATCCGAGAATTCCCAGCTGATCAACAAGAAGAAAGCGCCGCAAAGGAAGAACAATAAGAAGATCTACTCCTTCTCTAATTCAGAACAAGAGTGATGAATTGCACAGAGGTTCAGAATTCTTTGTTTGTAATGTATTAACACCCCTGTTGACTTGGAGTTTGGGAGATTGGAAGACTTATGGGAACTAACCATGTAAAGTGTTGCTTGACTAAAAGGCTTGCATGGTCGATTAGGGGAGTTTCCTTCTCAACTTCCCGATTGAGCAGCACCATAAAGACTTTGGCCCCTTGACTCTTCAAACCATTCTCGTCGCTATGATGACATTCAAAAATCCTTGCAACTCCTCCGAACCACACAGATTACGGAAAAGGATTGAGTGTTCAGTGTTCACTCGTCGCGTAGTGAAACATGTTCCGTTCCTTCTTAGTTCTTGCTTGCGGGTCTACTTATTTGTCTGAGCACTGAACAGCTTCATAGCTGAAAAGCATCTCCAAGTAACAGTACTAACGTTGGAAATCATGCCTGTATCCTCCCTCTTTCAATTGGATCTTTGGCCGATCGGGTTCTGAACAATTGACTGTGAACAATCCGCATTCAGGAGGATCTCCCGGGCTTTTGAAGGGGAACATGATGTTGCCTGCTAAGTCACTGCTGAAGTGGCCCGGACAATGTTTGGAGGGTTCCTCTTTTGAATATTCAGCAGAGTGCAGAACCACAAGGTGAGCAAGAACGGAGAGAATAGACAAAGCCACCAGAGCCATCCGAAAATTCCCAACTGATCAACAAGAAGAAAGCGCCGCAAAGGAAGAAGAATAAGAAGACCTACTCCTCTTATTTGTCTGAGCACTGAACAGCTTCATAGCTGAAAAGCATCTCCTAGTAACAGTACTAACGTTGGAATTTAAATTAGTAAAACGTCATGACGAATTTGCTCGTTTGTGACTGCCATTTTCTCTACCGGTTTTGATGGTTAAGTAGTAAACGGATAGTGTAAGAAGTAAAAATAAATGTGTAGAGAGCACAGCTCTATTTAAACTTCTTCCTAAAATCTTTTTCTATTTTACTCTAAATAAATAGAGTACATTGAGCTTTTTCGTTGTTCAGAAAGTAAGCTGAGTTACGCATCCCAAACAAAAAACTGACAAAGTAAATGGGCTAAACTGGACCGCTACATGACCCGTTTCAGAGGCCCATATTGAGCCTACCCAACCCAGACAATATTTTTAACGAAACGAGGAATCAAAACTTTCATGCGCACCGTTTCGGTTAGAAAGGAGACGAACCGGTATGTTCCAGAGGCTTCTTTCCTTTTTTGTTTTTGGTTAAGTTTTACTTCCATTTTTTTTTTTTAATTACTAGAAGCTAATGCGTTTACCGTATGCCAGAAAACATATACAAGTTCATATATATATATGTATATGTGTGTGTGTGTTTTTAAGGAAGGAAGAAATTTTGTGATTGTAAAATCTGGGATGATTTGGTGCGTTAGGAACTTATTAGGGAGTTAATATAGCTTTTAATTGTTGCATGCAAGAATTGGGTATCAAGTAAAATGCACTTAAAACTTAAAAAGCTTCCAACTTTATTGAAAGTGGTTTTGATCAGAGCACTTGTTTGTGTGATTCATCACGGATTCATGCCCTTCTTTGCAATTTTTTGAACTCATTGGAACGATTCTTTGTTTGTTAACTACGTGTGAAGGCGGTTCGATTGTTTTAGCTATTTGCTTGTGGAATCGGAATCAGAGATTATCTTCGTATTCATGGATTTAACTCAGAAATTGAGAATGTTGATAATATACAGCATCCTTCTTGCAGAGATCTCTTATAAAGGCTTGCATTCTCTTCGAGTTGGGACCTAACGATTTTATCTCCAGGCAATCATTTTGTTATTGCAATTCAGGTTTTGATTGTTTGTGTCTGCGCTTTTATTTGTTGGGGAATCATTTTATTTGTTTGCGTCCAGTGCTAGACTCCGAGGAACAATTGCTGCTGCTGTAGTGAAACAATGGCATCCCAGTTTTTGAGATTTGAGGACTTGTGACGTCTGGCCACAGAACTTTCTTGTTGGCAAAGGCGTGGTGTCCCGTGGCTCATGACGTCTGGCCACAGAGACAGACATGTAAGGACTTGTGGACTTGTCTTAGCATATTACAGAATCAAGATTGGGAGATGGTGCTTCCTCAGGCTATTGGAAGACGCTGTTGGGGATCATATCAAGATTGGTTGATTCTAGTGAAATAAGTCGATTGTTACAACCTTGAGATTAGCTTGTTGAATCCGTTCTTTAGGAAGAAAACTGATCTTCCCAAAACATGGAAATTTTATCACAAGATGGTTCTCTCAGCGCTTCCCTCTGTCGAAAAATTTGTTTGCATGCTTGTTCATAGCCAACACCGGGAGCTTGCATTTTGGGTCCGCGGAGCTCAATCATGACTTAAACATAAGCTAGATGGTGAGCCGTTTGAGGATGCTGTCTTGTCAGATGGATGTTTCTATCCTCTAAGCAGTGATTATAGCATTTCGAAGATTAAGGTTACTAATGGGCTTGCTGCCATCAGAACAGAGGATGATCATGAGATAAAAACAGAGCCATTAAGTGAAAATATCCGAGGAGCAGGAAAATTACGGTGTGTTGAAGTATCTTGTGAGAGCTTCTACTTGTTTAAAGGTTTTATAGCCCCGAACCTGATGCTGTTCTTGAAACACATGATTTCAAAGCATATAAACTGGATTTCAGCCGGATGGCATTGAAGAGGGTACATGATTTGGGCGATCAAATACTATTTCTAGGATTCAACTAATCACTTTTGAATCAAACATAGTCCGTTACGTCACATTTTTTGTTCATTTCAAGAGCTAAGGTCTAAAATCGGAATTTTATTTTAATCATATGGGCGGCGTGCGTCAATAATTTTGCTCAAGTTGATCATATGCAATATGCTTGTCGCTTGGAAATTCGTCCAGCACCACCAATTAGTTATTTTTTCAAGTAATGGGGTACCGCCTATTCACTCATCTTCAAAGATGCTGCAAAAACCCTGAAATTCAACACGGCTTCAATTCTCTTCACTGTTTGTCAGAACAGAATCATGTGGTTTCGCAAGATGCATGAAGCGAGCACACTACCCTGGTCCACTGGCCTGAGCCACAAACGTAAATGTTTTTCACATTTTTGTTGAATATATATATATATATGATTGCCGGAGGGGTAGTAGGAGCGACACAGTCACTCCTACTATGTTGATTCATTCATATATAGAAAAAAAACAAAACAAAAATGAAATGCATACTTCATTATTTAGATTGCCTCAGAAAGCACATATTCGTTCAAGTAAAATACAAGGTTTCTACTGTATTGATACCAATGTAGGAGAAGAATTTGTCAGGGATTTTGGAGGAGAAGACAAGTAAGGCTTGGGTGGTATCTGCAACGAATCAACACTCCCTTCCAACATATCTATCACTTCCTTCATCGCTGGCCGGTTTGAAGGATCAGTTTGTATGCACCACAAGCTCACTATGATCATCTTCCTCGCTCTTACTTTGTCTTCCTCGTTTGTAACACTCTGCAAACGAAGCTCTTCATCATGTTCAAGACGCTGGTAAATCCAATGCGGAAAATATATTTCACTTGTATTTTCAACTTCAGTGTCGATGTTCCTTATTCCTCCAACCATCTCCAAAAGCATCATTCCGTAGCTGTACACATCAGACTTGTGCGAGACCTTTCCAAAGTTTCTAGAAAATACTTCTGGAGCTATGTAACCTGCTGTACCTCTAGCTCCCAACATCGACACAATGCTCTCGTTCCTGTTGCATATTTTGGCAAGTCCAAAATTCGAGATTTTTGGGGTGAACTTTTCACTGAGAAGAATGTTGCGAAGCTTGATGTCGAAATGCAAAATTCGCGTGTTGCAACCACGATGTAAGTACTCCAATCCTCGAGCAATACCAAGTGAAATTGGATCCAAAGTTTCCCATCCCAAGTGATGATGATGATTCTTGGGAGTACTTGCATCAAATACGAACTTCTCGAGCGATCCATTAGGCATGAATTCATAGATCAGAGCCCTCTTCGAACCTTCAAAACAGTAGCCCAACAAGGAGACGATGTTGACATGGGAAGTTCGACTAATGGCTGCCACTTCATTCATAAATTCTTCCCCATCTCCTTTTAGTTTGGTCAAGACCTTCACTGCTACAAGACGGCCGTCCTTTAACTTTCCTTCGTAAACAGCACCATAGCCTCCTCGTCCTAATTTTTCTTTGAAGGAGTTGGTCATTTTCTTGACCTCCGAATAGCTATGCCTTTGAACTTGAAGTGGCTCATAGCTCCTTAGAAAGGCCTCAACAATTTGATGTTTTTGGATACGCTTCTTCCAAAAGAAACAGCAGACAACAACTAGAATGACGATGACAGAAGCTGCACCAACTGTTAAGGGTCAGTTAAATTTGATTAAAGGTATGTTATGCAGAGCAATCAATTGACTTTGCCAACGTGATTAAACGCTTGCTCATTCCATGATTCTTAGAAAATTAATCCGGAGGCATTTGGGAATAATTGATTTCCATATTTCGGTTCTAATGCTCCTAGATGAGTATCCACATCAATTACATATTTAAATGTAGAGATATCAATCTTACCTAGTCCAAGCATCAATTTCAAATGCTTATATCCTGCAACATGAACTGTAAGAAAACTGCTGTTAGCTAAATCACATAAGATGTAAGTGGCATAAATAATGATACCATTAAAAAAAAAAGTGTTTTCAATAAACTGTTTCCTGTTTCTAAGAGTTATATCCTTAGAAGAAAGGAATTGGATTGTCGCACAATCAGAGAAAGAAAAAAAAGGTCATGTAAATTTATATACCTATTTCTCTGGTGGTGCATTTAAATTTTCCCTCTTCGACCAGACATTCACCTTCTCTTACATGACATATATTACATTCTAGTGACAACACTTCGAGTGAAAACTCAGCAGTCAATGAAGAGAACGTGATGGGTTGAGCCGGAAGCATGGGGACCTGAATGGTTTCACACTCTGGCGGAGGGGGGCTAGGCAAACTACCGTTAGATGAAGCCATATAAGTAATGGGTTTATATGCCCTGGTATCATTGGAATCAGTTCTGCAGCTATCATTAAGTTGTGGATAAGAATTTTTGTCAAAGGTGGTGTCGCATCTGAAAAGGGTAAGATTGTGTGTGAATAATGCTACTTCAGGGATTGGAAAAGCGCTGGGAAGACTCAAGTCGTTGAAAACTGTGGCATCGCAGTGATCTTTTTCTAAGCGGTCCGCAAGGTCTCTGTCTTTGATAAAAATCGAATTTGATAAAGGGCCTTGGAATTCATACCAGTATCCTCCCTCTTTCAATTGGATTTTTGGCCCATCGGGTTCTGAGCAATCGACTGTGAACAATCCGCAGTCAGGAGGATCTCCCACGCTTCTGAAGGGGAAGCTAATGTTGCCTACCATGTCACTGCAGAAGTGGGCTGGACAATGTTTGGCTTCAGCAGAGTGCAGAACCACAAGGTGAGCAAGAACGCAGAGAATAAACAAAGCCACCGGAGCCATCCGAAAATTCCCAACTGATCAACAAGAAGAAAGCGCCGCAAAGGAAGAAGAATAAGAAGATCTACTGCTCTAGTTCAGAACAAGAGTGATGAATTGTAGAGGTTAAGAATTCTTTGTTTGCAGTATATTAACACCCCTGTTGACTTGGAATTTGGGAGACTGGAAGACTTGTGGGAACCAGCCATGTAAATGTTGCTTGACTCAAAAGACTTCCATGATCTATTAGGGGAGTTTCCTTCTCAACTTCCCCCACTGACAAGCACCAGAAAGACTTTGACCCCTTGACTCTTCAAATGTGACATTCAAAAATCCTTGCAACTCCTCTGAACCAAACAGATTACGGAAAAGATTGAGTGTTCAGTGTTCACTCGTCGCATCGTGAAACATGTTCCGTTCCGTCTTGCTCTGGGGTCTACTTATTTGTGTGAGCACTGAACAGCTTCATAGCTGAAAAGCATCTCCTTTTTCTAGAGTAAAAAAAATAAAATAAAAAAATCAGACATTTAATTAATTAAGAGTTATGTGAGTTTAGTTAGATCAGTTTTTTAAGTTAAATTTGTTAATTATATGACGTGTGATTAGCAAAAAATATACACATTAAGAGACACTTAAGTAGTAGTTAAATCATCGACCACACCACATAGTTTACAAAATTTAGTTTTTTTTTTTTTTTTTTTTTTTTGTCAAACAATAGATTTTGTTAGATTAGATACCGACAAATTTGAACCCACATCACATAGTTTACAAAACTTAGTTTTTTTTTTTTTTTTTTTTTTGTCAAACAATATATTTTGTTAGATTATATATTAGATTGGATACCGACAAATTTGAACCCAAATCACATAGTTTACAAAATTTAATTTAAAAAATTAATCTCGAGAACATTACCCGTTAATTAATTAATACAATTTAGTTAACATAACCATGACAATAAGTGTATTTTAAATTCAGGAAAAAAGACATGAATATCTTGTGGAATTAAAGTATTCATAAAATATGACAAGACTCGGAAGATGTTGTGACAAATCGAATAAACAGTCAAAAGTATTTTAGAATTAGACCCACCTTTAATACGACGGGACCCAATTGTGTTTGTTAACTAAAAGAACTATAAAAAAAAAAGCAGAATTATAAAACAACAACATTTGCAATCCTGTTTGTGTAGACAAACAATGTGACGCGCATTCATTAAAAACAACAATTTCGTTGTGCCATGAAGTCGAACAAGGTTGCATAGTTTTACTGCTTTAGAATTGTGACAAATCAATTATTTCGTTGAATTTTAATATAACACAGTAAAATTTTACATTATTAATTGTACATTATCAGTATTATAATATGTGAAATCGAACATCACGGGGTCATAAGGATTTCTCTTATACAAGGGATGTGTTAATGTTATCCTTAAATTACATGGTATGCTGAGAGATCTGATCGAAAAAATTGATATATTGATTGATATTAATAAATAGAGTTGTTATCCTGTCATTGACGTTGCAAAATTATTTTACGCTATTTTTTTTTTAAATATAAATGAAAAGTACACTTTAAGCTAGGGGGTGGGTTCAAAAACTAAAAACCGAAAAAATATGGACTGAACTTCGAATCAAAAAAAAAAAAAAAAAGTAACCGAACATCGAACCGAAACTGAAAAATCGAAAACAAAAAAAAAACTGCACCGAACCTTATTGGTTCGATTTCGGTTTTGAAGGTTCATAAATTGAACCAAGCCAAACCGAACCAAATCCCTTTACCTTTATAAAAGTATGTCCATGATGTTTCTTTTGTGAAACTTTGTTGCCAAGTTTGAAACTAAGCCTAGGTTTTTTTAAGGAACATACTTGGTTCAATTAGTGAGGATATTTTATTGGTTATAGAGGAAAGACTTTGGAACATGAAAAAGTTTCTCTACTTGTTTGCTTTTTGAATGGATACCGTGATTATTTTTCTTTGCATTGCAATTGAGGTTGTTGATAGAATATAAAAATATAATTAATTTATATGATCTTGTATATGTACAACTATTTTCTCACTTTTCACTTTTCTTATTTTTTTATTATTAGTCTACCGATGCAAGCTTATTTTCTAAATTTCATATTTAAAACGATCAAATTTTATAAAATAAAAAACAAACCAAAACCGAACTAAATGAAACCGAATCCACTTCTACTTTAAGCACTATGTCATATTTGCCAATATTTGCCCAAACCCTTATGGCACTTGCACAAAAAGAAATTTAAAAAATTGGACACGATCATGCACGTGAAGGCATCTTTCTTCTTGTATTTATCACGTGACCGATACTTGTCTGCTCTTTCATCCAGTCTCTTTTTCCAGGGGGCAGAGAGGCGATATTTGAAAGTGACTCTAGTGCTACATTAGCTGCAATGCAAAGACAAGTGGAAGATTGCTGAATTAAGGTGCCCATCATCAATGACATACGAAGGCTCATACATGGATGCACTGAAGTTAAACTGAATTTTGTTCGTCGCCGGGCCAACAACGTTGCCCACAGATTAGCTCGTTCAGGAATTGGAAGACAAGCCGAGGTGTCGTGGTTTGAGGAACCACCAGACACTATCATGGATACTTTGCAGGAAGACAAAGCTGAATAATTTGATTTAAATTGATTGTACCTATTGGGAATAGTTGACTTCTAAGTCGCTAGTGCGGGACGTTATTTTTTTCTTTGATCGGGTTGAAATTCCTCACAAGATTTTTATCAAAGCTCATGATGCACCATATTTCCAAGTTGTAAGGTTTTTTAATCATCAATAAAAATCGTACCTTTTCTTAAAAAAAAAAAAAAATAGAAAAAAAAAAAAAAAAAACCTTCCAAAAACGAAAAATAAAATAAAATAATTAGAACGTGGCAATTATTATGCATAATGCCACCCATGAGGATGAGGTCAATGAAATGCGGTATAAAAAAACGCTGCAATAGTTTATATTTTATACTACATTTTTAAAAAGAGATAAGATCTATATGTGTTGATAATTTTTATTTTTATTAAAAAAGTAATACAAATATGTTATAAAAAAATATAATAAATGTAGCATTACTCATGCGATATTCGACTAGCACATGACCATATAATCAATTTGGCAATAAGCTAGAGCTTGCCTATTTTGACTAGAGTAGGTATGCCATCCCCTTATAGAGAAAAAGTACGAAATGACAAAATAACATTGTTACTTATTTAGAAGCACAAAATTATTGTCATTAAACAAAAATAAATTTCAAGATAATTCATCTGTATTTGTTTCATTAAATTCTTGGTTTTAGATAATGTGTTTACAATTCACTCACGACATGTAAGAGTTTATATATTTATACATATTTAATTAGTATAAAACACATATCTTGTATGAACGCAAATGAAATCAAAATAACACATAAACTTAAATGTTTTGACATCCTAATCCCACCGAAAAAATTAACTAATTCTTAATAATTGTTCATGTGGATTGAACTCTTAAATATATACTAGCATTTGTCTACATACTTTATGTGTATGAACACACTTTTTTAGAAAATGAGAATGAAAGAAGGAGAGAGAGAACGTGATGGGAGTGAGAGATTTTTGTTTTTGGTTTTTTTTTTTTTAAATTTTAAATATTAGAAATATTTTAACATCACATGTATGTAATGCTTTAATAAAATTTGGACATATGAAATTACATTATTGTCCATCATTTTTTTGTATGATAGAAGATTAAGTTGTCCTTTCATTAAAATTTTTAATTGATAAAAAGAATTTTATTAATTAATAAAAAATATATATATTATTATTATTTTTTGCCATATCTCTTAAATATAAATTGAAGATCATTTTTAATCAAACGTGGGGATCTGAAGCAAAAGTCCTAAAAGGCGCGTAACTTCACGCTTCCGGAACGTCGTGGCTCTGACTCTGAGTTGAGAATTAATTAATAAATCAAGAAGTCTATTCAATTTCTCGATAAAATCGAATGGGGATAAGAAGGAAAATGACACCTTCCACTTAGCAGGGCGAATCCCGCCATACACGTGTACAACGTTTCCCTCCCTCACCCCAATGACTAATCCGTGCGGCCTCCGTGCCACCAATCGCAACCCTGTTAAAGCCTTTCAGATCTTTTCCATTTGGTCATTAGATAACGCTCGAACTCATGAACCATCAATACCCCCACTCCCACACACTCACTCAAATGACCTAAATTGCCCTTATCTAACCACAAATTTCGACCACCTCATTGAGTATTTTCGTCTCTAACTCAACACATAATCAATAATGTCATCCAACGCTATAATCCGATAGTATTTTTATTTAATTATATATGAAAATTTTAAATTTAAATATCATGAATGATAAATACGATACCAAATTAAATTACGCAAAGTCTAGTTTAGCCGAACCCCACCATCTCCTTCGTCTAAATATATTCTTGCATTAAAAAAAAATCAATAATTTGACTTAAATTACAATATATAACTTTTTTATTAATACGCTAAAAAATTGTATAAAATGTAAGTTGTGTTATGCGTAAAAATGATACCAAAATGAAATACAACAAGTATATTTTTAATATTTTTACAAACGTAAAATGGTACAAAACGTAACTTATGTTTTGCTTTTGCACAAAAAAAAAAATCCAATTTAAAAGCATCACAAATATTCAACAAAAAACAAGATTGTAATTTTCTAAATTGAGTGCCCCCATCGCATTAAGTCATGGGCGCCAAAGTTGTTGGCAATTTGATTTTTAATTATTTATATTTAACGATAAGGATTTTAAAAAATAAAAAAAATAAGTTTTGTTCTTCCTCATGCCCCTACGCAGTACCCATCCATTTATACAGAGCCTGCTCCGCCATTTCCTTTCTTCTTTCGCCTTCCTCCCATCGCTTCCCTTTCCCCTACTATTCCAACTAATATTACCAAATTGCCCCTCAAAACCTACCCCATATCATCGTCTTCTTCTTCCGCCAGATCCATAGGGTTTTGCTGTTCCGACTCTGCCCCCGCAACTCCAATCGTTTCCGATCCGATTCCCCCAATTTTCTCGATTAACCCTAATTTTGACAAACCCTAGAGGCGCCGATCCCCTAAATACCATAGCCCAGTTGTTCTCGGTTTGTTCCAATCCCGTTGACTTTATTTCTGGGTTTAAGACGCTCTGCTTGCAGAGGAGGACCGGATATAAGGTTCTCGTTGAGCCAGTTTCTGCTTCGCCGTTCACGCGATGTTGAGTACGGGATTGCAGTTTACGCGCGGCCGCGGAGAGGATCGATTTTACAATCCGGCAAGAGCTCGTAGGGCCCACCAGAACCAGAAGGCGGAGCAACTTCGCAGACCTCAGAGCGATGTCACGCCCAGCCCGTCTCCTTCCTTGAAGGGTAACCCCAACCGGGAGCCGGAGAACCGGACCGGGTCCGATGAGCCGCCCAAGCCCGTCGCCGTGCCTGCTTTTGAGCCCGTCGTGGAGCCCTTGAGTAATCTCGAGCGGTTCTTGCAGTCGATCTCTCCGTCCGTCCCCGCCCAGTACCTCTCCAAGGTGTTTGCTTGAATCTAATTTGTGTAATTTTTTGGGGTTTTTTTTTTTTGTTAATCTTGTAATTAATTGTTTGGTTGCAGAGGACGATGAGAGGATTGAGTACATGCGACGTGGAATATCAGCCATACTTTGTTCTAGGGGATTTATGGGAGTCCTTCAAGGAGTGGAGTGCTTATGGTGCAGGAGTGCCTCTGATTTTGAATGACAGTGACTCTGTGGTTCAGTACTACGTCCCTTACCTGTCCGGCATTCAAATATACGGCCACTCTGCGAAATTGGCAACTAAGACAAGGTATACATTTTACTCCATACTTTTGGCTTAATTCGATTTATCATTTGTTTTGTAGTTTAGAAGAATTTCGATATAGTTCTAGTTGGTTATAGTCAAATGCATGCATTGTTTGTATTTTCTTTCATGATAGTGAATCAGTGATAAGTGTACCGTTATCTCTCTGCAAAATGATTTTTGTCCTGCATTTACTCAGAGGTAAATCCAAAACTGAATTTGAGAATTTGTTGTTGTTCTTGATTGTATGGTGCGTGCACTTATGGTAAACGGGTTTCATGGATTACTATGTTTGTTTACTCCTTGCATCAGAATATATACTTTTAACGGAATCAGTGTATACTGACTATTGCCTGTTGCTTACTTTAGTTTACATATTTGCTTTTTGTCAAAACGTGAATGGTTTATTTCATTCATTTATGTTATTCAAAGATTGATGGTCGTTTATTGATAGGCAACCAGATGAGGACAGTGATAGTGACTTCAGGGATTCTAGCAGTGATGGTAGCTGTGATTACGAAACTGATAGGCTAAAATATTTGAGTGAGCAGCGGAATCACCAAGTTCTGACTAGTGAAATTCCTCGTAGGATAGAAAGATTATCTTTGAGAGACCTGCATTTACCACCCCACGAAGACTGTTCCAGTGATGAGGGCGAATCTATAAATTCTCAAGGTTCCTTACTGTTTGAGTATTTTGAACGGGACCTTCCTTATTGCCGTGAGCCTTTAGCTGACAAGGTTATAATTTCATTTCTCTCTAGCATCAATAGTAATATATCTTGCTATTTATGACCTCCCTTTTTTCGGATGTTGTTCTGAACTTTCCCTTTCTACAGATACTCCATTTTCCTGAGCTAAAGACACTAAGAAGCTGTGATCTACTGTCACCCAGCTGGATATCTGTTGCATGGTACTATAGATCACTGTTTTCGTTTACTCATTGTACACTGTCGTGTGACTAATTGGTTTTGGTATGACCTTTTCAGGTATCCAATTTATAGGATTCCAACAGGACCAACTCTAAAGGATCTTGATGCGTGCTTTCTAACATACCATTCACTTTTTACACCCATGAGAGGTACTTTTTAACTCTTTTAGTTTTGCTTAGGATGAAAGTTTGTTCCCTGACATTTGGTCTGCATAATTGATACTCTTGTGATGACATGTTATTTCATTTTGATGTTTTGGGTCTGATTTTATAAATTGTAATCATACATCATAAATGAGATACCACGTTGTTTCGTTTGGTGCTTTGGTCTGATAATATATCTTTTATTCATATAGCTTAATGAAATAACAAACCATAAACCATATATTAGTTTAACTGCTTATGTAGTTAGATTGATTTTCTTACAGATTTTATCTTCTAATTTTAGCATTTACTACAATGTGGGGATTTAGCATTATTGATTAAATAAAGTTATTGTCAATGCACCGCGTATGCTGATATCTGCATTATGCCCAAGTTTATCTTGTCTTATCCCCTGTACATGCATGCTTCCATGTCAAAATGGATGTACAATATGGTAGACAGATATCAAGGATGATTCATTACGTGTGAAGTATAAGTAGATTTTAAATGTGAAACTTGTCTCTTCTTTGATTATGTTTCAGGTGTACAATATGACTGTGCTCCTGTATTGACATATCCAAGTGACATGGATGGTGTCTCTAAGATGTCGTTACCTGCTTTTGGCCTTGCTTCATACAAATTCAGTCGTTCATTGTGGACTCCGAGTGGTGGATCTGAAAGCCCGTTAGCCGGCTTTCTTTTGCAGGCTGCTGACGACTTTCTAAGAAGGCATAAGGTCAATCACCCAGATTTTCTGTTTTTTAACCGTAGATGATATCAAGATGATGCTAACTGTGACGCTACTGCCACCGTTCTAGACGTGAAGCCTTTTGCACGGGTTACTTGTGAAAAGTCTCTTTATTTTGTTAAAACTCATGGCGGCAATTTGGTTTGCGGTGATTCTGTCGTTTGGTTTTCTGTTATTTACTAAAGGAGAAAGAAAAGAAAAGAAGAGGATGAAGGGTAACCCACAGAAGAAAAGTGAAGCTTTTGGCATGAGATGAAAGAGGCTCAGTAAAAAGTGAATAGAAGGAAAATATAGTTAGATAATCTATAGAAGGTCTAGCTCTAAATGGAGGTTACTGCTTTTGATGTAAACAAGTTTTTATCTTGCTTGTTTCCGTTGTATTTTGTTGGTAGTAAGAAGAGTACATTAACTATAAAAAAAAGAAAAACCGGGCTCTTTTTTATGCCGTGATATGATGTTAATTATTAGTATGTAATCCTGTCTAAAGGGGGTTTTGATTTAGATTAAACTGTAAGTGTTAGTTTTTTCTTCCCCAAATGTGTATCTGAATCGCATCCGTTAATGATGGAAATGTGTTTTAAGAGTTTTGTTAGCTGTTGCCTGATGATTAGATGTGCTGTTTTACAGTCGACATCACTTAATGGGACAAGGTTTTGTTGTAACGTTTTAAGCGTGTTGTTGCTGCTTATCTGTCTGGTTTGTGATCTATGTTTCTCTTGCTAAATGAAATCGAGTTCAAGGAGTCGGTCGTCATTCTTTTGTCATGGCAGCTGGAGGAAGAGTTTTTATATTAATCTTGTGTTTTAAGCTCTCAGATTTATAAGGGAAACATTTCTTTCATAACGAATTGGAAGCGAGGAGAAATTAATCAGCATCGTTTTCAAGCAGCAAGTCATGAAACTTTGTCTCCAAAGCCTCGGAACATATCCGACTCATCATCCGATAAAACGACGTCAGATCAGATATCTGCTCTATCGACATCTTCACGATGAAGGCCTTCGCAACTTTCTCCCTCTCCTCGCACATCTTCAGTTGTTTCATGTATGCAGAAGCGTTTCTTACTGTTGCCCCCATCTGCTTCAGCCTTCTCTCTTGCTGCAAGCTCAATGCCGTATTCGCCTGATATCACACCATTCGGAACAACACACCATTAAAATCGAACTATCATGACAACCTACAAGAACTAGGAACTATGTTGCGGGTTGGTTATACTGTGTGGAGATGTTTTAATACTGACCTCCAGAAACTCAGCTCCGACGTCGAGTTGATCAGACTCTCTGCCGGAAACAATTCCACGCTTCGAGTACATGTTTCTTGCTACTGAGAGGCTCGTTACGATGTTCCTCCTCTTCATCTCTTGATCATGGTTAAGCTTTGGAGATTTTGGCACACATGCTGTGGTTCCATTGAGCTTCTTTTCGTAAGCTCTCACTGCTTTAACAAATTCCTGCAGATACAATAATTTTGACCATAAAATTGGCAAAAAACAAACCAAAAACATGACAAACTAGAAGAAATTCAGTTCGTGCCTGATATGCAGACGGGCATCCTGGATACTCAAAATCATCCGAATCGAGTTTTCGCATTCTCTCCGGATGAAACTGAAGCCCCATGATAAAATTACCCTCGTGGGGATTATAAGCATCCGGATCATAAAATCCTTCAACCAAACCATCCGGAGAGAAAGCCATCGGCACGAACCGCGGCGCCAATCTCTTCACCCCCTGATGGTGATAACTATTCACAGATATCTCCATTCTCTCACCATCCAAAGAGTCTTTAAACCATCCATGCAAAGGTGTATTTTCCACCACCTTCACCACATGCCTATGCCCGTCGTAATTCTCATAGCTTATGTGAGCAACTTTGAGTGTATTTTCCAGGCATTCTTTCGACAGCTCGCTCTCAACGTCTTGATAAAGCGTGCCGCCGCATGCGACATTAAGGACTTGGGAGCCTCTGCATATTCCCAAGTACGGGATGTTTCTTTCTAGGCATAGCTTTGCAAGCCCTAGTTCTATTGAATCTTTCTCTTTGTCGATGGTGGTGTCGCTTGCATGGAGCTTTCCGATCTCTTCTAGCTCTCCGGGAGAGAAACCGGAGAGCTGCGCATCATAATGGGACGGATCGATGTCTTCGCCTTCGCAGAGAAGAACTCCGTGGATTGGCTCGAAACTTTGGAGCAGCATGTGGACTCCGCTGACTCTTGGGACGATGAAAGGTACTGCTCCATAGCTTACTATTAGGTCTAGATGATATTCTCCTGTCCCACATGTTGAGAAATGAGAAACAAGTTTTATTTAACACACACTGTTGGTTTAACAAACGATAATTTTTGCACGTCTGCAATTAGACGAGTTGGCAACAGCAATATTCTCTCCATGTGCATCAAAGTTTGGTTTAAGAAAACGATTATCTATGTAACATATTTGCATTTAGCCAAGTTGGCTAAAGTAATATACTCTGCACTATAGTTCGAATTCTCCTTTAAATTAAATAAGAATATCACTCAGAATCGAGAAAGAACATATAGTTTCATTGTTGAACAAGGTAAATCAACGTCTGAAAATCTGAGCAATGTAACATCCAAAAACAGAAAAACTACCTAACAACAGAAGATATATGGAGACAGATGGAAACTAACCCACAAAATCTACAAACTTGTTCTTGCGGACGGTTCGTCGGGAGACGATAAGAACCCGAGGCAAAACCGTGGACAAATCTGAATTAGCCATGGATTGTGGATACACAGTGACCAATTGCACAGAAATTAAGAGAGAGATATAGAGTGTGCGCGTGTGTGTGTGTATATATAGAGAGAGTGTGCTTAGTAATTAATTGATCGGGAATTTCAGACTCAAGTCTTAAGACTGAGGTGTAATGCTGATTAATTGCTGATTATATATGCGATATTGTGAATGGAGACGAAAATCTGGGAAGATTGATTTGTCCATGTCGTTTTGTTTCCTTGTTTAATGGCTTGGATTTTCTTTCGTTCTTTGGTTTGGTGAGCTTGTTGCGTTGTATTCGTCTAGGCGCCGCGTATCTAACATATGTTTGCCAAAGGAATTGGCCAATTATCCTCTATTTTCGTGCCATCTTGTTTAGCTTAGCGTTGTCTTAGGGAATTTGGATAATTACTAATTATTAGGATTTTGGATAATGCCTTAAATCCAAAGGTCAAGCTGAGAATCACTGAATCGTGTTTTTGTGAACACGAGTATCAATAGGTGAACGCTGGTATGATTGGTTAAGTGGATCGAGTATTAGTGAGATACAAAAATAACACGAGTATCAATAGGTGAACTTTAGTGTGATCGCTTATGTGGATTGAACATCTATTCAATAATGATTTATAGTTAAACAAGTATAGAAGGGTTTATAGAAAAGAAGATTTCCGGTAAAGGAGAGTAACAATGCAATGACATGTTATGTACTATCACGTAGAAATAGTCCATGGAGTCTAGCATGCATTGCCATAGTAACATCTTCGATATAAGCTTCTATCTTATTTGCGGGGTTTCACTTTCACTAGTGGTGGGTTTCTCTTCTTTTTTTTTTTTTTTTTTTTTTTTTTTTAAAGAACAACTGATGCAATTCACGGTTAATCACCACTTCGGTACATAATGCTGGCCCATACCATGTGATAGACCCTATCTAACATACAGTGGAGGCCCAAGATGGGATGGGCTGCTGTTTTTTAGTGTTGGCCCAATATAGAAGGGGTAATTTTGAGATTAAATAGTTGTTGCTGGTTTAGTGATGTGGACTGTGGCACGGGGACCAATCAACATCCAAGATTTAAAAGGGTGACCTGCTATTTCCGGTATGACAACCGGGGAATCTGGCAATCCGACAATCCAAACCGCGCTCTTGCAACCTGTCCAAAATCTATTATCCGGATACGTATAATCCGGTACAACAAGTACAATGATATAATTATTTGAAATTTTTTCAGTTTATAATCAATTATATTCATACGCTTGGTGTACTGAAATGAATTTTCGACAAACTGAAAAATTTATCCAAATAAAGATCTACAATAACTCGGCGTAAAGATTAATTGTCACACGTATACACGTGTGGCAAAAAACTAGTTATCTTTTAGAGAAAAACATTTTAACCTCAAAATTATAGGGAAAAATTGCTAATTATTCAACAATTGCCAAATACTTGAAAAAGTAATCAATTTGTGCCACAATTTTATTTGTTGTTAGACGAGTGGAGCTCACTCACTCCTTGATCCTTGTAAAAAGTTTGAAGCTTGAAACTCAAAGAGTAAATTGCCAATTTGTCCCTTAAACTATCACCCAATTTTTTATTTCTCTCATGAACTTTTTAATTGGAAAATTAAGACCTTAAACTAATTTTTTTGGTCGATTTCCCCCCTACCGTTAGTTTTTCATATATTTCATCCAAATTAACGTTAACTTTTATCATGTGCAAATCACGTAACTCTCATTTGTGAACAAAACCGTCACTTCACTAGACATTCAGACACAAAAGTTATAGAATCGCACATATTTGCATAGGTTTATATTTTAGAAATATAAGATTTTCAATTATTTTAAAGAATGAAGCGACCAAACTACCTACACATGTTGTGCACATGCTTCCATTTAACAAAAATTTAGATGGAATGAATGAAAAATTAACAGTAAGGGGCAAATCGGCAAAAAAAAAATAGTTTAAATCCGTAATTTTTCAATTAAAAAATTCATGAGAGAAATCGAAAATCGAATGATAGTTCAAGGAGCAAATCGCAGGTTACTCAAACTCGAAAGGTATGAAATTCAAATCCAACCTCATCTAAAAAGCAGCGACAAATTCCCCATTTTTCTTCGCCAAAACCAAAAAATAAACAAAGGGAAAAGGAAGTTGCGCAAATTTCTTTTCTTTTTCTTCAAAAGCAGTGAGTGATATTTCAGTTTACTAACGCCACACGCTTGCAGAGAGACAACAATGGCAGTCTCGATACCCATTGTCGCCATCGTCACCTCCCTCCACCTCATCGCCTTCATCTTCGCCGTCGGCGCTGAACGGCGCCGTAGCACGGTACCCACCCCCATCTCCCTCTGTCTGTCCGTTTTAAGTTTTAATTCTTAATTCTTAATTTTTATATTTAAGTACTTCAAACCCTAACTGTTACTGTTTGTGTTTGTGTCTCTGAATTAGGCGAAGATAGTGCCCGATGAGTACGACGAGCGTACCTACTGCGTGTACGGCACGGACGCCTCCACGGTGTACGGATTAGCGGCGTGTGGGCTGCTTCTGGTCAGCCAGGCGGTGCTTAACGGCGTCACCAGGTGTCTCTGTTGCGGCAAAGGTCTAGTCACTGGCTCGTCCACCACTTGGACCGTCTTCTTCTTCGTCTTCTCCTGGTGATTTTACCCATTTTATCCCCCTCTCCTTAACCATTTTTAATTTCTTAATCTTGGTTTAATTATTTGATCAACGGTCTTAATCGTTCCATATCTTAGAAATAGTCAAAGTAACTTATTGACTTGGTCACTTGGTTGGTATAGTGTTCCTTTGGATGATCTAATTGCTTGCTTGTTGAGTTGTTACACATTGACATTTACGTTTAATTGTTTGTATTTTCCTGGAATCTGATTTGGAGATAACTAAGATTCATACAGGCGGCTTTGTTTAGTGAGATAAGGCTTTGTCGTTGCATTGTTAGTGTACTGTGCTTGATCCATGAGTGAATGTAGTTCTCTACTCTAGTATTGTGTTTGTGTAAATTGCAATCCCATTTGCTTCATTTTGCTAAACCAAAATCTGAAGCTTCCGAACTGTGAATTAATCAGGACAACCTTTTTGGGAGCGGAGGCGTGCTTGTTGGCTGGGTCGGCAAAGAATGCATACCACACCAAGTACCGGGGGATCTTTAATGCAGATGACTTGTCCTGTGCTACTCTACGCAAAGGGGTGTTTGCCGCCAGCGCTGCTCTTACGCTGTTGTCACTGGCAGGGTCAAGTCTTTACTACTGGGCACATTCCAAAGCTGATACTGGGGGATGGGAGAAGCACCGAAATGAAGGCCTTGACATGAGCAGTTCTAACTACGGGCAGCATGAGCAGCAGCAACAACAAGCCAGTGCATTTCAGAAGGTATAATTCCGCTATTAGTTCTGCAGTTTTGGTGGCTTTTGTCGATCGAGGGGAAAGAAATGGATGGAGCAAATATGACATGAGCTAAAGACTTGTATATGCTATGTCATCATACATATGTTAGAAGTGGAAGTAATTCCCCAGTCATATATATTCCCCAACTTTTGCTGGTTGCTTGATTTCCCATATTTCTTGACTTATGTGTGTTGTGTTTTGGTATTATACATATCTATGTTTGACATTGGTTCTCTGGATCAGGCAACAGCACCCAAAAAAAAATTTAGTCGGAGAGGAACTAACTCTAGGGGACTCGTTGTTTTGTTAAGTAATTGTAAAAAATGATGATAGACTAAATTTCAATTGTTAAACTAATCAATAACAAATATCTAACAACGTATCGATAAAAAGTGAACGACATTATTATCAGATATCGATTAGGTACTTAAAAATTTATCATCTCTCTATTGTGATGTGCTGCAAAAAGAAAATTGAAAGTTTCAAACTCGAGTACAAGAGGATGGGTAGGCTACTAATAATAATTTGGTTCGAATTTGCTTTTCGCGAAAATTGAATATAACTTTTCACATACAAGTGAAGAGAAATATCACTAGACAACAATACTAATTGGCATCAATGGTGCTATTTAAATACAACAACAACAACAACAAAATCTTATCTGATTAAGTGCGGTTGGCGATGAATCCTAAAACGCCACCGCACTCGGTTTTGTGCCAAGTCTTCCATTAGCTCCAAATACTCTGTCTTTGCTTAAAGTCTATTTCCAAGTCTTCCTAGGTTTCCTCTACCTCTTTTGCTCTTAACCTATTTTTCCTTGAGCCTTTGTCTTATAATTGCATTTTTTAGCATCTTAGGTCTCTGTTTCACTTGTCCAAACCATCGTAACCGATTTTCTCTCATCTTATATTTAATTGCAACCACTCCCATTTTACCTCAGATATTCGAATTCTTAATCCTGTCTTTTCTCGTGTGCCCACACATCTAACAAAGCATTCTTATCTCCACTATACTCATTTTTTGCACTGTTGATGCTTGAACACTCAACATTTCGTGCCATAAAGCATTACTGACTTTATTATCATCTTATAAAATTTTCCCTTCAGCTTTAGTGGCATACAACGGTCGCCATAATGCAATGCTAGCCTTATTGCCGACCTATTTAAATGAATTGAATTTTTTACTTTTATCAACAAATCCACGAACAATCCGAATGTTTTTTTTATTTTTTTTTTAATCAACGGATCCATTAAGTTTCTTTTTTAAGAAAATTAGATCAAGTTTCTTGAGCTCAATGAGCTGGACATTTATGCTGGAGTGAAATGTAACGCTAAAGATGGATTGAACTGTAGGCCTACGTAAAAAAACTTAGTAAAAAGCTTCATTAATATACCTTCAAGTTCAAGGCTTCCACACAAACAACTTTGAAATTCATGATAAATCCATCTCCCACAAGCACGAAAACGCCACTACTATTAGTTATTAGCGGCTGATAATTAAGACGATAAATAAGAAAGTGGGAGCTGAGATTAAAGGCTAATCAAGCTTAGCATGTGGGGAATGGGGAACCACAAGTGTCGGCGACCTTCTTGGCGTTTGGGGAGTTGACAAGCTTCTGGAGGTTGGGGTTCTTCACATACTGGCAGAGGCAAGGGCTCTGCTCCTTGAGTTTGCCGCAACACACGGCGGTGGGAGAGTTCGAGGACATGATTGCGGCGGCGCATGGGGCTAGCTCCATTGGGTTACAAGTCACGGCTGCCTCACCCACCTGGGTTTCACTGACCGCAACAAGAAAAACTACAAGACACAATATTCCAACGTTATAGTAAGACATTGATCTCATCATCTTCAAGCTTAAGTTGAAGCAATGTATGTTGCCTACTGTATAAATTTTGGTGCAGTGCAGGTGAAGCTCTAGTTCCATCTCTTGCCAATTTATAGAAGAGTGGCCAGGGATAGTGATTAGTACAATTAGTTCGAAAGGGATCCTCTCCGGATCCCTTCCTCCTAATCCATTAAGTCTGGGGATCCGAGCCGTTGAAATTTGATCCAACGGTTACAAACAAGGGTTCACTTTAAAAGTTATGATAACTTTAACTGTTGGATCAAATTTCAATGGTCCGGATCTCCGAACTTAGTGAATTAAGAAAAAGGGATCCGGAGATGATCCCTTTTCCAATTAGTTGTCGATCTTCAACAACGTTATCATACACTAGTAGTAGTACACTACTCTTCTCCTTACAATTTTATAGGTGAAAAAGTGCAAAACGACTTGCGACTTGTCTATATAACTCACATGTACAAGTTTATGTTATTTACGCACACAAAACTAAAACTTCATATTAAAGATCAAATCCACAAACAAAATGTGTCAACATATATTTTAGTTTTATATGTCAATATAAAGTTATACTGCATTTTACTTCGATCACGACCAATCTCCCCCTAATTTTTTTTATTAAAGCGAAATTCCCTACTTTTACTTTTACACTCGCGTTGTAATGATGATTAGCCCAACACCGAAAAATCGTACATGTGAAATATGTTCAACAGAGGTACTGGTCAATGGTCAAAGGATTTTTGGATCCAAAATGATTTCAAGATTATATGAATTTATGCATGCCTTATGTGCGATAGATTTTTCAGTGTATTTAGAATATGAATAAATATGTTATATGTTATTATATAAAATGACAGACTTATGAAAAAAAAAAAAACATTCTCATTACTTGTTAATAACATATGACATATCATTCTGTGTTTTATAAATATTGAAAAATCTCTCTATAAGAGCACTAATGATGATAGTTGGAGCATGCTTATCGGTGATCAACGTGTTCATATCCTCTGCACCCCTTGTAATTATAACCAATGTGGTCCAATCACATAACCCACGAGTAAATTACGATTAACTTTCTTATCTGTTTTCACTTTTGTAAAATAAATTGGTATTATAAAAAGATCTTCACGCACTTTAATTTAATTTTATACAAAAGAAATTGCAGGGTGACATGACATCTTTAAAGTTAAACTGCTAGAAATATGATGTTTTTTTTTCCTGTCTTGAAATCCAAAAATTGGACCAACAAAAATAACTAAGTCGAAAGATTGGTCCTCTATCGTTGGAGAAGAAAGGTCCAAACAAATGGCAAGGCCCAGTTAAGTTGAGTACATAGCCGTACCCTTTCGTTTTTCCTGGATAGTTTCATAGTTTCTGTGACCAAACAAGAGTTTCATAGTTTTTCTTCTTAGGAAAATCAAATGCTATTAGAATTTAACCCTAAAAACCAGTCATCTCATTCCTCGCTTCACTGTTTTTAACCTTTTTCTCATAACCGGTTAACGCAACATGACTATTTTAAAGTGCTAATAAATTGAATTATTGCAAATAAACTACGGTAGGAATGCCCTAATCCATATTAATGTTCAACTTTTTAATTCAAAAAACTGTGACATACAAAATCATTAATCGACATTTAACATTCCTTGCACGTAAATGTAAGATTTTGTGCCTGCATGAAGATTTTTATTAATACATATAAGCATTAATTTGAAATAGGCATGCGAGGAAGAACCAATTTTCTGAGCCATGCCAATTGCCCATTCCTTAATTTCTTCCTTTTTATAAATAAGCTTATAGATGTAGGCCTAGCAGAAAATTAGTTGTAATTAACATTGTCACATTGAACACAACCATGTCTCATATTCGTGCCATTCTTGGGGGAGGAAAAGGTAAACTTCTGTAATTTCATTTGCAACGTAACCATTTAGGACCTATTTGATAACTATTTCGTTACTTGAATTTGATTTTTGCAGTGGCTAACATATTATTATGGAAGAACAAGATAATATCTGCCTTAATCTTAAGCGCGCTCACAGGCATATGGATTTTTTTAGAAGTACTAGAATACCAGTTTCTTACTATTCTTTGTAACACCCTCACGATCACCATGCTTGGTATTTTCTTCTTGCAGCAAGGAGGAGCGAGACTAATCGCTCGGTAATCTGTTTTTTAATAATATAATCTGTCCACTAAATTAACATCAGTATCTAATCCGTTTTCTGGTTCTTAGTTTCTGTTTGTATAACGTTATTCATCGTAATTCCTTGTTAGGTTTGGTTTTGTTCCACCTCATTTGGATGACATTAAACTCTCATCGGAATCGACTTGTAGATACTTGTTCGAAACATTTAACCTGTTCTTCCTCAACGTTTTGGAAATTTCATCTGGAAAAGACTTGAAACTCCTATTTTTGGTACGTAATCTTACTTGATTTCGACATTTTACGTACCCTGACCAGTGACCTTTCTCTAAGGATTTTGACATTGTGAAGTGTTCAATATACATGCAGGCAATGGCTTGTCTATGGATATTGTCGGTTATCGGATATCATATCAGCCTTCTGAACCTTTTATATACGAGTGAGATCTCCGACCAGACCAACACAAATACAATACACACACAATACATTATTGCAGATCGATAGTTTTAAAGTTTGATTAATAATCTTGTTTGAGACTAATTGATCGTTTTCTGTGTTATCGGTATGAAGTCATTGTGTTTGTAGGAACAGTGCCAGCTTTGTATGAGCGATATGGTGCTCATCTGGATACATTTGCTGCCAAACGCATCCAAGATGTGAAGGACTTGTACCGATTGTTTCTTAACAAGATTCCGAGGCGAGAAGCGAGAGAAGAATAAGTTAGATATAGTAGTTCGTCAAATCATAAAATCATTAGTACCTGAATAAATTTGACTCAGAGTCAATAATCTCGAACAAATTTTTATAAGTACTTTGGCATGGAACATCATCAGTACTCTAGCAACTATATATATATATATATATATAAAGAAGAAAAGAAAACCTTGGTAACCTGCTTCATTTTAGTGACTGTCTGCTACTTTGTTGTCACTAATTTGATGTGGATGTCACCACATGACTAGCCATCACCTTAGATTTCTACAAAGATTGAAAAGTACTCTCTCGTAATCAAAAGCGAAATTAACGATGGAATAAGACAATGTGCAAACAACTTTCAACATAATGAAACGGAGAATAAGGGGACAGAAAATGCACCTGGTTTATAAATGGCACTTTCTCGTTGTCACTAGCTGTGTTTGGTGAACTAGACTCTCCAGCTTGGTTAGCATAATTGAATATGCGGGAGAAATTTGTAGCAAATCGTGGCTGAACCATATTTGATGTAGCCGCGGTTGTGCTAGGCATTACTTGCGAAGCAAGGAATGGAATTTGCATTTGCACTTGAGGATTAACGGGTAGAACTCCCGGTCCAGACATCAGTGGCAACGCTGCAGTTGCTGAGTGAACTGACATGGTTGGAAGGCCTATTGTATAACACATATTAGTCATTCCCATTGTCATTCCCAATCCCATCCCAATTTCATACGCATTGCTCGTTCCCAGTCCCGGTCCCATGGGCAAATACGGCTTAAATTGGGACATTTGCGTGCCTTGAATCCCAGCAAATGATAAATTTGGAGTCTGGTACACAGCTCCTCCACCCATGGACATCATCTGATGTTTATAACAACATTTTGATTAAGGCAATTAAAATTTTAATTGAAAAGAAAGAGGCAGAGAGATGTCAGGACATACTTGTACTTGAAGCTGCAAGGATTTGATATATTTAATCGCATCGTCCAGCATTGAAGCTTGGTCTGTCTAAAACTGGAAAAGCAGTATCTTTGATTCAGTAGCCTTGAAAGTTTTAAATAAATAATTCAAGGCACAGATGAACAAAGGAAAATAATATACAAGAAGATCATCAGTCAGTCTCAGCTAGCTTGTTCATCTTAATCAGCACCTTGCATAGTCAACAGACTCAACAGCTTAATGTTAGAGATGATGAATACACGAGTCAGCAATCTGCTAGGTCTATTTAGATTAGCTTAATTTGGTGTGATTAATTAGATGTTTAATTATGTTTAGTTACCCATCTAAGCCGGATTCTTGAAGATCATCTTAATTTCTGGAAAATTAATTTCCACGAAACCATAAACTCTTTTTTTACAAGTAATTGCTAATTACAAATCACTCATCGTATTAATTACTACTAACACTGTCCAGATTGCATACTAAAAATACTTTGCTAGCTTAAGCGTTGAAGCTCTTTGGCCTTATTGAACTTATGATTAGTGGAAAGCGAATCTGAGACTTCCACGAAATTTGGTATAATTAACCCTTTTTTTTCCGAATTTTTTAATATTTTTGGATTATTAAATACATACATATATATATATATATGTAATATATAAACAGTCTACAAATTAATTAAAGGGTAATGCTAGGTAGACTAAATTGTTAAACCAAATGATGTGTTTATTGATGATTGAATTATTACTTAATTACTGTTGATTAAAGTGTTTATTTTCTAGTCATAACAGATTTGCAAATTTGATTTAGAAATTTAATCTATAGGTAATGCTAGGTAGACTAAATTGTTAAACCAAATGATGTGTTTATTGATGATTGAATTATTACTTAATTACTGTTGATTAAGGTGTTTATTTTCTACTCATAACAGATAATAGTTGTTACCAAAGAAGAAAAAAACTAAATCGTGGTGTTTGGCTTCATACGTGTGACAATCTGCTCTAATACTATGAAGAAAGTTGGGGTTCCATCATAAAACCAATTGACAATATGAGAAGTAGCCCAACTTCTTATAAGCCCATACAAGATCCTTTATTCCATCAATATGAGACTCATTCTCAATAACAGCCATCACAACAAATCACAGTGGGGTGGCACCTATGTCAGAAGTCGGATAAGTGAAGTTATATATATACAAACAAATAGTTTTGTGGGTACCATCTCTAGATCGATCGAAGCTAATTTAACATCAATATATATTAAGCGGCAAGGGGAAGAAAGAAGCCATGATATATACATATATATACACCTTGTTACAGTTGGGTATAATCTCCTGTAGCACCTTCTGCTTCCCCCGGATTTTGTTCCTACGCATCTACTCATGAAAACAAGCAAGCGTAATTAGTTAAGTTAGTTTGATTAGTAAAATAAAGTATATAAGGCAAGGAAATACGATAAGCTGGGTGGGTGGTTGGCTCACCCTCTCAGACATATTGTGCAGTTCAGTGGCACGGCGTCTTTTGGGCCGTTCGTCTTTGCTTGGCTTAAATTCTCCAGAAAGCATTACAGGTTTAGTCTCCTAATTAAACAAAAAAAATTAATTAAGCAAATTAACAAGAAATACAAGAACTCCACACATTAGTTAGAACTAGCTAGTTAAGTTAAATATGTACGGACCATCTCATGGGACGTCGTCGTCTTTCCACTGAATTCTCCTTTTTCCAAGCTTAACCCACACAACATAACCTCTTTGTCGTGCGAGAAAATATTGGGTGTGGGCTGCTGCATTTGTAACAATGGATCAAGCTGAATATTCGACAAATTCTGAAATATTTCTTGAAAATGTTTATGGTCATCTCCTCCTCCAGCTGCCGCAGTTGCACTAATGCTACTACCAGTATTGTTCCAATGAGCATTATCAGTCGGAGGGTCAAGGACAACCGAATCAATAGGAAGCACACCGAAATTTTCGTACGGAAAACCTTGAGAGTATTCATCCTCATATGTGTGATGAAATTGAGGTTCCACCATTAAACCAATTGGCAATATGAGGAGTAGCCCAAGATCATATAAGCACATAGCAAACCTTGTCCCTCACCGATGTGGGACAACTCTCAACACGCCCCCGCACGTGTGGCGGATTTTCAAGCCTACACGTGGACAACAACTGGGTGACGTGGAGCGCGTGTGGCCGTTTGGCTTCACACGAGGACAACCCGCTCTGATACCATGATGAAATTGAGGTTCCACCATAAAACCAATTGGCAATATGAGGAGTAGCCCAAGATCATATAAGCACATAGCAAACCTTGTCCCTCACCGATGTGGGACAACTCTCAACAATGTGGTGGTGGACGACTTGGCGATGGTAGTTTTCCAGTCGGGCAATTGGTTGCGCATGTTAACTATAATGTGTAAACGCCACTTGACTTTAGCAGCTCAGGCCACAAACAAACAAATAAAAGCAACTCAAAGAGGTGCACCGCTATGTGTGTATATATTATTTACAAATAGAGAGAGAGAGAGAGAGAGAGAGAGAGAGAGAGAGATGAGTCCAAAGGGATTTGTCAGAGAAACTGATAGAGAACCTTCAAAGCTCTTTTTCTTCCACCAGCACTCAACTAGCCTTCATCGCAGTCTCAAACTTAGGGTTATAATTTTCTAAACGCTTTGGTTATCCTTCTTCCCATCTGTGAGAGAGAGAGAGAGAGAGAGAGAGAGAGAGAGAGTGGCTAAAGCTGCACTATTTGGGATATATTCGTAGCTATGAAGAGTTGGAGCTAGTGATCATGTGTGGTGCTGTAAGTTTTAGTTTTCAAAATCCATGAATCATGCACGAGCTAGAGATAGCGGGAAACGAACCAACAAAAAACCAACTAGTAGTAAAGACAATGTAGGAACAAGAGGTAGATTTATGAGGAAATATTAATTCGAGAAGATGTGTTACGAGGTTATTCATGTACGTAATTATATAAATATGTTAATAAAATTATCTTACACAAGAAAATAGTGAATCAATAATACTGCGTGATTGCGTTACATACGCATGCGCAAAATTTTGGCGCGTTGTGGTTGTACATGCGTAATATTTTTGGGTAATCAGTAACATGATGATGAGTTTGTCTGTTTGCCCGTATAAATCCATAGCAGCTTATCCCATAGTCTTCAGCGTATCTCCAGAATCCTTGATCAGCACTGCAGTTCTGTAGTGTGGGCTACATGTCGAACGCTGGATGGCACACGTCTACACAAATGACTCGTGTCTACTCGGGGAGCTTCATCCCCATCAACTTGACTGTTTTATTTTTTATTTTTCCATTTGTTTTGTCTCTCAACTTACTTACACCAATGTTATTTTAAGGGAATAATGTGAAACCGAGTTTTTTAGTATGCTCGAAATACAATTATATATGCCATATATTATTACATAAATAAGAATACATTGAAAAATCTTTCCTCGTCAATATAATTAATGCATGTTTGCTTGCAGCCTAAGAGATTATTGAATGGCATTGCTAGTTAGATTGTATACACTTACGAGTTTGTCTACCTTTTACGTGTTTATGTCTTCATCACATAATAAACAAAATTGTAATGTATGCAGTTGGGTGAATTACGTTCTCAGAGGCTACTCAAGATAGAACTTGTAGATCCATGTATGTTCATCGAGATTTATGAGACTTAATTTTGGGCAGAATTACTCATTTTAGTTTGTGTTAAATCATGTAGGATGAGTTTCTAATTGAATTCGGCACAGATGTACGTCGTGAACAAGAAATATATATCGATCTTATATTCTTATATAGATTTATATATACTACTATTTATGCTATATACCATCCATGCTAGGGTTTTGAGTTTCAGATTAATTGCACGTTCATCTATTGGTTAAATAAAAGGAAATAGGACAGGAAAAGAAAAATATCTGTTAGTCGCTGCCTGAATAATATAACCCTAGTTCCAATGTTCTGACCAAGTTTGTTTCTATGATGGAAACGATCTTCACGGCTCATTTAGTGGACAGGACATGAAGGTTATTGTTTTTTAATTGTTAGAGTAGAATTTGAAGGTTAAGGTTGAGATACATGTCCAGTGTCTGGTATAAACAAGTCAATTAGATAGGTTGGAATATGAAAAACATTTTAAAAAAAATCTTTCAACTGCAACAACAAATTTTGTGTCATTAAGTGGCATCGACTGTATAAATTCTAGCAACTATCTCTCTACCAACAGGCATAATCTGCAAATTGACTGCAACAACGATCGCGATCTAGCAAAGATCAAAAGTCAACTCGCAACAATCGCTACCCACAACGAAAATCAAGCATCAATCCATGTCGAGGAAGATGAGAAGAAGATGATGCAGTGAGGAGAAGGCATCAAAACGGAGGCGCGAGCGCGATTTGCTTCTGGACTTGTAACCCAAACCCCTGTTATCCTAGATTTATCTCATCCGTGATATTGTTTAGGCGCATTAAACAATGGTTGGTACTCAAATATAATTTACTTGATCACATCCCATCCAACTAGCGCACCAAACAGAACCTCTTATAAAAAAGCTTGGGATTTGCAGTTTGGAATCACAGCATTCAAATATTTGATTTGGTTAACGAAATGGAGGTGAGGACTGAACTATTTTTGTCACTAACTTACATTATTTTTTAGAAATTAGGACAAAACAAGATGCTAGTCATATATGAACGTGTTCTTATCGGTAACAACACATTCATTAGTATAGCAGAAAATTACAATCGTTCTTACCGGTAATAACCTTTATAAATTTTTAGATCAATCAGTAAACATGTTCTTATCGATAAGAATTCTTCATATATAATTGCCTACTATGTTGTAGTAATTTTTCAGAAAAATAATTTAAGGCTTTGGGGTCCACTCTTTCTTAGATCTTTTTTCCTTTTACATGCATTTTGCCAACACTTTTGCCTACTATATATTTTGGAATAATTTAGAAGCGAGGCTAGTGTCGGCGTTAACAGCGATGTTTTGACGTGCCATAATGTGAGGGTTAGCGTGTCAAAGTGTTAGAAAAATGCATGGCATGACACACTAACTAGCACTTCGTGGCATGGCAAAACATTATTGTTGACCCCAACATATCCTGAAATGTTTTTGAGTTGTTTATCGTGTAGACCTTGGTACCATAAATGATATTTTGATCAACATTCAGCTGCACCGTGTCAACTTGGCCGAGAGAGGATGAGATTGAGAGCACCACCACCTCCTCCTTTCTCTTACTCTGTTCTTCTGTCTTTGCCATGGTCTCTCTTCTATTTGATTCTTTTGGGTCTCTTTGCGTTTTCGGCTTCGACGGCCCTATATTAATTCTTTTCTGACCCAAACAAGAAAACCCATTTTCCTCCCCACCTCACCGTAACACTTTCCACGTTGTGCTTTCGTACAGCGTTCCAGTTTATCTCCTATCTCGTCCAATTGGTTTAAAAAATCGTAGTTGTAGTACTAGACAATATATATAAAGAAAGTAAAGATTTTACTAAAAAGTTAATTGGCAATAAAAAATAACTTAACTACATATAAGTACATGCAAAATTCTTCATTTTCTCGAGAAAAACAGAAAAGGAATGGCATATTTAATATCAAACGTGGGCACATTATCCTTGGGGATTTATAATATTATCCATACTACATGAAAAAAAGAGAGAATAAAAAGACCAAGTAGAAACGACGCAGAATCGAAGACCTGGCATTGTCAATGTCAGCACCTTGATGATGCTGATACAGTCCTTGCCGTAATACGGATCCTTGGCTTCATATCTTATATGAAACAAAGGAGACTGCGCCCAAGTCTTCCTTTCTCTAGGTCTTCACTTTCTAGGTCACTTATTCTCATTTTTGTAAACAAAGTCGGCATCGCCGAATTAGACCAGGAATAATGTGTCCATCTTTCTGCATCCGTTCTCTTTCAAACTACGCGGTCCATAATTTCAGTAAACATCAGATGATTCGTTTACACTTTGGGCCAGTGGGTGCATGCATTGAGCCGCCCCCGGGGGTGGGGGGGGGGGGGGGAATCACTTCCTCTTGAGAATTTCGGTGAACGTTCATGAATACCTTAGATGCTGATCTTACGAACTTCGGTGAATGTCTATACCTTAGATGCTGCCTTTTTGAAGATTAGAGTTAGTTTCATACATGTTCTCCAACTGTTTGATAAAATGTTTGAAAAAAAAAGTGAACAAAATAGTGATCTTAGTGAATAACAAAACATCATCATTCTTTAACAAACATATTAATGGGATGCAATGATATCAATCATTGTTAGTGTGTTCAAGATAAGTGTGTTTCTTTGTTAAGTATTCATATGGGAGCAGTCTTGAAACATGTTAGTTATCCTCGCAAATGAAGCATTAAAAGGTGTGCAGTATGTCTTTCCAAATAACTTCAGACCTACCAAGACTTGAAGAAATTGCGATATACATGTTATTTCTGGTAAAAAAAATTTCGCATTGCGCACTATTCTTACTGACCCTTTTAATATTATTTCTTGGATCCTGACCATATTTTTAGTTTAACCATTTTAATATGTGTCCGTATACATACACGCGCACCCCTCCAACGCGGAGAAGTGCGATTGGCTAATGGGCACCAATCACAATATATGAGGGCAACTGGAAAGAAATATAATACCTCCTTCGATAAGATTAGACTACTAGTATGTTGGTCAGCTTATCAGAAAGCCTTATCAGCCATTTCTAAGAGAGAAGGTAGGAGCTTGCAGTTTATCAGTTCATATGGTGAGGGACTGGAAAGAGCTCGGAGGTGGAGGTGGAGGGACTGGTTTAAGCGGCGGGAGTGCATCAGTTTTCGTGATGTTGTGGGCAGCTCTGGCCACCTTTGTTGTTATCTCAGCCATCATCTTCTCCTGTGCAGATGGTGTTCCCAAGGACAAAGCCTCCACCAACGGTCACGATACTTACGGTTCTACTTGCGCCGCTGCAGGCTGTGGAGCCGGCTGCGGTGCTTGATCAGCAACCGCCACCCGGCGCGCGACTGAAACTCAGCTTCCAAGAACCACGCTTGTGGCTGGTGAGATAGCAGCAGAACACAACTTTGAAACAAACAAATTGGCCGGGGAATAGGAAACTGTAAATTTTGGCTTTTTAGCCAAAATGGTTAATGAGATTGTTATAACTTTTTATTATGGTCTCTAAGATTCAAAATCGATAGAAGTAGACTCTCAGATCGTCCATCATCATTTTGGTCATTCTCTGAAAAATCTCCGTTAAATTGAAAAAACCATCAGTCCAATGGGAATGTTGGTTTGACAAAACTATCTTCAATTTAACAGAGATTTCTCACAAAAAACCAAAATGATTAACGGTGGACAATCTCCAAAACCACTTATTGATTGACCGTGAATAATCTCAAGAATCACTTCTATCGATTTTAGATCGCAAATACCAAAGTGAGGAATTATAACAATCTCATGAACTACGGATAAAAAGCTTGTAAAGTTTTATTTTTACTTTTTATTACTTGATTTTGATTGAATTGTTTATTTCGAAGATAAAGGTTACCATTGTATTACAACCTTACAAATGGGATGTAATTATCATGATCAATGGATAATGAATATATTTTTTCCGAATGCAAGTAGTTCTCTTATCTGACCGTTTTGATTCCAGTGGCTGACATGTTGCCATGAGCTAGCGTTTGGTTAGGCAAAGTCACATGTCTAAAGCATAGCATACATCCATCAAACTCACCAGATGCCTTGAAACCGTGAGAACAAGTTACACGCAAGATGACGACGATGTTCTTGACCATTCACACGACGCTATGTTGAAAGGTGTAAACATATGACACCACAATAATAGGTTTAAAACAATGTCACCTTTACCGTGTCCCTCCCATGTACAACTTTTACTGGATATGTCCTCTCTTAAACATATGAAAACACTCTAGTTCTTGGTATCGCATTTTATTCAGCGACATATTTACTTTCCAAGCTGTTTCCTAATTTCGGTGGATGATAAATCCACGCGGAACTTATCTTCTGGTATTGAGATGAACATATCTCTTAACTCCTCAGGAATATCAAAATCTTCAAGAACCTGACGAGGTAATTACACAACAGATCGAATAAACAACTTTCGTAAAGAACGGTAAAATGGATGGATGGTCAGTAATGATCGCAAAGCTTACCTTGAAAACACCATGTACATTACGGCCACCCACAAGAAAAGTGGTCCCTGTTTTCTTGCATCCAAGAAGTATCTCCAGCATCTTCTTGTAGTCCCCATCATAGTACTTCGGCTGTAAGGGAAGAAAATTAGCTCGCAAAAGTGATTAAAGTAGTGATAACTTCCATATGTAACTTCAGCATGCATATCCACCATCAAGATACAACTGTTATAAAACTAACTGCTCCATCTAACTTTTAACCATATGCATTGAAGGAGCATACATTAATCATCCTCGCCGCTGTGTCCGCACCAATCACAAAAGCACTGCCCGGGAAAAGTTCAGCTTTCTTATAAAAAAATGGCTGATTGGATATAATGATTGTTTGTCCTGTTAGACAAAGAGAAGAATTATGACTTCTACATCAAATAAGTAATGACTCATTATCCATGTTATACGCATATATAACATGAAAAGATTTTCTCCTCAAAAAATTTCACCAACTAATCCCGTATAAAGACTCATTACCCCTCAAAATCCTGGAAAAGGAAAAGGAAGACAAACAAATGTCATAGATAATCAGCCTCACCAACTTTTTCAAACTGCTTGACACGATCTTTGATTTCTGATACTGAAAGTGGAGGTTTATCAGCATTGACTGCTGAAATCTCAAAGCATGGATAGCCATTGCCGCATAAGCTGCATATAAATGAGTGATTGGCGAGTATTATTATACATGCCTTCTCAATTTTGGAAAAGAGAGAGTGCCAGTTAAAGCAAGCTGTTGTACCTAGTAGCAACCTCCAAGAGCTTCAAGTGACCTTCATGTAATGGATTAAAAGAACCAGACAATATTATCTTCCTTTCTGCAGTCGACATGTGTGGTTCTGCAAAACAGTCGATTAAAAACAAAGCATTATGCAAACAGCCAAGGACACTGACCTGTATAACTATAGAATACATAGTGCTAAGGTTATGTTAATTAAATCCTACCACTTGAAAACGGATACACCTTAAAGCATATTTGCCCATTAATAAGTTGCTCCAACTCTTCATCTTCACTAAAATTCGTTTCACATTCATCAGGTACTTCAGATTCAGTGAGCTCTGAAACAAATGTCCCGGGAACTTTGCATGAATTTGCAATTGCCTGTAACAAATTAATAGAAAGAAATATGAGTTTAAGCAAGTCACATTTAGCAAAGCTACGAAGCTAATAAAGGGGTGGAATTACGTTGCTAAATTTTATTTCCCTATATATAAGGTCCCCAGAGTAACTAGTAGAAATTTTCTCAGACCTTGAGTAAAAGATGACTTGCAACCATATCTTCTTCCTCTCGATTTCGTAGACCCTAAAATGACAACAAGCATGACATAAGAGAATGGAAAACTTGAAGATCATAATCAAGACAATAATAAATGACAATCACCTTAGAAAGGGTCACTGTTGACACCCAAAGTCTGTCAGATGTCCTTGTTGACAAGTGAAGCCTAAACATCAAGAAGAAAGAATGAAGTAAGCAGGCCTAGGTTGACGAAGCATGAAGAAAACACTAAATAAATAAAACAAGCCCTTATGGGAGGTGTTATGTGTGTAACATATCTTAAATTAGAAACCATAAGACAAACTATAACATGTACAATGGCACAAACGAATTGGATTTTATGAAAACCAACAAATGTCAAAATGCAGTTTCTTACCTGGATCCTCTGTTTCTGCCATCATTACTCAGTGGCTCTATTTATGCATGCTAGAACATACAACAAGTGCATATCCAACTAGATCAAATAAAATATGCACACATTCAAATTATACCTGTGGTCTCCGAGTTTTGGACGTGAGGTAGCCAAAGTAGCAGTAAAACCTACACCAAGAACCGGGGAACCTATTGCACAGAAAAAGATGGGGTATAAGAGCCGCATTCACATAATACCTAAAACAATATGCGTGTGTTCATCGGCACTTAAGCTACAGATGCCACCTCATTATCCTGTGTTTGGCACTAGAGCAACTAGAAAGTTGAAGCTTTCCACGCCACGCAAAGCTAGTCAACCAACTAATCATATATATGGAATGATGTATAAAGTACAAAGCTTGGAGGAAATGCAACTCCAAGACATAGCTTTAAAACACTATCCGAATCTGAATTCAGAACTCAAGTATGATTCTATACTTATAACCGTATATATGTACGTGTATATATATATGGACCCTATATATGTATAACCACATAGTGAACCAGTGAGTGTGAATTAGCACTAACCTGGCGAGGAGAGCTTGAGAGCGCGATTGTAGGCCAACAAAGCCATTTCTTCAGCAGTGTGTGCACTACAAAATTGGTTCGGAATCTGCAGCAACACAGAAAGCAAACAAATTTCGATCAAATTCCATAAATTGACGAACTAATAAACAATTAAGAGCGAGAAATAGAAGAATTAAAACCTTGCCGAGCAATTGGATCATCGACATTCTGGAGTAGGGCACCACCGCTTCCAGGACCGTGTTCGATGCTCCGGGAATCGACAGCAGCCACGCCACGGCCTGATTTATGCTAATCCTGATTAATTAACCATGATAAATTCTCAATCACACACATTAATTTAGCTGTAAATGTTACCTGAGAGGCTCCGCCGACGAGATAGAGGACGGACTGCGTGGGGCTCGAGTGAATGGCTTCCACTAGTGTCCTTGTTCTCACGCTCATCATACTAGGGCGCGCACTCATGCAGCCTTCCTTCATTGACGTCTCCTCTCCTCCATCGTCGTCATCCATCGGATTCTCTCTCTCTCTCCCTCTCTCTCCCTCTCTCTCTTTCCTTTTCTTCAGTCTTCTTCTGTCCGCAGCCGCAAAACGGTGTCGTTCTATTCTGTGTTAAAGAGTTCTGTGGGACCATTCAACTATGGGTCCCGCCACCTGCCCAAATGATCATAATGGGGTGCGGCCCATTCCATTCTAGTAAGTTGAGAAGCCCGATACAAAGGCCCATTAAATCTGGGGCCCAATTGATTTAGACTTGTCAGTGCCTAGCTATATAGCCACCATAGTCGTACATTGCAGGGTCTGTCGTTCAAATAATTTTGCGCTGGATTGATTTGATCGTTCATCGGAATGAGTTGACTCATTTTTTATTTTATTTGATCGTTGATGAGAGATTTTCGTGCGCGATAGACGGAGAGGGCAGCGGGATTGTTTTTCTTTCTCCAAAATTTCCAAAGTTTTGACGGTCTCTGCTGCTGCCTAATTATGCTCTCAAATTCAAATAACGTCGGCTTGGCACTCATGACGAAGCACATGAGTTGCTTTCCAATTAAGATACCAATTATAACGAGATACATGTTAATACTACAATAAAGTTCATCGAGTTACATATCAACAGCAGACGAAAGCAAAAGATTTTTCTCAACTATAAAAAAAGATCATTTTTTCACAATTAAGGGCTAATGCCATTATTCCACTTAACCCATTTTTAATACTTACTAATTGTAATTATGCTTGAACCTTTGTAATATGTAAAATTTATATTATTAATAAGAACTCCTTTACCCTCGTGGATGTAGCCCAAGTTAGGGTGAACGACGGATATCTTTTGTTTACTTTCATATCTCTATCTTTTTACATATTATCTACATTTGGTGACTAAAGTAACCTTGCGAAGATCACACCTCGATATGTTCTGAAGTCAACTTGATTTTATACATTAACAGTGAACATTGTGAAAGACCGTTGTTATTTGCCAAACTCGAGTCGATTCACAAGCACATTCAGGAAGAAAAATCGAACAAATGACATTTAAATTTGGCGTATATACCATTTGAGTTACAAATTTTTTGCCGAGGATAATTGTTGTGATGTAAATAAAATGTGCCTACTTTCCTCCATACCAATTTAGCAAGAACAAATGTATGATGAAATTGGACGGCACATATATATGGCTGATTGCTGCTAAAAAATGGAGGTCCATTCTCCGTTGTGGGTGCTGCCAAGAAAAATTCTTTGTATAAAGATATGTCAGTGAGTTGGCGTCGTCTCTCTTATTTGCAATGGCAATGCAGTTGCAGACAGACACGAGTGGAGAAAAAGGAACCTTTAAATTAGACAAAGATACTTTCTGCTGTAAAGCTCCTTTTGTAGATGGTGGTGGCCTGGAAGGAGCCTGCTGTGTCTTTGTCCTCGCCTCAAGTCGCCATTTACCGACACACAAACAAGTAATTAACGTCATATTAACTTATTAATCAATTAACGTTGATCGGTTGCTATTTATTCTTACGTTGTTTTTTAATTAAAATCAGTTCATAAATTAATTAAAAGGTTGAACCTTGAACCGTTGGCAATGCCATCCATGTCCTGCCCTTTACAAAACTCGGGTCCAGCCAGCCGCCCCAAATCCCTACACTGGAATTCTCAAATTGCAACTCAGGCCCTCCAAAATGATTTATTTACTCTTTAGTCTCTGTAAAGTACGAAGCTTTGTAGAGTGGGCCTCACCACTGACAAACGGCTACTCTCTAGACTCTCCGACAGTCTGAACCGAAGCTCACATGTCAATTTATCTCCATTTCCCATTTCATTTTTTCGCGATAATTACAACTGTTTCTTTCTATTTTTGTCCAATGCCATGTCAGCAAGAGTTTTGGCCATGTTTCCAGTGAATTTAATAAGGGACCGGATTATGATTATGCCCCTTTAACGGTTTATAACCCGTGTGGAACTATCATCACTCTCTAATATGCACTTGTTGGATAAATTTTTCAGTATATTAAGAATACGTAATGAAAAATCACATGTCATATAAATTTTCATATGTTTTTCAAATTGTACATTGATATATTCTTCTAATTGTACAATGATATGTGATATTTTGTTCTGTGTTCTGAACACATTGAAAAATTTATCAACTTGCTAGTTGCCTCCCTGGCTCTTCATTTCACCGCATCGTGATTAAAAAAAAATTTAGTATCCGATTGGCAGCGGCTTAAGTGTTTGTGCAATCAGACATACAAAAATTGGGTGTCCTATAGTTTGGTATCATCCATACTCACCCATAGTTTCACCCCATTTAAAGAACGATGCATGCGATTATTTCCATACAAGAATCCGTTCATGTGTAAGGCATCTCTCACAAGTGTAAGACCAATATCAGTGTGGGTGTGAGACCACTGTGGCTCAAATCAAACCCTACTATAGAAGCCCATATTTGTTTATGAGGGCTATTCTACAAAAATCATAAATGATAGATCGTAATGAATGGCTTGATTAAATATTTTAATTGAAGCATACAAATTCAATGAATTTATTCCAACAGCCTCATTGTTAGCAAGTAATTAATTACTTTGGTGATTAGAACCTTTTTAATCAACCCGTTACGTTTAGAACTCAAACCCTACTCCATCATTTTAATATAAATTAGACTTACAAGTTAATATAAATTAGCATAGAATTGTAATATAAAAGTAAAAATAAACAACTAAATTGCACTGTTCCCATGGACAAAAGCATAGGTTCCAACAAATATCGCGACAAATTGAATTGGAGGGATTTGAGACACAGTTCCATATGGATCCCCACACCAACTTCTCTTTTGCCATTTTTCTATATTCCCAAGGTCCTTGCTTGCTGAGCCCCTCTACCGTTCTCCATCACTGTTGAAGCTTTCACACTTCCTTTCTCTCCCTTCACCTCCATTGTCTCTCTCAGCTTTCTCCACAACCCCCCCCACTTGGTTTCCGCAGCAGAAAGAACGGTAAAGGTAATCCCTTTGAACTCCGACTCTGTAATTTTCTGCTGGAAATGTTCTATAATTTGATTTTGGTGCTTCTGCTGCTCTGCAACTCTCATTCCCTGGTGGATTCCTTGAACGAGGAAGGCTACGCCCTTTTGTCGTTCAAGCAGTCCATTGCGGAAGACCCAGAAGGGTCTCTGAGCAACTGGAACTCCTCTGATTCCAACCCCTGCACATGGAATGGGATTACATGCAAGGACCAAAGGGTTGTTTCTCTCAGCATTCCAAAGAAGAAACTTTCTGGGTTTCTTCCTTCCGCCATGGGAGCCCTCTCCGAGCTCCGCCACGTCAATTTAAGGAACAATAAGTTGTACGGAAGCTTGCCCCTTGAGCTTCTCCAAGCTCTGGGGCTCCAAAGTTTGGTGCTTTATGGAAATTCCTTATCTGGGTCTGTCCCAAATGTGATTGGTAATCTCAAATACCTTCAGTCCCTAGATTTATCAGAAAATTTGTTTAATGGTTCGTTGCCCGCGTCGATTATACAATGCAAGAGGCTCAGAACCATCGATCTTAGTCAGAATAATTTCACTGGCTTTCTACCAGAAGGGTTTGGAAGTGGTTTTGTTTCTCTAGAAAAACTTGATCTTTCTTTCAATAAATTCAATGGCTCGATTCCAAGTGATATGGGAAATCTGTCTAGCTTGCAAGGCACTGTTGATTTGTCTCATAATCTCTTTTCTGGTGCAATCCCGGCTAGCCTTGGAAATCTTCCCGAGAAGGTTTACATTGATCTTACATATAACAATTTGAGTGGTCCAATACCGCAAACTGGTGCTCTGATGAACAGAGGACCAACTGCTTTTATTGGGAATCCTGGTCTTTGTGGCCCCCCATTGAAGAACCCGTGTTCTTCCGAAGTTTCGGGTGCTAGTCCGCCATCCTCGATTCCGTTTCTGCCGGATAACTCCCCCCCTGGGGATTCTGACGATAATGGTGGAAAGAGTGGGAAAGCAAGAGGGTTGAGTAAAACAGCTGTCATTGCAATTATAGTGAGTGATGTAATTGGCATTTGCCTTGTTGGGCTGCTTTTCTCATATTGTTATTCGAGGTTTTGGGCTCGTAGTATGGTTAAAGATGAAAATGGTTTTGGCAAGGGAGGTAAGGGAAAGAAGGAGTGCTTGTGCTTCAGAAGAGATGATACAGAGACATTATCGGAGAATATGGAGCAGTACGATCTAGTGGCATTGGATACACAAGTGGCATTTGATCTGGACGAGCTTCTTAAGGCGTCTGCTTTTGTTCTTGGAAAAAGTGGAATTGGAATTGTTTACAAAGTTGTGCTTGAAGAAGGAATCACCCTGGCAGTGAGAAGATTGGGCGAAGGAGGTTCCCAGAGATTCAAGGAATTTCAGACGGAAGTCGAAGCAATTGGAAAGCTAAGGCATCCTAATGTCGTTACTCTGAAGGCATATTACTGGTCTGTTGATGAAAAGCTGCTCATATATGACTATATTCCTAATGGCAGCCTTACCACCGCCCTTCACGGTAAGCTTACCGTTTTTCCTTGTCTAATTTTGGTATTCATACTCTTGTTAGTGGTTGTTATATTCTCTTATTAATGGTAGGTGGATTTAACTCAGATTTGCGAATAAAACTATAGCTGTGGTGTTTTTGTTGATTTGATTGTTTTGTTATGTCATTAGGGAAGCCAGGGCTGGTATCATTTGCACCGCTATCATGGTCTGTTCGGTTGAATATCATGAAGGGAATTGCAAAAGGCTTGGTCTATCTGCATGAGTTTAGCCCCAAGAAATATGTCCATGGAGATTTGAAGCCAAATAACATACTGATTGGACAAAACATGGAACCCCGCATTTCTGATTTTGGACTTGGACGCCTTGCAAATATCGCTGGAGGGTCCCCGACTCTACAATCCAATCGAATCCCCACAGAAAAAGCACAAGAAAGGCAACAAAAGAGTGCAGCACCAACTGAAGCTTCTGTGGTTAGTTCGTCCAGCAATTTGGGATCTTGTTATCAGGCTCCTGAATCTCTGAAAGTGGTTAAACCATCACAGAAGTGGGATGTGTATTCGTATGGGGTAATCTTACTCGAAATGATTACCGGAAGATTGCCAATAGTCCAAGTGGGTTCCTCAGAAATGGACCTGGTTCAATGGACTCAGCTCAACATTGAAGAGAAGAAGCCTCTTTTAGATGTTTTAGATCCAAATTTGATGCACGACGTGGATAAGGAAGACGAGATTATAGCGGTTTTGAAGATCGCAATGGCTTGTGTTCACAGCAGCCCTGAAAGGAGACCAATAATGAGGCATATTTCCGATGCTTTGGACAGGTTGACCACATCTGCTGTCTGAGATATGATGCGGCAAATTCAATCCACTTGTGAAGCTTGATGTTTGGGTTAGTTCAATCTTAGTGATCGTGCATTTGTGTATTTGGCGTAGGCATTCCAACAGTAAGATTTCTGCTTTCCTTACTGTTATTTGATAGAGCTAGGTTGAGGTAGTTCTGCTGAAAGAGCATTGTTAACTGGATTGTGCATGGATTGGCCCTTAACTAGTATATATGTGAAGGATGATATCTTCATGCTCTTATTGCAGGCCCTTTGTATCTTGTTGTCCTTGTAGGTTAATGAAGTTGTTGATTTGTTTCTTGTTCCTTACCCTCTATCTCCCAGATAATCTTTTAACCATTGAACGAAACGGGTTTGCCTTCCCCCTCTAGGATATGAACGATAATCGCCATTGAATTTAGACTTTTTAGCCAAAAAGATCCTTGAGATTGGCATAACTCATCACTTTGGTCCTGAGATTTAAGATCGATAGAAGTCGTCTCTGAGATTGTCCACTGTCAATCATTTTGGTCCTTTCGTGATAAACGTCAGTTAAATTGAGAATATTTTTGTAAATCAACCGCTCCACTTGAACCGTTGGTTTCTTTAGTTTAACGAAAAATTTTCATATAAGGATCAAAATGATTGATTATAGACAATCTCATAAACCACTTCTATTGATTTTAAATCTCAGGAATCAAAGTGATGAGTTATAACAATCTTAGGTACCATTTTAACTAAAAAGCCTTGGAATTTATTCTTGTTATGTTAGCAACAAATGTCAGCTAAGCTACATTGTTAGAGCGAATGTGTTTACCTGTGCACCTAAGCTGGAATCTCGTTTATCGCAACTTAGACTAGTTTAAGGTAGAATATAAACTATCTTTTGTTAGCAACTGGCTGCAAAGTGTTTTCAACTGCCTCATGATTTCATCACGTTGTTAAACAGTAGGATTAAGACAGTTGACTATCTATGTACCTACCATTTAGCGCGAACACAGGGGGAGTGGACTCCACCAAACTATTTAATCAAGATTAAGACAGTAAGATTCCAGCTGTCCTTTGATCAGTTTAGTAATTAGTAATTAGTAATTAATCTGCGTGTTCTCTTCTGTTGACTTAAAGCAGAGTTTCTTTGTCCGAATGTATATGGTCTAACTTGTCCAATTTTGCATTCTGTCACTAACCTTTCAGTGGCCTTGTGGATTCTGATTTTCTCCCTCACTAGTCACTGCAGTAAACAAACACGTGAACGTCTCCCGTTTATGTGTCGGTGAGGTCGCGATATCTTAAGGGTAATCGGATATTTTTCACGTGATGCGATATCTTAAGTGCAGAATGCTCGAGTTCTTCACGCTCAGGTTAGCCCGGGGCCAATCTATCAGAGCATCATACCCCTCCAAGCTCACCACTAGACAAGAAAATGCAATTATCACACGTTAAAAAGCAGGATGGCACAATTGTTGAAGAAAGAAAACGCAGACATATGTGAGTTTGGCCAGTTGGCCTGTCTTGAACCAAGTTGGAATTCTGCTTCAGACTAGTTTACAATATCTCTCGTGGAAGTGATCGAAGAAGAAAAAGGGAGGAAGAAGGAAGGTACAATGTGCAGATGGATGGTAAGTTTCAGGCTGCAGAGTTCTGAGGCTGAGACCAAGATCATTGATGGTAATTACCAGTAACAAGGCTTGTAAATATTTAGCTCAAATAATGAACATGTTCTTACTGATAAGAATATGTTCATTTTTAGAGCTAAAAATTTTCAAGTGTTCTTACCAGTAAGAACATGTTCATTATTGTAACTAAATATTTACACGCATTCTTACAGTAAGAACTTTGTAAATTGTCAGCTTAATCAGTGACCTTCATATATAATTGCCTACTATTTTGTAGTAATTTACAAAAAAATAATTTAAGACTCCGGGGTCTACTCCTTCCTAGAATAATTTAGAAGCAAGGCTAATGTTGGGGCCAACAACAATGTTTTGGCATGCCACGATGCAAGGGTTAGCGTGTCAAAGTGTTAGAAAAATGTATGGTATGACACTCTAACCCTCGCATCATGGCACACCAAAACATCCATGTTGGCCCTAACGCGACAAGCGTCGCTAATTGTCAACAGAATGTATGTCATGACACGCCTTGCATTCTATCGACAATTCTCCAAGCTTGTTATGCCGTGCCACTGGGAGGGTTTAGCGTGTAAGAAAGCTCGATGCATTTCGAGCCATTAAATTTGACTCACTACTTAGCTTTTACGACATCTGCTGCTATATACTGGAAGCAGTAGTGAGTAGACATTGTACCATGGGAGACAGAAAGTGTGCCTCCATTACCAATCACCCAGTGTTGTGTTTGCTTATCTACTTGTGCTGCTACAAAACATGCAAGTACAAGTTAGGAACAAAACTCCACAACGACAAGGGATGGTCTCTGTGATCCTGACAGCATTGGTTAGATTCTGCAACCCAAGCTTGCTACAAATTAAGGGTCCGAAAATTCAGGTCGGAATTCAACGGAAATCGAACGCGGGAGATCAGCAAATTAAGGTCAGAATTCACGGAAATAGGACGCGGGAGATTGGATTCATCAGCCGGTTCGACAAACTTACAACGAATTAAAAAACATGCCCTCTAAAGATAAAAGACATGAAACTTTCAAAATAATAAGATTCTCAACTTCTTACTTGCTCTTCCACCGCTCCATGAAATTTATTGAGAACACGAAACGTACAGCTACAATAGCGGACCTTAACGTCACATGATGAGAAAGATACTAATAAGATATTACACTCTTTGTAGGAATTGTACACAAGAATCTAAGGAAGAAAACAAGAGATTGATATACGGCCACGTGGGTTTGTAATCCGTAACTTGGTTACACCACGTAGCTATGTTCTAGAATCATACAATAATTTTTCGAGTTCACTACTTTGCTACTTGCTGACAAAATGCTGAAGGTGAAAAAACTACTCCTCCATCATGCTGGCCTCAAACAAAAAATAACAAAATGGGTCACCTGTGTATTAACTTATACTTTAGGAATTTAAGTTCTTCCTGTGTGGAACGCTTCTATGCACCCGGTTATCGTAAAGAACTTGATCAGGTCGTGCACCAATAAACATGATGAAAGCCTTTCAAGCTGGTTGTGAAATAAAGCTTACTCCCGTAACAAGTTGAACTTACTCCCGTAACAAGTTGAAGGGATTAAGTTTCATGGTTTTGGTAATTATTTGGAGTCGTGCTGACAAAGAAATTCGACTATACATGGATAGACCTGCTCCACTGCCTGCAGTTCAATCGCATATAGCTATAAACATGTGGCTGTGCAAACAAATATATCAATAGAGAACGTCACACTATTGTACCATAAGAGAGGGAGAGAGACGGAGAAGAAAACTTCGTACCAATTTGCCTCCGACCAAATCATAATGAGCGTAGTGTGGACCACCGGGTTCTCCAAATAGTTTATATGTAACCAGGTGCTGTGGAATCAGCTTCACAGTTTCTGGTTCACCAAAGTATCATGAGCACGAATCAAAGAAAATTTAGAGAGAACATAAGCCCGTCTATGATATGAATTTACCTTCTACCGCTTCAGGTGGGCAAATTAGATCCTGGTCTCCAGCAATTGCCAAAATAGGGACACTACTTTTGTTTAAATGGTCCTTGTACAAAAAGGTACCGCTCCTGTCACGTAATCCACCCTCCCGAAAAGCTGTTGTTAACTGCAATAGAAGTTTTGCGGGTATGGTGCCTGCCATTTGTAAAAAGCACAGAATCACTAATGGTTGACTTGTTGATGAATCAGTAAGAGACATCCATGGAGAGTGGCTCTAACAACTTCTTTTTAAATAACCACCCATCATGGTTGACTTCGAATTTCTCAAATGGAATTGACAAAGTATATCGTGTCGGTAGGAATACTTACAAAAGTTATTCAAAACGAGTTTTTTCAACAACTCTGGATGCATCATGTCCTCTGCTGAAATCAAGTTATTGAGCCAAGAGAAAACATAAGGAGGACGGTTTGAGAGAGGATAAGTTGCTGTCAGTAGTGTTCCTAAGGGAATAGCTGGCACATTGAGAGCCTGGGCGGGATCAGCCTGCATGACAAGTTCCTTGACATTAGTTCCTTAACAATGTTTAAGCTCCACTTACACACATTCATTGTACTTAATTTAGAGATGATCTACCGCAACTCTGCATCCACTTACAAGGGGTATGAGCAATTTGAGAATTGACTTTGAAGAAGTGTAATCAAGTGACGACGCTAATGTTACAACAGCTGCCAATTGAGACTCTCTTCCTTCAGAACCTTAAAGATGAAATAATGAAGCTACCAGATCAGATTCATATACTGGAGCATTTCTCACACGTATTACAAAATGAAAATAGTACCAAAGCATATCAAGGAATCAAATCTGGAAGCGTTCAATCAATGCTATATGCTATCAGTATTTAAGCAAGTTCTTAAGAGAAATTTTCATGTAACTGAATAACACTCAACCGGACTCAATTGTATTGGGGAAAGAAAATAACACATTAAAACACTGCATGAGGGGTAGGAAAACAGCACGTAAACCAGTATGCAACCAATCAAGTATCAACAATGATACATAGAGCAGCGAATTCCACCCAAAAGGCAAATAAAGATAAAGAAAAAGAAATGCATGGGGGAAAAAGGGATTCTCACCGCATCGTGAAAGCATTGCATAAAGCAAAATACCACCCATTGAGTGTCCAATGGCTAACAACTTCCCATCCTTTGGCTTACTCTCTGCCATTATATATTCCATCTGTAAAGATGACATTTGAAGACCATAAATTCATCATGTAAAAGGAAGGATAATCATCTGATTCAATATAATAGAGAAGATACTATGTGTAATCAAAATGGATGCTTCTTCTAAAGACTAAATTCAAAAAGGGCAATCATATGAAAGCCTTCCATCAAGATAAATTGTCACCTCACCGCAGCAGGTACATCCTCTTCCAAGTAATGGTCAAAGTCCCAATCATATTTCACCATCAATTCAAGTTGTTTCTGGAAATCTTCCAGCGTGGAATTAAAACGCTCTTGCAAGTCAAACAATGGAGGTGAAACTGATCGCTGACCTTCTTCGATGATATTTACAAGCCTTTGACTGAGGTCCTTGATCTGGCTAGCAATAGCTGAGTTTTGTCTGGTCTCTAACAGGCCTGAAATCTTATCGTTTATCTCATTAATACGTTCAGATAATGCAGAACCAGCAAATAGTTTTGAAATTTGGTCAAGCAACTTAGCAGACATGATCTTCGATTGACCTTCACTAAGAAAGCCAGAAAATCTTTCTGACAGCTGCGTAAAAGTTTCTGTCAACTTTGTCACTGATTTTGATTCATCCCCTACAGTTATTATATTTGTAACGTCTCCACTGAAAGCTGAAATCACTCCTTGAGCAGGAACCTTAGATGCTGAGGCACCAGACTGCTTTTCTGCAGAAAATGCTCCATTAGTGGCACTCTTAGAAGCTGAATTATCATGTTTTTCTTCTCGAGCAGGAGTCTCAGGTGCGGAGGCAACAGGAAAACCATTTGACTGCTTTCCTGCAGGAAAAGCTGCATCAGTTGCACTCTCAGAAACAGCTTCCATCTCTTCAGATCTTTCACGGGCAGATTGCTGAATTTCCTTGCGATCCGATTCTTGCACGCTTAATCCAGCACCACGAACTTCGAGAACCCATGTCTCGAATCCTTGCCTAGACATGTAACGTGCAAACGAAGACTGCAGATATGCCACATTCATCAGCAATCACAAATAAACAAACTCATAAAATGCACATGTTGACACTGAAAATTCACTCCTTATAGTATTCTTTCTCAAAAATTATGAACAAAGCCGTAAATTTGGGATTTTTTTACAACTTTTCTCTATCATCTGGCTATAAATTAACAATATTTTAACAAGAAAAATGATTTTTTTTAATAGATATATTAATTAAACGATTAATTGAACATTACTAACAATTATATCATGCAAATGTTACCTCAGGAGAGAGATCATATCCAATGGCGTTGGTCCCCACTCCTGATAACAGCAGCAATGGATGTTTCCTCTGAGGCGCCTGTTTCAGTCAACACTCAACCTCAATTTCTCGTAAATTATAAGTATTAATTCCTAAAAATTGTTCCATTTAAATTTTTTTTTTAAATTTAAATTGAACAGAAATTAATTCCTTTTCAAAAATTAAATTCAGTACCTTGGGGCACGGGTGGTATCGCCAGAGCGCGAGCTTCCAATCGGAGTTCGGCACGGACACGTAGTGGAGCTCATCGGCCGTGCATATCGACGGCTTCTCCGGAAGCTTGACGGCGGCGGCCTCTCCGGCGCCGGTGGAGAAGGCTCTGAGCCGGAACGACGTCGTCCAGCACGAGGTCGACAGCGAGAGGACTCGACGCGCCGCCGAGGCGCGCGAGCCGAGGAGGGTGGGGCAGAGGGACCGAATCGTGGATAACGACGGCGGTGACGTGGATGATGATGGCGATGATAACGATGATGCGTGATGATTCAGGAGAAGCGCGCAGCGAATGTCGTACTGGATTGCCGCCATCTGAAGCTTGGTCTTTCGGTTGTTACAGTTTGAGCATTTCGCGGTAGAAGCGGCTGAGACGGTGGAGTGGGGCGTTGAATCTGAACCTGAGTCTATTGCGACACCTAAGGATTCAGGGACAGGTGTGTACAGACGGTTCGGCTTCCACCTGTACAACTTTTTATTTTGTTTTTTTTTATTTTTTTAGTTTGTGGAATATTAATTTAGATTCAAACTTGGACAAGTGGACTGGACAAGAATCAATTGAACTCGTAGTAATGGCCGCGCCACGTTCGCTCCGGCGGGTACACTCACTATGCAGCTTAAAACAATGTTTTAAAAGACGGTAGTGTCGAATCCTATAAATGACGAATTCGATACTAAATTAGATTGTTCATTGTGTGATTTAATCGAACTCTTTTTCCATTTAATGTAAAAATATTGTTGTACTAAAAAAAAAAATTTTAAAAAAAAGACATTAGGGGCTGGTCTTGCAGTGGGTTAGGATTAGCGCCTAGATAGTTTTAAACAGATTAAGGGGGTTAGTCAATACCTAAGTGGGTCTAGGCCAGCACCTCAGTAAGTTAGAAAAACGCCTAAGCATGTCTAAAAACCATTTCTTAATTTCCAAACACCTAGTGCCTATTTGGGGCTTGAACTACTCTAGACAGAAATTTTTAGAACAATAATTTTAAATAGGAATATCGATATTTAGGTGTAACAGGGCTTGAGTTTATAGTTTTTAGGCCCAAGAAATAAGTCTTAGATTTTGGGCCTCGCCCCATTTGTCTAACGACGGCCCAAACACTTCTTTCTTCCTTACTCTGACTTGTTCCCGAACCAGCAAAAGCAGACCGAGAGCTTCCGAGTTCCAACACCTGAAGGCTGAAGCCGCCGTCAGTCTGCCAAACCAGAGCCAGTTCTTCCACCATGTCTAGCGGAGATGGTCGAGGGGGAGGGCGTGGGGTTGGAGTGAAGGGAGTGTTCATAGGAGCAGGCTGCAACAGAATCGTCAACAACGTCTCGTGGGGTGCTTGTGATTTAGTCGCTTTCGGTGCCCAAAACGCCGTTGTTATCTTCAATCCCAAGGTCCTCTCTCTCTCTCTCTCTCTCTCTCTCTCTCTCTCTCTCTCCCCTTTATGAACTCAGTTTGTATTGAAACTAATTGTCTTTTCATTTTTTACAAAAATGGCTGCAGACTGCCCAAATTTGGACTACGCTTCCAGGTCACAAGGCTGCTGTGAATTGCACGCAGTGGCTCCCAAGTAACAAGTTTGCATTCAGAGGTACTTTGGGGACTTCTCAGAAACAAGTGAAGAAAAAAAAAGAAAAAAAAAAGAGTATTTTTAGTGTTTTCTGAATTCATGTTTACATTTTTTAAGTTGTTATCTGGGTTTCTGACTAGATTTTGCGGATTTCCACAGCTAAACACTTGGACCGGCATTATTTGCTCTCTGGAGATGCTGCTGGTGTAATTATTTTGTGGGAGTGCTCTGTTCTTGAAGGAAAGGTATAATCTTGTCGTTACCGGTGTTCATGTTATCGCAGTTCTTATTGTTTTTTGTTGGTGTTTTCTTAAAGTTTCCTTCGCAACTTATCAGTACAGTAGGTTGCATTGAATTGCCAAACGAACGTAGCGAATGGCTAGTTAAAACTGTGTGAAAAGTTGTAGTTTTAGGTCCTACCATTTATTTCCTAGCTAGTTCGTTACTTATTTCAGTTTCGGAAGACTGTTTACTTGAAAGAATTGTCTCTGAGTGACGAGTATATTTGAAAGAATTGTTTTCTGTTGAAATGTGTTATCTTCATGGACTCCCTTTGCTTTTCCTTTACAGTGGAGGTATGTGCAACAACTACCTCAGTTGCACAAGAAGGGTGTCACATGCATAACTGGAATTATGGTTTCTCAAACTGAGGCAGTCTTTGCCTCTACGTCTTCCGATAGTACGGTTTATATATGGGAGGTTGTGTTTCCATCAACTAGTGGAGGTGAGCCCAAAGTTCAATGGACTAAATCAAAAATTTTTAACTTTCATAAGTTTTATAGATTTAATATCTAAGTTGATTTGCTTTAGTTCTACACGTTTGATTCTACTGACAATGTCAAAGAAGGGGTACAAGACAATTCATGAAGTGACAACACCATTCCTCCAAACTCTTCCCTAAATCGATCTACTTAGGTTCATGTTATGGATTTGAAACAAACATTATAAAAAAGTTTTGAACATCTCTCTAGCACGAAAATATCATGTTTTTGTAGTGAATGATACAGCCAAAAGTTCTCCCTTCACATCAAATGAAAGAATTTCAAAATCAATTGGAAACATGACTTTTCTGAGTTTTTCTAGGTGACTGTGAACTGTTGCATCTGGATTCTCTCTCTGTTGGTACAAAACCCATGGCAGCGCTTTCGCTGTCAGAGTTGCCTGGAAGTACTGGGCACTTAGTCCTGGCAATGGGAGGACTGGATAACAAAATTCACCTTTACAGCGGGGAGAGGAGAGGAAAGGTATGTTGCATTATATTAATCAATCTTACTGTCTGATTTTTTTTAGACATTGTTGTGCCTTAAATATGTTTTGAATTCTTTTCATATGTACATGTAGTTTGTTCGAGGGTGCGAGTTGAAGGGGCATACAGATTGGATCAGAAGTCTGGATTTCGCATTACCTATGTGCACCAATGGTGAGGCAAGCAATGTACTACTTGTTAGTTCATCTCAAGACAGAGGCATACGCATATGGAAGATGGCTTTAAAGGAGTCTTTGGACAGCAACCAGAGTGCTTACCGGAAAGAAAAAGTAAGCTTAGCATCTTATATTGAAGGCCCTGTACTTATATCTGGCACGACGTCATATCAGATATCATTGGAATCTCTTCTAATTGGACATGAAGATTGGGTGTATTCAGTGGAGTGGCAACCCCCGTCAAATGCATCTTCTGAAGGGATTGCCTACTGTCAACCCCAAAGCATCTTATCTGCATCTATGGACAAGACAATGATGATATGGAAACCCGAAAAGACATCTGGTATCTGGATGAATGTTGTTACTGTTGGAGAATTAAGTCATTGTGCTCTAGGGTTTTATGGTGGCCACTGGAGCCCTAATGGAGATTCAATATTAGCACATGGATATGGTGGATCTTTCCATCTCTGGAAAAATGTTGGCACTGACTATGAAAATTGGCAACCACAAAAGGTTCCATCTGGGCATTTTGCAGCAATAACAGATATTGCATGGGGAAGATCTGGTCAATACTTGCTGTCAGTCAGTCATGATCAGACAACTCGAATTTTTGCTCCTTGGCAAAATGAGGCGTCTCCTAGAGAGGAGGAGTCTTGGCATGAAATTGCTCGGCCTCAAGTCCATGGTCATGATATTAACTGTGTGGCCATCATCCAACGAAAGGGGAACCATCGATTTGTCAGCGGAGCTGATGAGAAAGTTGCCAGAGTGTTTGAAGCTCCATTGTCTTTCTTGAAGACATTGGGTCATGCCATTTCACAAACATCTAACTTTTCAGATGATTCCCAAGTAGGTGTTCAGATTTTGGGTGCAAATATGTCTGCTCTTGGGCTATCACAGAAACCTATTTATGTTCATGGTAACTCTCTCTCTCTCTCTCTCTCTCTCTCTCTCTCTCTCTCTCTCTCTCGCCTTTCTTTCTTTTGTAATTTTAATGTGGTTTTAATTGCAGAAGCCCCAATTGGGCTATCACAGAAACCTATTAGGAATTGTTTTTACGGGCTTAATTTATTTATTGATTCTGTTTCTTTTTGTCAGCTGAGCAGCATACCCCAGACAAGAATGATGGCCTCGACACATTTGAAATCATTCCTGATGCTGTTCCAGTTGTGTTGACTGAACCTCCCATTGAAGATCAACTGGCATGGCATACACTATGGCCAGAGTCACACAAGCTTTACGGTCACGGTAATGAGCTGTTTGCTTTGTGCAGTGATCATGACGGGAAGCTTGTTGCTTCTTCATGTAAGGTATGTGGAGTCATTGTACTTGCTGGGATAATTACTGAAACATGGGTAATCTTATAAAGTTCTTAGGCAAAACATTGCTCCAGAGAATGGAGCGCACTTGACTGGTGGATAATTGAAGGAAATTATTTGATGGTCCCGAAAGAAGTGTAAATCATTTGAAAGTAAGGCATAACAAGAATAACTTGTTTCATAAGTTATCGTTAATTTGTTATACTAAACATGATTATGTTGCAGGCCCAATCAGCAGCGGTAGCAGATATATGGCTATGGCAAATTGGTTCATGGAAAGCAGTTGGTCGCTTGCAGTCTCATATTTTGACAGTGACACAAATGGAATTCTCTCATGATGACAAATTCCTGTTGGCTGTGTCAAGGGATCGCCAGTTCTCTGTATTTTCAATCGATAAAGCAGGTACTCTTTAGTTTAAGCCAATTGGTACTTTCACTGTTACCAGTGCCCGTTAAAAGATTGTAAGACTTCCCGTGATACATAGTTCATCTGATGTCTTTGTTTAGGCACCGATGAAATTACTTACCAGCTCGTAGCAAAGCAGGAGGCACACAAAAGAATTATATGGGCATGCTCTTGGAATCCATACGGGTACGAATTTGCCACAGGCTCGAGGGACAAGACAGTGAAGATCTGGACTGTGGAAAATGAGTCTTCAGTGAAGCTGCTCGCGACTCTTCCCCAGTTCAGTAGTAGCGTCATGGCCCTATCTTGGGTCGGTCTTGATTGCAAGAGCAACGAAGGGCTTCTCGCAGTTGGAATGGAAAACGGACTCATTGAACTGTGGAATCTATCTGTTAAAAGATCTGATGATGGAGTAGCAGGCGCAGTTGCTTCCCTTGTCGTACGGCTTGAGCCGTTGATGTGCCATGTCTCTGCTGTAAACCGTTTGGCGTGGAGAAACTGCAAGAATGAAGATTCCGGTAGCTTACAGCTCGCTTCTTGCGGGGCAGATCAATGTGTGAGAGTGTTCGAGGTTAACATTAACTGACCATATTATCGTTTTACGTACATGTAAAATCATTTTTGCAAGGGTCAATATTAATTTACCAATTCTAACGTAACAGCGAGTAATGTTATTTAGATATACAGTTTTGTTGGCGTATTTTTTAATACAAGTTTTAACAAGTGAGTAAGTGAAACGAAAAATATTTTTGAAAATAGTGGGCCCCAGAATCCGCATATTTGTGCTTGCATTATACAAGTAGAAATCAAATAAAGCTCTTCTGGTGGGAGCCACTGCAAATCGGATCGAATCCAACTCGAATTCCAAAAACAAAACTATTCCTCTTGTGTATGAATGTGACAGGAGATGATGAAGAATTAATGGCGCCGATTTCTTTTGTCAGAGCTTTCTTTGTCTTTCGCAAAGCTAGAGATATGAGATCATATAAATAAATAAATAATAATTCGTTAATTAAATAGTATGCCCCATCTGCCAAACTAGGGATCAAAATATGACATTTCACATATCCTTCATGTTGAACATTGAATTGGATGTTGAAAGTGTCAAATTTCATGGTCCGTCCCTCTTTCTATTTGGACTTGTTTGATATCCGCTGCAAATTGCGTTATTCTAATCTAAATTACGGGTAGAACATGCTCTTTTGCATGACTAACTCGCTTAACTCATATCTGCTTCCGTTAGTATAGTAGTCACAAATTGTTGCTTAAAACTTAAAAGTAATGAGCTACTTGCCTTCACTTAGATTGGAGTGAAGGCAACAAGAAATTTTTCAGTATGCCGAAAATAGGACTTGTTACGTTAGATGTAATAATACAATTTGGTGAAAACTTAAAAAAAAATAAAAAATAACCAATTATAATGTGACACTCGGTTTATCGAATCGTATTTCTGGTACATTAAAAAAATTATGAAAAACAACTTTGGCGTGCCATGAGAGTTGAAAAACTTTGAAACACGTGTAACTTAATTATAATCACAGTAGTACAACTATCTCTGAAATCTCTCTCCCAACCCAAAACCAAAGCACAAACCTCGTACTATCACCCGCCATTTAATTACTAGGTTAAATAAAACAAGAAGAATCTAAAACGCTGTGTGTGACTGGTTTACTCACATGAAAATCAGTGAGCTGCCGAATACGATGCACTTTTTGCTACGGGTCAATTTTGATCTGATGAGGTTAGCTGATTGTGGTTGGTCGACATTATTTTTTTATTTGTCTGTTTGTTAAGTTTTCAAATTTTGACGAGATCAAGATGTCGTTGTCGATTGATGTTACTCAATTCCAATTCCACACAAGATTTGTGTCACCGTCCTCGCAGATGCCATTACCAAGTTTAGAGGCAAAGCTACACCATTTGCTTTGGTGGGGATGTATCCAAATTATAATCCACAGATTTTATTATAGAGAGGTAGGAATTCATTTCTTTTTTTGTATACGTCAGGAGTTTTAAATTAGAGTGGTGGGGACTAGTATTTTTTGACAATAAAAAAACGTTTCTGAATATATTTAACGTAAAAACACTAAAAACGTTTTTAGTTTGCAGAGGATGATTAGCAACATTTGGATTGAGAAACGGCCCGGACTCCTGCGGGGGTTAATAATGGGGAAGCTTGACCCATGGGGAAAAAACCGGTTCCGAGAATATTTCGTGAGCGAAGAAGGGCAATGCCGTCGTAAAGCTCTTTCGTCAACTCGCAATCATGACAGGACTCGAGGAAGAAGTCGCGGTCAAGAAGCACTTCCCATTATAACGAAAGCACTTATGAGCAGAAACGTTTCCTTGAAAACCAATCGCAAACGAACCAAAGTGACTGCTTGTGCTTCTCCCTCTCCCTCTCATCACGAAACTGCGATTACAGTGGCTGCTTCTGCACACAAATTTGCAATTGAGTGGCGAAACATGCACAAGCCGTTCTCATCCAATATGCACTAAGCAAAACAATATTAAAAGAAAACTATATGTTACTTATAAAACATTTATTCAGAAACTGATCTGCACAAGCACACAATACTATGTTTGGTTGAGTTTTCCAGCTTTTACAGTATATAATTATAATCCCAGACACCACCTTCTCATATTCCTATCCACTTCTCTTGGATGACGACTACGGCAGCGGCAATGGAGCAGGCAACCATATACCAATACGACGAGGAGGATGAGGATGACGAGGACGACCAAAGTTTTGCTTATTATCTATCACAAATACATACCACAACCAAATACCAATACCAAAGCCAAAGACTCTAGAAACAGATACACAAGTTTTAAAGATAAAAATCAAAGCTTCCCACTTCCCCAAAATTGTTTCCTTCTCCAGGCATTGTTCACTTCCCTCATCTCTGCTGCTTGATGCTGTCGGTGGGAAGCTGAGCAGAGACTTCCGGCAGCCCCATGGCGGCCGCGGACGTCATGGTTTGGTACTGAGAAGGCATTGAGGGCGCCAGAGGCTGTGTGTAGTATATCTGCGCATGAGAGGGATCAGTAGCATATTCATAGGCATAACTGGCATTGCCCCCAGAAGAAGGAACGGCCGATTGGGACGGATGGTGCATCTGGGTGGGGTAGCCGACAAATTGCTGCTGATGCTGAGCAGATGGGACTTGAACTAGAGGCGGAGCTGCTGTGGTTGCCGTTCTGTACACCCCTGTTGGGGCACCCAGTTCGGGTTTGGCAATTTGGGGATTCCTTATCTGGTTGTAAGGCGCAGAAGGGGAGGACATGGCAGGGTTAGGAGGCGTTTGGGAGCGGGTCGAAGGGATAGGAGCGGCAGAATCGCTGATATTCGATTGCTGAACTGGCAAAGTGGTGTAAGGTTGTGGCTGCCTGGTAGGCATGTAATAAACTTGGTATTGCTGCTGCTGCTGCTGATCAAGCTGGGGATGATGATGGTGGTGCTGTTGCTGCTGGGGCGGATATACTGGGTAGTACGCCGGAATGGGGACCGAACCTGGGTGTTGCTGGATGTAATGTGTTCCAGCGTGTATAAATTGATGTGGCTGTTGTGCTTGTTGTGGGTGTTGTTGGTGTTGCTGCTGCTGCTGCTGCTGTTGATGATCGAATTGCGATTGCAAAACGTACCCAGAATCGTGAACCTGTTGTTGCATCTGAATCCGAGTGTTTGGATCGGAAAGATTTAATTTCGGATCAACTAGGTTTGCCGGAAACCTGGCGTTTGCAGAGGGGATTTGAACCACTGGGTCTTGATAAATTACAGGTTTTGGGCGAGACATGGCATTTGATAAACTATTGTCACTGCAGAATTGAAATTATAATCCCCAATTAATCACTTGACCATCACCCCAAACAACAACTTATAAGTAATTTAAACAGACAGATAATTAAAAACAAAAGTTCTAAACGATTAATCAAGCCAATTATCGTGAAAAATTAGGCATACCTTGAAACAGAATCTGGGGAGGGCAAATCAACAACGCCACTAGATTTAGGCTGCTGAGACTGAGGAGGCAGAGTCTGTGGCTGAAGCTGAGGCTGAGGAGGCGTCGGTTTTCGATACCCAACTGGGGCGCCGTGATCGGATCGCTCGTCGTCCGAAACTACTCGATTCAAGTAATCGGTGGCCGTGCTCATTGGCGCGGCGGATGCCACGATGGTAGTGGGAATCGGAGGAGGCGATGAAAGGACCGCGAAGCCACCGTCGTCTTGCCTCTGCCCAACAGGGCCAACACCACCACCAACAGTCATCCGAGCGAACTGCTCTTCTATCCCCATCTTATGATCCTGCACTCTAATCCGATCTCCACCTCCTCCGCCGCCACCATCTTCCACGTGGACCCGAATCGGCGGCAAGTTCGCAAGCGATGGCGACGATGACGTGGACCCAAACGAAGAGGAGTTCTCAAGCATCGGCGAATCGGGGACGGAGTGAACGTCCTGCCCGTTCCCACCGCCGCCACCTCCGCCCTGTTTGGCATTCTTGCAATTCGCAGGAACTGAAGCCTCGACGTCTCTCGAACCGGAGTCCAAATTATTGGCAGCCCCGCCTGAAATCGAATCGTCGTCGAGACCCAGCAAGCAATTGACGGAGGCGGAGTCGGAGAAGCCCCGATTGAGCATATCGGACTCGCCATTGAGCGCGTTCAAGAACCAGTCCTCAGACTTATTGGCTGAAATATCGAGAATGGGCCCCATCGATTGCGACGACTCGGGCTTCAGGGGGAAGAGAAAGAGACGGAGGCGTGAGGGTTTGGACGAAGCGCCGCTGTGGTTAGCCGTGCGTTCGTACTCGTCGATCATGTTGTCGAGGTCCTCGTCGGTGGTGACGGAGATTAAGGAATCGAGGTCTTCGCTGGGGAGCTGGTACTTGAGGGTGAAGGGTCGGCCGTTGAGTAGAGTCTTGGAGAGGCGGTTGGAGAGTTCGGAGAGGGAGGTCTGGCGGTCGACGACGACGATTCGGGTGTCGCCACCGACGTAGCATAGCGACTTGTCGTGGGGGCGGGGGACGATGTGGCCGCCGTAGCTGCACATGAGGCGGAGCCTGTTGGTGGAGGGGATGGGATCGTCCCATGAGTCGGTGTTGCGGGAGCGAGGGGAGGAGTCGAGGGACTCCGGGTAGTTGAGGTGGTGGGGTTGCAGCGGCGGGGCCACTGGTGGTGGGTCCATTGCGGCGGCGAAGTGGAGTGAGTGAGAGAGTATTGTGGGGGTTTTTTGGTGGGTGGTGGTGGTTTAGAATTTCAACTCTCTTCTTCTCCTTCTTTTGGGGGTGGTGGAGGAGAGAGATGAGAGAGAGAGAGAGAGCGAGAGAGAGAGAGAGCGAGAGAGAGAAAGAGGAACGGAAGAATGGGGAGTGGATGCTCATATAGTTACCCCACACCTGGTCTGCTCTTCTCAAAGCTCCAGCTGTTTTTTTTAATTATATATATATTTTTTATTTTTTTTAATTTAATTTAATAATTTGTTTGGTAAATGCACTAAGACTTAAGCTAAAACCCAAATATTTTAGTCCGGAAAATTTAGTTTTTAGACCAGCTCCAACAGTTTCATCCTAAAATTTTAATCCGGGATTATTAAAGAATTAACTTAGACTTTTTTTTTTGTTAAATTAAACTTTTAAAAAAAAAAAAATATGCAGATTATCGTAAATTAATTTTATGAACATTTTAATCTAAAAAAATTTAAATTCCGATCAATATTGGATGGAATCCACTCCGATTTCTGGCCTAAATTTTGAAGGGAATTTGGCCTTGGTTTAGCATTTAGCATTTAGCCTAAAATTTCCCCTTGGGTTGGATTAGGTTTGGGGGAAAATTTTGGAGGGTAATTTGGCTTTTAGCCTACCATTGGAGTTAGTCTAATAGGGGATTTTGGGTTAATTCTTTGGATTAATTATGTTAAGTAAAAATAAAATTGTGAACATTTTATTGGGAGGGGGGAAACAGGAAGGGAACCGTGGGAAAAAGGCCAAAGTTGGAAATGAAACTGTGGGTATATTTTTGCTAATAGGTTGACACTTGACAGCTAGTTTACTTATGGTATATTTTCGTTCATCAAGTGACATTATGATGTCATGTTCATTCTCTTATTTATTATCGTTAATTAAGTTTAAATTTTTAAATTTGTGCAGTGAATATATACAATATTAAATAATTAAGTTTAAATTTTTAAATTTGTGCAGTGAATATATACAAAATTAAATTTAAGTAGAATATAAGAAAATTTTCTAATTTTTATATGGATTATAAGAAAATTTTATTTGAAAATATATTTTGTAGAACATGAAGATGATAGTTTTGTGTCGTTGTATGTGAAAAACAAAAATTTAACAAAAATAAAAAACAAAACATTAAATAAATAAATTAATGACTTAGGTGTAGGGAGACGCAATCCAAACTCATACCCTCAGGAATGCCCAAGGTGCAACAGAAGCAGTGGAGGCCCATGACATTTAGGGATTAGGGGTGTTTGAATAGTAACGGTGAAACAATTAAAATCTTAGCTTTAGGGATTAGGGGCATTTGTTATAACTCACAGTTTTAGTTGTAAAAAATATTTTGCATCGCAGTTGAGGAAAATATTGCAAGAACTTTGGATATGGTCTACCGTTTATTAGGTTCTAAAACTATTTTTTATTGATTTTTAAAGATAAAAAATATCGTTAAATTTAGGTTTTAAATCGTTGATTCCAAGTTTTTCAATATGAAATATAATAGATTTTGCACGGAAAAATATATTTTGAAGAACATGAATATGATAGTTTGTTATGGTAAGAAAGATAAAAAAAAAATCACAACAACAAAACTGAAAATGTAAAAAAATTGAAAATGGGGGGATCGGTATGAAGTTAGCGACCTTTTGTTCATAGAAGTCGCTAACTTACTACCGATATCTCTAACTAAGCATCGGTTTAAAAGTACCAATCGTATCCTTTTCATTTTTTTATTTTTTTCTCCTTTTTTCTCTTTCCATTAATTTTCTTTTTCTTCCACGTTACTTTATCTAGATTCAAATACCTTTAAATTTATATTCTTGTTTTTGAATTTTTTTGACATGGATTATAAGAAAATTTTCACCAAAATACATTTTGTAGAATATGAAGATAATAGTTTGGTGTTGTGGTATGGGAAAAACAAAATAATTTAAATTAATGGGTTAGGCGCATGGAGACGTATCCCAAACTCATGTCTTCAGGAAGGCCCAAGGTGCAGCAGAAGCAGTGAAGGCCCATGAGGTTTAGGGTTTAGAGGCATGTGAATAGTAACAGGTGAAGAGTATTGGGCCATGAAAATAACATCCTTAGTTCGGCGAGTTTCAGTTCCTGACACGCTCAAATTTTTCCCCTCACAACATCGTTGTGAACAAATGTTTTTTTTTTTAAGAAGGGGTTTCTATGTTAAAAGTTACAACTTTAGTGTGAACATGGTTGATAACAGTTTATAAATGCCCCACCTCAGCAACAAAGCTTCGTCCGACAACCATGGTTGACCCCCTGAGATCCCCTATTGATGCAGCCTACAAATGCCTACCCCTGGCACCAATGCTTTTGTGGGTGACAATGGTCGACCCATGAGATTAAAACTAAACCTACCCTATATAAATGCCTACCCCGGCCCATATGGTTCATACAGTAAACATGGTTGACATATGGGATTAAAACTAAACCTGACATAAATGGTTCATAAAGGCAACAATGGTTGACTTGTGAGATTAAAACTAAATTCTACCCTATATTGATAGCAGCTTATATATGCTCTACCTTCGACACCAATGTTTCGTGAGGGTAACAATGGTTGAATCGTACGCCTGGGCCAGCATTGTTTGGCATGCGTCGGTCCGCCTCGATTTTGCGTGCACTGACCCATCGCAATTTTCATGTGCCAGCCTGCCTCATCTTACATGCCATTTTTTTGTCGTGTGCTAAGCTTGCCTTTAGTGTATGGAGCACACTTTGTTTTTCTTGCCAAAAGCTCATCTCGTTTTTTGTCCTCGTTTAGGCATGTAGACAACAAAAACAAACAACACAAATAAAACCAAAACCTTAAACATCAAAACCCAAATTGCCGCCGCTGTCTCATTCCCAAAAGAAGCCATCACCCCAAAATTAAAATAACACCCACAACAAAAACTAGGTTTTTGGACCGAGAGTGTTCAGCAAGAGGTACAAGCTTCTTCCTACCATCATATTCACCCCGCAATTTTTTACTTGAATTCATTAGCTTAATAGGCTTATTGTAGCCGCCTCCAATGAAGAAATACGGGGGACCCATCGTTAGTGAAATCTCTTCTTTGATGACATAACCCACAAGGGCTTAGAGTCATAACATGGTGTTTGACGAGAGACATTGTTTAACTACTTATACGACGTGACATCACTTAAATATTTTATTTAATAAATATCAATCCTTTCATAGATGGATTAAATCAATATGAATCACACAACTTGACGTAATGTAAAGCTACCATTTATTATTGTAATTGTTAATTTATTCAACACATATAAATAGACTTTAAATTAAATAAATTCTTTTAATTATGATATTTAGGTGATGATAAAATAATAGCAATCTAAATTCTAATGTTTATGTGTGTAGGTAATGACTCGATGTTGTGTAAAAAGATATAGCTCCTTACGTATATAAGAAGCCTAGTATTATATAGAATAAGTATGACTGCTGAATTGTGAGAGATCAGCCTTCAGGAATCAGTTCTAATTTCAGGTATTTTCTCATATTATAGGATAAAATGTGACATATTAGGGCCACTTGGTTCTACAATATAATGATATTTCTCTTTACTTGTAAGTGAGAGATTTTAGGTTTTAGGTTCGATTCTCACCAAATGCGAATTTAAACGACATTATTATGGCTAGCCCTGTGTGAGACTTATCTCTATCCTTTACCATTTTAATGTAGATAATATCATTTGTTCAAAAAATAAATAAAAAATCCACTAGCTGTGCGTGGATTCAAACATAAAATCTGCAAAATAGTGGACAGAAAAGCAAAACCAAAAGGCAAGTAATTAAAACCAAAAGGCAAATTTTACCTCAAAAAGAAAAAGACATTATAGACACCGCAAACTTAAATTACTCGCAATTCACATAAGGAAACAAGCGTTTTAAATGCGTATCGGAGCCTTGAATTATGCGGGCTTAATCCCAATTAGGAACGTGATTAAGAAATAAAACAAGCTTCCCCACTCCCACTTCACAACTTCCACACAATCCAAACGGGGTCTTAGCCGCAAATTTGGTAACTCACCACCCACGCGTGACGTAATTATTCCCCACTTTTTTGTTACTTAAACAGATTACAGATCGGCCAAAATCAAAAACCACGCTCATCCGTTTCACACGCGCCAGAACGCTTGCTGCGATTGGCGGTCATCTGGCAAAACCATGTATTATTGGCAGGCGTGATTGAGAAACATGATGGTTCACTTTACCAAAGGCAGACGTGAGGACTCCCTGCTGTGAAGTGACGACGTTTTGTAATTTCCAGAGGCTGAGTTTTTATGTTTACCCGTTACTCTACGCGTGCAAAAAAGCGTTATTTGTTCTATAAAAATTGTAAATTCCTTCAAAATATTCGGTATTCTCATTTATTAAAATCTAATCAATGGTTAATTCTTAATCACATAATTGATGGAAAGTTTCAGCTACTAATTGTAATTGATGGCCTTAATTGATATGCTTTTTTATCTTCTACAATGATAGATTTTTTCTCCGTTTATAATTTAGCATGATTTAGTGAACCAACTCATTTGCTTTACAATCGCAAAATAATCAAAAGAAAGGAAATCAAATTTTTGTATCCTTGGCTTTAAGATTGAGTACCGTAAAAAATTTACAACTTAGACGTTTAAAGAACATTTATATATGCATCAGTGATTGTGTGTTCAATTTTTCCTTTTCATATTCTCAAGAAGAAGTTTAAGAATATTTTCTACGAAAAAACAATAATAGCGATAATGATTAACAACATAACTTGTTTACAAAGACAGGGTGGAGTATGAGTAATGAAAATGAAATTTGTATCTTAATCCCACCCTCATGACTCATGATGTAGATGACGAACCAAGTTGCACATTTTTTCCTTTTTCTTAGGCACATATAATATAATTGAGGGTAGATCAAATTTTAAATCATACACTACTAATTGTGTTGGGTGACTTTATTTATCAATCCGGGGCTAAATTTAGTTAACAAAGAGGCCTTAACATTAAAAGTTTTTTTTTTCCTTTTTTTTCGTCAGGAAGTAAACTTCATTAAAGATGTGCGGAAATTATAATTTGTGATAAATGGATTAAGTCCAAACAAAGCACAAAATACAACGAAAAATTAACACAAACATAAACCTGTAAGCAACATAAACAAACAACAACATAAAAACCATAAGCTGAAGCAATAGAACTCAAACCGCCACCGCCGCCCCCGCTTCATCCCCAAAGGAAGCCATCACCCCCAAAATTAAAATAACCCCGAATCAAAAACTAGATCCGGAAGTGCTCAGCACGATATAGTAGGAACTTCTTCCTACCTTCATATTTCCCCTACAATTTTACTTGAGTTATATAGTTTTATAGGATTACTGTAGCGCCTTCAGTAAAGAAATGAGAGGGGCCCATCGTGAGTGATATCTCTCTTTGATGACATAACCTACGAGGGCTTTACAAGAAATTATATTTTAATGAACTGTGTCAAACTATATTTTATACCATTTCCCATCGAAGAGGTAAAATGACCATAAGCCAAACATAATTTATTATTTTAATTGAATTAATATGGTTAATTGAATTGAACTATCATATTACAATAAGGTTTTCATATATATTTTGAGTGCCGCTTGTCGCTAAATTAATAAGTCTTTGAATTTCTTATCTTTATAGAACGAAAAGGATGTAAAATTGGTGAATAATTGAAATAAAATAAGGTAAGGTAGTAAGAAATTGTGGAAATGATGTGAGAAATAAGGTAGAAATGGCTTAGGTATTTATATAGATTTTTTTTTTAATTTTGTCAAAAAAAAAAAAAAAAAAGTCAAACAGTAACCTGACATCAGTATGACGTTAGGTAGCATGTGCTTGGGCTAGGCTATAAGGCATGAACAACCAGCCCTTTGGCTGGTTCTTCCATTTTTTGCCAGATGGGGCCCACGAGCCCTTTGGCTTAGCCTTTGGTTGAAGACGTTTTTCATAGCAAAACAAGCTATTTTTAGCTTTATGATCACAAGGCCAGGTCGGTTGAAGATGATCTTAGAACCATACCATGGTGTTTTGACGAAGGACATTGTTTAACTACTTATACAACGTGACATAACTTAATATTTTGTTTACAAAATATGAATCCATTCATAATAATCAATATGAATCAAACAGCTTGACAAATGATGTAACGATATTATTTGTTATTATGATTGTAAATTTATTTGGCATATATAAATGGACTTTTAAGTTTTTTCTAAAAAATAAATAATTTAAATTATGACGTTTATTCGTGTAAGTAATGATTCGCTGTCGTGTAAAAAGAAATAGCTCCTTACCTATTATCTAGAAGAAGTATGACCGCTGAATTGTGAGGGAGCAGCCTTCTGGTATGTGTTCTAATTTGAGCTGACGTTTTTCCAATTAAACAATTTATGGGGTTAAATGTGACAAATTAGGAGGGAGGGATAATGTGGCGCATCGCGCCGCTCTCCAGCTCACCCATGTGCATATATCATCTTAAATTATTGTTTTATTCTGAAAAATTAATATAATACAACACAAACTTGAATTAGAAACCTTCACAAATGACAATGATACGTGGACGCATCCCAAAGCAGAATATAATAACGGTTCAACTAACGAACATCTTAAACCTGAAATTGAGGTGAGGTTTCTCTATAACTATTTTTTTTTTTAAAACAAAACTATCCGTTAGTTTTGTTATGACAATCCATTTTTAAGAATCGTAAAGACTTACAGAGGTATTTTAGGTTTTTGCTGGCCACCATCGTGTAATTCACAAGTGCCAAAAATTGATCCAGGACATGTCGTGTGGAATTCGAATCTGGAATTCGTCATCAACTACTAGACACCCTATGGTGGTTGTCCTTTTATAACTATTTAATGATACATGAAGTAGCACAACTTCTTTTAAGATTTTTGCTAATGGGTTGACACTTGACAGCTAGTTTACTGATGGTATATTTTCGCTCACCAAGTGACACTATGATGTCATGTTCTTCCTCTTATTTATTACTGTTAATTAAATTTAAAATTTAAAAATTGTGTGGTGAATATATACAAATTTAAATTTAAGTAGAGTATAAGAAAATTTTCGAATTTTTATATGGATTATGAGAAAATTTTCTTTGAAAATATATTTTGTAGAACATGAAGATGATAGTTTTGTGTTGTGGTATGTGAAAAACAAAAATTTAACAAAAATAAAAAACAAAACATAAAATAAATAAATTAATGGTTTAGGTGTAGGGAGACGTAACCCAAACTCATGCTCTCGAGAATGCCCAAGGTGCAGCAAAAGCAATAGAGGCCCATGAGGTTTAGGGATTAAGGGCGTTTGAATAATAACGGGTGAAAAAATTAAAATTTTAGCTTTAGGGATTAGGGGCATTTGTTATAACTCACAGTTTTAACTTTAAAAAATATTTTCCGTTGCAGTTGAGGAAAATATTGCAAGAATTTTGGATATGGTCTACCGTTTATTAGGTCCTGAAACTATTTTTTATTGATTTTTAAAGATGAAAAATAACGTTAAATTTAGGTTTTAAATCGTTGATTCCAAGTTTTTAAATATGAAATATAATAGATTTTGTATGGAAAAAGATATTTTGAAAAACATAAATATGATAGTTTGTTATTGTGACAACCCGTTCCAAATTTTACGTTTTTATTTTATTTTAAAAGCGTGAATTTACGAAATTGCCCTAGAGGCAAGGACTTTGACTTCCGTTGACCATCGACTTGAAAGATGTGGGACTTATTCTTTTAGCATATCCTCGTAGTACTCATTGGTACGAACTTATAGGCGAAAGCCGTTTGCGAGTCCGAATTATAACGGTATAGTTACGGACGTTCGAAATTGGTTATTCAAGGATAGTGTTTATTTAAATTAAATCCCCACTTTGTGGGGGAGGCCCAATCAGAAATGGAGGAAGAAAAGAAAAAAAAAAAAAAAAAAGAAGGGGACATGGGTTTTCGTCCACCCGCACCCACCGCGGGTGCTCATTTTCCAAGGCCGATTCCGGGCAACTCCGGTGGATTTTTTCGATGCCACCACCACCATCTTGAAGCTCTCATTCCCCTCTACAAAACCCACCCAAGAACCACCTTGATTAACCATGGGATGTGGAGGTTTGAGGCCACGAAAGTTGACGAAAATCAATGGTGCTCCGGCCACCCTTTTCGATTTTCCGGCAAATCGGCAAAGAAATGGCCGATGCCACCACTTGGGCTTTGTAGCCCATCATCCCAGGAGCAAAACCCAACCAACCTTGATCCCGTTGGACCACCGTAGACGACGAATCGACGTCGGGAAGTTTTAGGCACCCGCCGGCTTCGTGGGCAAAATTGACCATCTTCCGTCCACTTTTGGACTTCGTGGCAGGTATGAAAGTTGCTCCACTCACTGAGATCTTCATTTCTGTGAAGTTTGAGAATTTTTGGAAATAGTTAGATTTTCCGGCGAGCCGGGGCGGTCGACCGCCACCCGCGGCGGCGCATGCGGCGGCGCGTGGCCAGTGAGCCGCCAATGCTATTTTTAGGCTATGTCGAATGTTTTGAATTCAGTTTTGTCGTTTGAATGACGTAGGTTGATCGTTGGAACCTAAATTCGTTATGATACGTTACTTGATAAAAATGTGAATCGATGATCCGACCGTTGGATCGTCACCAAAATTGGATACATTATAATACGTAATATTTAAAGATTATAGGAATTTACGGATCGGGAATCTGACTTACGGATCTTCCTGAATTGGATTTGTAAGTTAGTAAAATAAATGTTCACGGCCACTTGTTTTAGGCAATTGGCGGAGATCTGACCGTTGGATCGTAATGAAATTTTAATATGTTATTCTAGAAACATATTGTGGATCGTTGGGAGTTGCGGATTGAAAATCTGATATGCGGATCTTCCAGGTCAAGTTATATAGGGTTGTAAACCCTACCGTCGATCTTTGATCGACGGTTGACTTGTGGTCAATTGGTATCAAACTATTTTAGAATGTCGTTGAGGTTTTGTTTTATGTGAATTACGTATTCTTCAGATAAGAGTTCTGAGATGTGATTTGATAATTGGCCACAGAGACCGATCATTCAGGACGCCTCGATGCGTGCGCTAGAGAAGTATAGCGTGGACTCCAGGTGAGTGGATCTTTTCCTTTTTATTGTGCATATTATTGAGAGTTCTATCGACACTTTTAAATTGATTAGGTATATTACCTTCATATAATTATTGTGAATGCTTGAAGTACCTATATGAACTACGAATGGTTTGATCCCTATTTAGGGTACGTAGGCAGTCTAACGAGACGTTAGATGCAGCCATAAAATATTTGAGACAAAAGCCTTATTTGGGAAATTGAGTAATGCAAAGGAAATTGGTAAAGGCAAGTTTTAGTTTTGTGAATTAGTTAGTTAATTAGTGTTAATTGGGTTGTTATGGATAATTATCCCTGAAAATAAGTAGTTTGGGTGTAGGGCGTTATTGATTGTACACTTCCCACTGTATTGTGTATAATTGAAAATGCTACGACATGGTTGAGTATTAGATTGCATCATGGTATATCCATATGTATATTACTTGCATATAATTATTGGGAATGCTTTCAAGTGCAAAGGTGGACGCAGGACACCCAGGTAAGCTTCAGGTGAGTACATGTTGATGTTAGTGATGGTAGTGAGTACGATTGTGTTGAGATATAGTATAGCTCATAAACCTGCATCCCGGTGTTAGTGCTCCCGCCCGTGGCCAGGGCACAGTCCTTCACGTGATGTTCACATCCCGCACCTTACGCTCACCTTGGATTCAAGGTAGGTGCACAGTCTTGTCGTACAGACCACTTTAGGTGGTTCCGACTCGTAGGTGACCCGCGATTATTCGCCCAGTCATCACGTGATCGTAGCACTTATTTACACCCAGTCTTGTCGTACAGACCACTTTAGGTGGTTCCGACTCGTGTGCAGGTATACTTATTGAGCTATTGGCTAGCCAGGATTGAGGAGATATGGATAAGTCGTACAGGTCACTATAGGTGACTCCGACTTATATGCTAGCCAGGATTGATGAGATATGGATAAGTCATACAGGTCACTATAGGTGACTCCGACTAACATGCTAGCCAGGATTGATGAGATATGGATAAGTCGTACAGCCAGGATTGATGAGATATGGATAAGTCGTACAGGTCACTATAGGTGACTCCGACTAACATGCTAGCCAGGATTGATGAGATATGGATAAGTCGTACAGCCAGGATTGATGAGATATGGATAAGTCGTACAGGTCACTAGAGGTGACTCCGACTTATATGCTAGCCAGGATTGATAATATATGGATAAGTCGTACAGGTCACTAGAGGTGACTCCGACTTATATGCTAGCCATGATTGATGAGATACGGATAAGTTGTACATGTCATTTTAGATGACTCTGACTGATATATCACTTTGTATTGATTTAGTTCATTTGGCCTACTTATTAATGTATGGTGGAGTTAATGGCAAACCGTGGTTTTGGTCATTTCTGAGTATGGTTTGGATATAATACATATGTTGTACTGTCTTATGGAAAACGATACGGGTTTTACATTTAGGGGCATTACTTTTAGAGAGGTAATAACTTTGGGAAGCTTGGTTTTATTGCTTACTCACACCTTCTGTTTGGTGCCCTCCAGGTTTTAGCTGCTGAGTTTGTATCGACAAGAATCTGTGGCGAATCTTAGTATTGATGGATATTTTTGAGGGTATGATTCTTACCCATACTACTGTACCTTACTTATGCTCTGACATCGCGTGTGAAATGGGTTCGCTCCCACTCGTAGCGCACTCTGGTACTTAGACACTTTTAGATTCAAATTTATTCACTTTTTGTACACTATCACATTTTATGGCTTCGTCACCTTCCAGGTGTCGGCCAGCACAGCTCGATTCAGGGTCCAAGTGGACTTTCTGGGTCGGGGTGTGTCAGTTATGGTAAGAAAGATAAAAAAAAAATTAACAAAAACACACCTGAAAATTTTTAAAAAATTGAAAATGGGGGAATCGGTAAAAAGATAGCGAGAATTATTGATTTAAGTCGCCAACTTGCTAACGATATCACTGGATGAGAATCGGTATCAAAGTACCGATCGTATCCTTTTTTATTTTTTTTATTTTTTTTCTCCTTTTTTCTGTTTCCATTAATTTTCTTTTTCTTCCACGTTACTTTATCTAGATTCAAATACCTTTAAATTTATATTCTTGTTTTTTGAATTTTTTTGACATGGATTATAAGAAAATTTTCACCAAAATACATTTTGTAGAACATGAAGATAATAGTTTGTTGTTGTGGTATGGGAAAAACAAAAATTCAACCAAAAAAAAAATATATATATATATATATATATTTTAAATTAATGGTTTAGGCGTAAGGAGACGCAACCCAAACTCATACCTTCAGGAAGGCCCAAGGCGCAGTAGAAGCAATGGAGGCCCATGAGGTTTAGGGTAGAGGCGTGTGAATAGTAACAGGTGAAGAGTATCGGGCCATAAAAATAACATCCTCAGTTCGGCGCGTTTCAGTTCCTAACACACTCAAAATTTTCCTTTCACCGCATCGCTGTGAACAAATATATATATATTTTTTTAAGAAGGGGTTTATATGTTAAAAGTTACTACTTTAGTGTGAATTCTATAATGGTTGATAACGGTTTATAAATGCCCCACCTCGGCAACAAAGCTTCGTCCAACAACCATGGTTGACCCCTGAGATCCCCTATTAATGCAGCCTACAAATGCCTACCCCTGGCACCAATGCTTCGTGCGGGTGACAATGGTCGACCCATGAGATTAAAACTAAACCTACTATATATAAATGCCTACCCTCGGCCCATACTGTTCGTACAGTAAACATGGTTGACACATGGGATTAAAACTAAACCCTTGTTATAAATGTCTTGCACCTGATAGAAATGGTTCATATGGGCAACAATGGTTGACTTGTGAGATTAAAACTAAATTCTGCTCTATATTGATAGCAGCTTATATATACTCCACCTCCAACACCAATGTTTCGTGTGAGTAACAATGGTTGAATCGTACGCTTGGGGCAACATTGTTTGGCGTGCATCGGTCCGCCTCGATTTGCATGCACTGACCCATCTCAATTTTCGTGTGCCAGCCTGCCTCATTTTACATGCCATTTTTTTGTCGTGCGCTAAGCTTGCCTTGAGTGTATGAAGCACACTTTGTTTTGCTTGCCAAAAGCTCATCTCATTTTTTGTCCTCATTTAGGCTTATAGACAGTAAAAACAAACAACACAAATAAAAACCTAAACCTTAAACATCAGAACCCAAATTGCCGCCGCCGTCTCATTCCCAAAAGAAGCCATCACCCCAAAATTAAAATAACAACCACAACAAAAACTAGGTTTTTGGATCGAGAGTGTTCAGCAAGAGGTACAAGCTTCTTCCTACCATCATATTCACCCACAATTTTTACTTGAATTCTTTAGCTTTATAGGCTTACTGTAGCTGCCTCCAGTGAAGAAATATGGGGGACCCATCATAAGTGAAATCTCTTCTTTGATGACATAACCCACGAGGGCTTAGAGTCATAACATGGTGTTTTGCCGAGGGACATTGTTTAACTACTTATACAACGTGATATCACTTAAATATTTTATTTAATAAATATCGATCATTTCATAGATGGATTAAATCAATATGAATCACACAACTTGACGTAATGTAAAGCTACTATTTATTATTGTAATTGTTAATTTATTCAACACATATGATATTTAGATGATGATAAAATAAAAACAATCTAAATTCTAACGTTTATGTGTGTAGGTAATGACTCGTTGTTGTGCAAAAAGATATTGCTCCTTACATATATAAGAAGCCTAGTATTATATAGAATAAGTATGACTGTTGAATTGTGAGGGATCAACCTTCTGGAATCAGTTCTAATTTTAGGCACTTTCTCAAATTATAGGATTAAATGTGACATATTAGGGCCACTTAGTTCTACAATATAATGATATTCCTCTTTACTTATAAGTGAAAGGTTTTAGGTTTTAGGTTCGATTCTCATCAAATGCGAATTTGAACGACATTATTATGGCTAACTCTGTGTGAGACTTAACTCACTTCTCTACCCTTCATCATTTTAGCGTAGATAATATCGTTTGTTAAAAAAAAACATCTACTAGCTATGTGTGGATTCAAACATAAAATCTGCAAAATAGTGGACAGAAAAGCAAAACCAAAAGGCAAGTAATTAAAACCAAAAGGCAAATTTTACCTCAAAAATAAAAAAGCATCATGGACGCTGCAAACTTAAATTACTCGCAATTCACATAAGGAAACAAGCGTTTTATCGGAGCCTTGAATTATGTTGGCTTAATCCCAATTAGGAAAGTGATTAAGAAATAAAACGAGCTTCCCCACTCCCACTTCACAACTTCCACGCAATCCAACCAAGGTCTTAGCCGCAAATCTGGTAACGCACCACCCACGGGTGCGTAATCCTTCCTCATTTTTTTGTTACTTCAACAGATCATCAATCGGCCGAAATCAAAGAACCGCACTCATCAGTTTTACACGCGCCAGAACGCTTGCTGTGATTAGTGGTGATCTGGCAAAACCATGTATTATTGGCAGGTGTCATTGAGAAAAGTGATGGTTCACTTTACCAAAAGGCAGACATGAGGACTCCATTCTGTAAAGTGACGACGTTTTGTAATTGCCAAAGGCAGAGTTTTTAAGTTACATGTTACTCTCCGCGTGCCAAAAAGCGTGATTTGTTCTATTAAAATGTTAAATTCCTTCAAAATATTCGGTATTGTCATTTGTTAAAATCTAATCAATGGTTAATTCTTAATCACATAATTGAAGGAAAGTTTCAGTTAATCATTGTAATTGATGGCCTTAATTGATATGCTTTTTTATCTTCTACAACGATAGACTTTTGCTTCGTTCATAATTTATTGTCAAAACATCACAAATGTAACATGATCTAGTTGACCACCTCATTTGCTTTACAATCGTAAAATAATCAAAAGAAGGGAAATCAAAATTTTGTATCCTTGGCTTTAAGATTGAGTACTGTAAAAAATTTACAACTCAGACGTTTAAAGAGCATTTATATATGCATCAGTGATCATGTGTTCAATTTTTCCTTTTCATATTCTCAAGGAGAAATTTAAGAAAATTTTCTACGAAAAAACAATAATAGCGATAATGATTAACAACATAGCTTGTCTACAAAGACATGGTAGACTATGAGTAATGAAAATGAAATTTGTATCTTAATCCCACCCTCATGAGTCATGATGTGGATGACGAACCACGAGTTGTACATTTTTTCCTTTTTCTTAGGCACATATAATATAATTGAGGGTAGACATATTAATTCGGGTCAAATTTTAAATCATACCCTACTAATTATTTGGGTGACTTTATTTATCAGTCCGGGGCTAAATTTAGTTAACAAAGAGGCCTTAACATTAAAAGTTTTTTTTTTTTTTTTTTGTTCAGAAAGTAAAATTCGTTAAAGATTTGTGGAAATTACAATTTGTGATAAATGGACTAAGTCCAAACAAAACAAAAAAATTTAAATAGACAAAACACAAAATACAACAAAAAAACTCACACAAACTTAAGCTTGTAAGCAACATAAACAAACAACAAAACTGAAGCAATAGAATTCAAACTGCCACTGCCTCCGTCGCTGCTTCATCTCCAAAGAAAGCCATCGCCCCCAAAATTAAAATAACCCCGAATCAAAAACTAGATCCGGAAGTGTTCAGCAAGATATAGTAGGAAGAAGAGGTGTGATATCCACACATCTCATTTTATTTATTTCACATCCCTTGTTAATTTCTATCAGTTAATTTTCTTCAATTCTTTCGATCTGACCAAAAATTAGAAAGATGTATAAAAAGTAAAACAAGGGGTGTGAATATAACAATTCTAATAGGAACTTCTTCGTACCTTCATATTCCCCCTACAATTTTGCTGGAGTTATATAGCTTTATAGGTTTTCTGTAGCCGCCTTCAGTGAAGAAATAAGAGGGACCCATCTTGAGTGATATCTCTCTTTGATGATGTAACCCATTAGGGCTTAGAACCATATCATGGTGTTTTGATGAAGGACGTTGTTTAACTACTTATATGACTTGACATTACTTAATATTTTGTTTACAAAATATCAATCCATTCATAGATGGATAATAACCAATATGAATCAAACAACTTGAAGAGGAATGTTACGATATTATTTGTTATTGCAGTTGCAAATCTATTTGGCACATAGAAATATACTTTAAAATTTTTCTAAAAAATAAATAATTTAAATTATGACGTTTATTCGTGTAAGTAATGACTCGCTTTCGTGTAAAACGAAATGGCTCCTTACCTACCATCTAGAAGAAGTATGACTGCTGAATTGTGGGGGAGCAGTCTTCTGGAATGGATTCTAATTTCAGCTGACTTTTTTCCAATTAAACAATTTATAGGGTTAAATGTGACATAATAGGAGGGATAATGTGGCGCATCGCACCCATATGCATATATCAGCTGACTTTTATTTTTATAGATATTGGAAACAATTTTTTTATTCTGAAAAATAAATATAATACAACACAAACTTGAATTGGAAACCTTCACAAATGACAATGATACGTGGACGCATCCCAAAGCAAAATATAATAACGGTTCAGCTAACGAACATCTTAATCCTGAAATTGAGGTGAGGTTTCTCTGTAACTAATATTTTTTTTTTTTTAAAAGAAAACTAACGGTTGATTTTGTTATGACGATCCATTTGTAGGGGTCGTAAAGACTCACAGAGGCATTTCAAGCTCTTGCTGGCCACCATATTGTGATTTATGAGTGTCGGAAATTGATCCAGGACCTATCGTGTGGAATTCGAATTTGGAATTCATCATCAACTACTAGACACCCCATGGTGGTTGTTCTTTATAACTAATTGATGATACATGAAGTATCACAACTTCTTGTAAGTCTTTTTTCAATGTTTCATAACTTTATGATAAGAGACAATTTTTCATATCCTCATAAAACTGCTCCATTCTTTATAACTACTTGATGATACATGTAAGCAATTAGGTAAGGGCCACTCGCATTTTGTTTACAATTAGAAGGTTAAATTATTCATGTAGGTGAAGCTAAGTGTTTTTTTTTTTTTTTTTTTTTAACAAATGATATTATCTATACTAAGGGAGACGGTCGGACTTAACCTCACAATGGGCTATCAATAATGTAGTTCAAATTCACATTTGGCGAGAATCGAACCTAAGATCTCTCTTACAAGTAAAAAGTAATATCACAAAATCATAATACTAAGTGCTTTAAGATGCACCCATGTTTGTTTGTACTCTCGGAAGCATGCTTCCGAGATGATATTCCAAACGGCACAAGACATGTACAAGATTTTTGTATGAAGCCACCTACTCGTGGGTTTTGTATTTTTCCCAGTTTGTTGAAGCTAGTTTCTAAGGGATAAGGCAGAGTAATAATTTAGGTCTTGACGCAAAAGGAAAGAGCAATCGAGACGTTGGTTGAGTTGACATGAAATAAACGCAATCTGTCCCAATGCGTTTCCTCTCTTAAATTTAAAATAAGATGTCAAAATTCGGATTCTTTTGGCGTCTCTCATGGGGAATAATATATTGTTTACGTAAATATTGCACATCATTGCTTTAAGCTTGGACTCCTTTTTCAATAAGATGATGATTTCCATTGATTGATTGCAATTTTTTGGTGTGAAAAACATGACGGCATGGATAAAAAGTAAGTTGCATCCGTAACGTTGTAAGCAATTCATTATGCCAAGGCATTTCGGATGAATTGTATTAACCCGGTTTCATATGAATAAAATGATGGTATAATTTGAAATTTAGACGTAGTAAGTAATTTGGCATGAATAAAAAAAGTAAGTCATAATCAAGATGTACTAAGTAATTTATTACAGGAATGCTGCTTGGATGAGATGCAATTAAATCACTCGTTTGTAAGTGCATAAAACTGACACATTGAGTTTCGCACTTATTAGTGCTTATTGTTGTGCTAGCATCAGTTGCACGTGTTGTAACGAAATTATTTTTTGGATATTTTAGAGTGTGTGCTAATTATGGAATTAGGATGGAAATGCAATTAACTAAGATAAAAGGATGGAATTAGGATGGAAATGCAATTAACTAAGATAAAAGGGTGTAGGAAGAGACTGATTGGACATTGAAGGGAGGGGTTTTGGTCCAATGGTCTTACAGTAACAGTGTTAGGACCACTTTAGGAAGCAGCTCAAGCATTCTGAGTGTTTTGTTTTTGTTTTAGAAGATCGAGACGTCGTCGTCAACGTTAACAAAGGGAAGTGCCACCTTGACTTCCCGGTTGGATCTGAGACGTTGGAACTTGGAACCCCTCCCTCTTCTTTTTCTATTATTTCTTTCCAAAACACTCACTAGAAATCCGGATATTTGGTAAAAACTCTCCTTCCGTGGGAGAGCTTCTCTCCTTCTCTGTGAGCAGTTGTGAAGTCAGGATTTGGTGAGGGAAGGGGTAAAATGCAAAAGAGTATAAGGTTCAATCGAAGCGGTTGCTTTTACATTAGAAAATGTAAAGTTTTGAGTCAATATTCATAGCAGAAAATAATATCTTCACCAAAGCAATTGTAAGCAGTTATATCAAAGCCAATATAAAAAGCTTAAATTGGATTCGAAAAAATGTTAAGCTATAGTCAGGCAACGAAATGGGGCCAATCAACTAAGCGCCTAGGCGAGATTTAGGCAGGAGCCTAAATGAATTTAAATTATTGTAAAATAAGCATTAAACAATATTTACATTATTTTTAAAATGTAATACAATATTTATAGATAATGTAAGAGTTTAAGATAAATACGGTGGGGGTGTTTAAAGAGAAAACAAAAATACATACAAGAATAAATAAATAAAAAAGGAAAGAAATGGGTAAAGTGGGGTCAAAAGAGAAAAAAAAGGGAGGAAATGGGTAAACAAACAAGTGGGGCAGAAAGGTAAAGACTGGAAGATAAGTGGTGGGTGTGGGTCAATACAGCGTTGTAAGAGAGAAAAAAAAGTAAACAAATGGTCAGCATAATGAAATCGCTTTTTTTTTTTTGCCAAACGACGCCGTTTTGTATAGGGAATATCAAACTCATAATCCTTCTTCTTCTTCCCAAGTTCGCCGCTCTGCAACAAGTGGCGAATTCAATATTTTAACATTAGATGGTCCCAATATAAAGCACCAGAAAAATTAAACGAAAGCAACATTGAATAATTAAACAATGAATTACAGTTTTTCATTCATAATCTTTGTACAAACAACATTACAAGCTACAAGGACTAAATTTCTCCACGACGAGATTATACTTTGAAACGTGTCATGATAATTTTATTGTCAATACAAGAAAATACATATTTCTCAATGTGAACAACAAAATTATCATTTAACCATTGAATCTCCATTTTATTGCAGAATGAACTCTTAATGATATTTATGGCGGGAAATACTTTTCACCATAACACTTACTCAAATTTTGGAAATGAGGGGATTATTAGGTGGTGTAGAAAAGAAACAAATTAGAATTTGATAAATTGAATAGTTAATTGGGAAGTGGACCATATAAAGCACAACACGTGGCTTTTTGAAAATTTTTAATAACAAATGTTGAGGCTTTCAGCCTCCCACATAGCTTGGGAGAGTGCTTTCAAACCTATACCAAAAGCACACCGTTTTGCTTAAATGGTTAGTCTCCTTCTTCTTCTTCTTTTTCTGGTCTGCATATAGCCATAGCAAAGCAGCCGTCACTGCTTTTTCCCTCCATCACATACCTAGACTTGGGTGGTCCAAGGAGGTTTCACAACCATTGATCTAAACTTCTGGTTGGTCCCGGGACCACCCAGGTCCCTTAATAGATTCGCCCCACTGAAGCATGAATTCTCATTTCCAACAAGAGCGAAGGGGCTAAACCAGCTCTCCTAAGCGTGTTTTCCGACGAGGGGAGAGGAGGCCACCACTCCTCACCCTCATATAGCTTCGCCATTGTCTGTGAGAGTCATTCCCCTCTTTTTGTGAGGGTTTCCATCTTGCCCATCATTTCTGGCGCCGACTCTAGCTTTGGCTGGAGTTGGTTGCCCATTTTCTCTTTCTTTTATTTTCTCCTCTTTTCCCCTTCTCTGTTGTGTCTTCTTTCCTCTTTTCTTCTTCTTTATTTTCTTTTCGCTTCTCATGATGTTTCTCCCCAATTTTCTCTCTAGCTTGTCCTGTTCTGCTATTCCTGTCGATATCCCTCCCCATCTATCCCTTTGTTTGATCTTCAGTCACTTTTCCTCTCGAGTTTGTGTGTAGAGTTGGGATTTTTTTCTTGGCTTGGGTGTTTCCAACACCACCACGTTCTCCTTGCTATCTGTTGTTTTCGACAATGTTGCTCGTGGGTTTTCCCGAACTCCTTCTAGGTAGTTGGCTAATCCCTTTTTGGTGCCAATGATCTCTTGTTAATGGTTGTGATATGGTTGTTGTTCGAGGTTGATGGTGGTGTCTACAGCGACAATACTCGGTGGTGGATGACGCTTCAGTTGGCTGGTCTGGATCTTTGTTGGTGGAGGGGATTTCAGGAGAAGTTTCTCGGCAGTTGTGTGTTTTTTGGGCTGCACTGTTGTTGGGCCATCTTTCTATTTTTCTTTTGGTTTTGGCCCTTTTCTGGTTGTGTATAGTTGTAAGTAGGGCCTTTGGTTTGCTTGTAATTTTGGGCTTGTTTTAATAAAAGTTGAGGAAGTTTGTATGTAGCTTTACTACAGTCAAACTTTTACCAAAAAAAAAAAAAAAAAAAAAAACTCACTATAAATCTCGTTTTCCTTTCCGCACAGGTTTTCTATACACTGTATAAGCTTATTGACGTCATAGAATTGGCGTCATGACTCACGCCAATTCTACTAATAAGTCTTATCTCTCGTTTCTATTTTGTATGAGGGTGTTTTCTTCTTGTACGGGGCAAATTTAACTCTGATGGGGACAAAATTATCATGATGTTTTAGACTAATAAATTATGCAATTTGAAAAAAAAAGACTTTCGCAAGCATTGTCCAACCCGTGAGATGTATGCAAGTATTACCTTTGTATTATTAGTCTAGAACGTCACTGTAACGTCCCAAATTGGAATCCTTCTTCTTTCCACCAAAACTGACCGGCAGTAATCCACATTTCTTAGTACTTCATATTAAATTAGAATATTGCTTACATTTAATAAAAAGAGCATAATTGCATCATGGACCTTTTTTTGCCTGTAAAAATAATTGGGCTGGAGTATGCAGTTGGTAAAAGGCCCATATTCTATCTAATCCCGCAACCTTATAGCCCATACAAAGCATCGCAAAGCCCTATTCGGCCCAAACAATTTGATTAGACTCCGGCTTAAACCCTAAACCATAAACCCTACTGGAGAGGCAAGTAGCAGGTGCCTAATTTGTGAACCAAAATTTGCCGGCAATCCCATCATTAGGTAGTGGAGAGCGGGCCACATAAACTATTCTCAAATTTGATGGGCAGGTGTTCACGTGGAAGTGGGACCACTCGGTGCAACCAATTCATCCTTAATTTCCTCCCTAAACAAAAATTCTTCCTAATTAATTCAAAGTTAGATTCATATTAAAGGATAAAATTCCTCGAAGAGCTTGTGGCCGTCGTTGTCAATGGTGGTGAGTGGTGAGTGGTGCTAATCATCTTTTAGTTTCTTTACCTTAATCATTGGTTAAATTAATTAAGTGACATTTGATGTGGACAAGTTTAAATTAATTAGCATTTAATTTCAATTAAAAACTATTCAATAAATCAATAATTAATAAAAAGTTGGTTAATTAAATGATAATTGTAGTATAGAGCAGTTTCCTTCTTCCTTCCCCTTTCAATCTGCATCTTCATTTCCATCTCTTTCACGTCAATTTTTAATTGATTTCTGTTTATTTTCATGATTATGATCAAGTTTTATAGAACTCGCTCATATACCACAATCGTCATTGATTTCTATTTCCAGACTCATGCCTCGTAGCCCCAATCCTCTTTCCCCTTCAAGTATTTTCGTCTCCAATCTTCACTGGTACTCCATGGCTTTTCATCTCGTGATTTTTTTCTTTTTTCAAAATTTTTTGTGTGGTTTAAAAGAAGGATTTCATTTGATTATTTCATTAAATAATGCCTATTAGCTTTCATGAGAATTAGGGGTTAAAATCAAATGTCTATCAGATTAGAGTTCATACCCAATTAAGTTATTAACCCAAGAGAGTGACTTTAAGTTCGTAATTTTCCTTATTTAAGTGTTTTAATTAACAAGAAAAATTCAAATCGAAATTGAATGACGTGCCTTGTCCAACTCATGTGTTATCTTAAGATCGTAAATAAATATGGTATAAAATTGTAATAAGAATATCTCAAATTATTCATAATTAATTCAAAGTTAGATTCTTATTAAAGGATAATATTCCACGAGGAGCTGGTGGCGGTCATTGTCATTGGTGGTGAGTAGTGCTAATCATCTTTCAGTTTCTTTACCTTAATCATTGGTTAATGTTTCTTAATTATCATGGTTGCAAGGTGGCCAACTTCCTCATTTTTGGTAATCTAACCCCAACTCATGCATCACATTCCATCCACTATTTATGGGCTATTTGGTTGTTTACCATTCAGGATTTACAGAAAAAATCTTATATTAAATCTCGATCTAATAACATACGGTTTAAAACATAGCTACCATAACATTTCTAATGTAGTCAAAACAACAATAAAAACACCCAATACTTTTAAAGGAAAACTTATGAAAAGAGTTTGAAAACTTTGAGTTTTAACGAAAATGACAAACTAAGACCAACTCCAATGGTGGGCTAAAAGCCAAATAACCCCCAAAATTTTCCCCCAAACCCACTCCAACCCAAGGGGAAAATTTGGGCTAAATGTTAAATGCTAAACCAAGGTCAGATTCCCCTCAAAATTTAGCCCAGAAATTGGAGTAGACTCCCCCTAATATTTATCGGAATTTAAATTTTTTTAGATTAAAATGTTCATAAAATTAATTTACGATAGTCTACATATATTTTTTTTTTTTAAATTTAATTTAACAAAAAAAATAGCCTAAGTTCATTCTTTAATAATCCTGGGCTAAAATTTTAGGCTAGAACGGTTGAAGCAGAAAAACTGTTTTTGGGCTAAAAGTTAAATTGTTCGGGCTAAAATATTTGGCTTTTAGCCCAACCATTTGAGATGATCTAAAAGGTAAAGTGAATAGTACCAGGATTAACTTTTTAGTAAAAAAATATGATTTTTCGTTAAATTGAACAGTACTGAGAATTTTTTGTTAAAATTCCCTACTTTTAAACCATGTGAGATTTATTGGAAAAATTCTGTACTATTATCTCAATCTAATAATGTATGAGTTCGAACATCGTTACCTATTCAAAAAGTGTCAGCAATTGTTGAAGTTAAGAAACTCATTCCTCCACATAAAGTGTGAACCACATACTCAACAAAAACAAAAGCAAACAAAAAAAAAAAAGGAAGAAAAATCAGAAGAAACGGGTTTAGAAAATAATAAAACGACAAGTCGCTTATGTATAGTTGTGAGGTGAATGGACCAAAAGCCCCGCCAACCGAAGGTAACCGTCGGTACCAATCACCCACTCCGGCATTTATCCATCCTTCAAAGCCCCATGTTACAAGCAGAGCTGTCATCCGCGATAAAACGACGCCGTAGGCTCGTAGCATTCAAAACAATAATGCTCCAACGTGCCGCACGGCCGCATTCGTCAGCAAACAGTTGATCCTTCTACGACGGTAAGGGTCAACACATCGGACGGCTTCTGCGAGATCGTTTCAAAGTCTTGACCCCTCCAAACAGAAAACTGCCAAAAAATTTAAAACGGTCGTTATCTCATCCTCCAGCCTCGTTAATATTCACACAACTTTCTTTTTCCAGAGTTCACAGCAACCCTTCTTCTACTATATCCTACATTGTTGTTAACGTTGATGTTCCGAGAAATCTTAACCGTCCGCAGCCAGAAGAAGAAATTTTCCGCCCTCAAATTTTCATGGAAAGTGCTCGCGTTTTTCTGGAAAAATATTTGAAGTCTTCTTTTATTAAGGTATTAGAGGCAGACCAAGTTGCTGACGCGTCCTTGCTTTGAATTCAATTCAGTTCACTACTCTTCTTCTTTTTCTTTGTTTCTTTGCTGTTTGTGAGTTTTTTTATCCTCCTCTTTCTGTTGTGTTTGTTCACTTTGACAACTTTACCTGTGGATTTCTGGGTTCTGTAGGTTATGGCGTGGAGGAATCTGGGATCGCTTTTTAATTTCCGGGGTATCTTTCAGGTGGTAAATTAATCTTGCTTTTGAATGTACTGTTTATCGTATTGGAAATTGGAATAGTGACTGTAACTTCCATTTCGAATCGAGAAATACTAGGAGGACTCTGTGAAAAGTTGGACTCTCTGCTATCTCATGTTTTTGGCACAACGTTTTATAATATTGTGATGGGAATTGATGTTAAAATGTAGGGCAACGGAGAATCTATGGAGAGTTCCACTTTTGAGAGAGAACCCTTAACATTTCTCATTCTAATTTACGCTGTCATCAGTCACATGCCTCTTTTAGCAGATTTTTACTTTGTTAAAGTATGATTTATTGTTTAAGAATGATTGAAGTTCAATGTCTCAGGTTAAATTGGTATCAAGTTTTTTGTGTTTTGGATGATTAATTTGTAGTAGCTTCAAACTGTGACACATAAAGCGGTAAACTTTTGGGTTCTTTTTGTCTATTTGTTGATATAGATTTGGAGACATCTTTTACTAAAATTTCAAATGAAATCAAATATTATCTTGGCCAATGTATTTCTATTGGGAAGAGAAGTGATTTAGTGTATTTGTTCCAGCAGGGAAGAACTTCGGAAGTCGAACTGGGAAGGTACACGATTAAATCCCATGGAGCTGCACTTGCAAAGAAGCACATGCACGATTGGCTTATACTGGTGCTCCTTGGAGTGATAGATCTCATTTTGTTCATCATTCATCCGTTCTACCGTTTCGTGGGGAAGGATATGATGGAAGACCTTAGATATCCCATGAAAGAGAACACGGTGCCTCTGTGGGCTGTCCCTGTACGTTTTTCGCTACTTCTTTTAGTCCAATTCCATTTTTTATCAATGTTCATTTGATTGGATTGTATGGATTTGATAGCAGTACTAAGGTTAACGGGATTGATTCTTCTGTCGATGGCTTTAGATGTACTCGGTTTTGTTGCCTATTGCGATTTTCCTCTTTTTCTATATGCGTCGGAAAGATGTCTATGATCTGCACCATAGCATTCTAGGTAATATATTTCTTTTGCTGTTTGATTAGTTTTATCAAACTCGGAACCTTTTATTTGTTTATTGTTCTGTGGATTAATTTGGTTATATATCTATCTGCAAGAGCAGGCCTCTTGTTCGCGGTGCTGATTACTGGTGTTATCACGGATGCGATTAAAAATGCGGTTGGCCGGCCTCGACCAGACTTCTTTTGGCGTTGCTTTCCTGATGGAAAAGATGTATGCTTCCATTAATATCCTGATGGAAAGTTTGTTGTAATGTGATATGGAAATTTGCTCTATATTGTGTAAAATCTGATACTTATATATCTTTTTGCTTTGTGTAGGTCTATGATCGGTTTGGGGGTGTAATGTGCCATGGTAAGGGCAGTGACCTAAAGGAAGGACATAAGAGTTTTCCAAGTGGTCACGCTTCATGTAAGAAATGCTTCCTGCTGTTATACGCAGTTTAAGTCCACTAGACCCGTTTACTTCTCGAAATTTCAGCATGTAGTCCAATTGTCCATACAACTGATACAGCTTGGCATTGTTCTACAGGGTCCTTTGCAGGTTTAGGATTTCTCTCGTTGTACTTGTGCGGGAAGATTAAAGCATTTGATCGCAAAGGGCACGTGGCAAAACTATGTATTGTCTTGCTTCCTCTACTTGCTGCATCTCTCGTTGGCATTTCAAGAGTAGATGACTACTGGCACCATTGGCAAGATGTGTTTGCTGGAGGCCTCTTAGGTCATGTTCATTCCCGATCTCTTTTCTTTGGTTAACGCTCTAATGAATGTGAGAGCTTTATACACAGTTCATATTTTGCAGGACTTGTTGTGGCTTCGTTTTGTTACCGGCAATTCTTCCCTTCCCCTTATCACGATCAAGGTCACATCTTCTTCATCTGTTCCTTATTTTTCCCGTATACTTCCACAAAACACCGGTGGCTAGACTACGTTTGTTCTGTATGTTTGTTGTTTTTGCTTTTCAGTTTGCTAACTATTTCTTGATGAATTCAGGGTGGGGTCCTTATGCGTATTTCTCTGCATTGGAGGAAACACGTAGCCATTCAAATCCGGGTGTCAATCCTATGAACAATGCACTGAGTGTGCAGGTGATCGGGGCTCAGAATGTGAACGAACAACACATACAAATTGGCGATGCACTTGCAGCATTCTCTCACAACCGATACACAAGCATTAGTGCGCATGAAATGGAATCGGGCGAAAAGTAGTATTGTACATGGCGGGCTTTGTTTAGGTACTCCGCGTACTGCTTATGCTTATGTAGATACCGGTTTAAGACACCTTGCGTAGACAGGTTATTAGTTTTTAGTACCATATACAGAGTTTAGTTTGCTAATGATGAATAAATGAAGAAGTCTAAATCTGCAGTTGGCCTAACATTGCTTCCATTGATCTAAGTCTAAATCTGCAGTTGGCCTAACATTGCTTCCTTTGATCTAACTTTTCATTTTTTCCTGATCAAGGTGTGACTAGAGACTAAAGTAAAGATTTAGATACCGTCACGTAAGTAAAAATACGAAACATAGAGAATAATACGGTATCTGGGAAGTAATCCATAGACTCTACGGTACCGAGTACCTGACTATTTGAGGTAGATTTTATGTATGCCTCAAGATGAATGTGTGTATTTTTCCGTAAACTCCATGATCGTACTTCACCAAATAATCCTCAGGCTTTTTAGACAAAATGGTCATTGAGATTTGCATAACTCATCACTTTGGCCCCTGAGATTTGAAATTAATAGAAGTTATCCCTTAGTTTGTCTACCATCAATCATTTTGGTCATTCCATTAAAAATTATGCAAGTAAGTACCAAAATGACAAAAATACCCTCAATTTAATAAACAATGGGCCAAATGATTTGGTAAAAATTGAGGGTATTTTCGTCATTTTAGCCTTATTTAATGGATTTTTTCATGGAATGACCAAAATGATTGATGGTGAACAAACTCAATGACTACTTCTATTGATATTCAAATTTCAGGGACCAAAGTGAGAAGTTATGCAATCTCAGGGATCATTTTGACTAAAAAAACCTAATCCTTAATAGCTTTGACTCCATGCTAGTTGGCACGCCCTGATTGGATTAAATTAAATTATTGGAATAATTAATCTTGCTAAACTAGCTTATCTTCTAATATAATTAAGTTAATCTTGATTATCTTAAACTCCTTCACAAATGGTTTGGTGCCACCTACTCTCTTTCCTTTAACGGTGAATTTTTTTGAAAAGATATAAAAGTAGAAAAAGCATGCCCGCAGAACAAGTAAAGAACACGGAGAGAGAATCACCAGTTTTGTGGTTGGTACATGGAATGTTAAGCACCAAAAGAGCTTCTCTTTATAAAGACATTCCCTTTTGGAATTTTGAATCCAATCCCATTTACCTGCAACTAAACTCCAATAGATGTGAGATTTGAATACATGATCTCGAGCCTCCAGTAGTAAATATTTTTAATTACTTGAGTTGCAAGTTGTTTATTTTATTTTATTTTATTTTATTTTTAATTTAAGAGAATATTGAGTCAAAGATTGATGCTTTTAATTGCTGGAGTTACAAGATTCAAGCAAGATTTTAAGAAAAAATTTACTTTATCAAATTTTTAATTAATAGAAATTTGTTAGCTGATATTTTACAAATTGCTTCTATTATTTACCTTTGTTAATTTATATCATTTGATTTTATTCAATTCATTAGATGTTACGGTTGAAATTGAGAGGAGTGTATAAAAAAGATGAAAAAAGATCACAAGTTCAAGCCTAGATATATTATTTGCACGTTATGAAGCTAAAATGACGCCTAAGCATGTTGTTAATCATTTCATTGCGGATAAACCTAAGTAATTAATACTATTAATCGTGATTAGTTTTGATCAAATCATGCTTGGATGTCCGCAATCAGCCCTCGGCAACAAGCCGCGATTTCTCACTGCTTTTGGTTAATATCCAAAATCCAAAATTCAAAATGTTTTTTGTAAACTCCGTTGTACTTTCTTTCACTCCACGCTTTCCCTTTTTCAGTTTTCTGGTTTCCGCTCTTCTTCCCCAAAAACCACACACCCTGCTGCTCCATCCACCGCCTTGAGATCGAAGCCGGAACCCCGCCCACTCTCACTATTACTCGCTCGGAGACTGCTCCTGTCGTACGGAATTTGCATGTACTTCTCACTCTCTTGCTCTCTCTGTAAGTTTTTGTAATTTTTTATGCACATTGTAATGTTCTTGTTTCAAATCGTTCATTTCGTTTTTAATTTTTACTCTCTGTATCCAGCTTACTATGGTTTGTTTCTTCAAATTTTCTGGCTTTTTTTTTTTACTTATGTTTTGTGTTTGGTTGCACAGAAAATTTAGGAAAGTAAAAAAAACTAGAACTTCACGTAGTCGCTTTTGTTTTCCCGAAGAAAGAAAATTTGGAAAAACTCGATGTCAATCAAGCCGAAATGTTGAATTTAATTTTATTGTTTATATTCATTTCTTAATTTGGAATGCCAGTGAGATTAAGATATGATTACAGGATAATTACAGTGTTTTTCTTTTTGTTTTTCATTTTCCAGTTAGTGAAAAATGCCAGAAATTCAGTTGGGTTCCCACACTGTAAGGTCCCATGGAGTTCAGGTGGCAAGGGTTCATATGCATGATTGGCTCATTCTGTTAGTTCTCGCCGGAATTGATCTCGGTTTGAACCTGATAGAGCCGTTTCACCGCTTTGTTGGGGAGGGCATGATGACAGACCTCAAGTACCCTTTGAAAGACAATACAGTTCCCTTCTGGGGTGTCCCGGTAGGTTTTGTTTTTGCGAAAACAATGTCATGCTGGGAAAATTTGGATAAGTTTGAATTTTGCATTGGTCTCGCTTTTGTGATGACACTTTAAGGAGAAGAAGAATCTTATTTTGTACTTCTGGTAACAGATAATTGCGGTACTGTTGCCGCTTGCTGTCATTCTTGTGTACTACTTCATCCGAAAGGATGTCTATGATCTGCACCAGGCCATTTTGGGTAACTATCATCTTTCTTTTTCGTTTTTGTGATTTTTGCATTGGGTGATGTTGTTTGCGTGTCGTTGTATTTTGTTAAAGCTTACATTGTCTATCTATGCTCATTCAGGCCTTCTATTCTCTGTCTTCATAACCGCCATTTTAACTGATGCCATCAAAGATGGTGTTGGTCGACCTCGTCCAGACTTCTTTTGGCGTTGTTTCCCTGATGGAAAAGGGGTGGGCCTTCTTTTCGTTGTTTAGTTTTGATCCTCCTCACTTATACACGCATATGAGACACGATTGATCCACTGTCCACGTCCAGGTATTTGATCCTACCACAAAGGATGTCATGTGTACTGGGAGCAAGAGTGTCATTAAGGAAGGACATAAAAGCTTCCCAAGCGGGCATACTTCATGTAAGCATTTAGATACTTCGAGAAACTGTACATGAAAGAGGATTAAAGTTTAGGGCTGTATGCTGCCTATCTGTTTCCTATAGGTTATCTGCATATTCTGTCTTCGTGTTACCCGTCTATTTTCTTTAGTGCATGTGTATGTTTGACATTTTACTGTGTAGCTCAAACGACAGTGCCGTTGTCAACATGCAGGGTCCTTTGCAGGTCTTGGTTTCCTTGCATGGTACTTATCGGGGAAAGTAAGGGCGTTTGATCGTAGAGGACATGTTGATAAGCTTTGTATTGTCTTTCTACCACTACTTATTGCAGCACTGGTGGGAGTTTCTCGAGTTGATGACTATTGGCATCATTGGCAAGATGTTTGTGCTGGCAGCCTTATAGGTACCTTGTCTGCCTCTGGCATCACCAGCATGATTTTGTGGGAAAACAATGAGTTTGTCGGGTTTTCCATTTTACTTATATGTTCTTTGTGCAGGAATCACCATCGCTTCATTTTGTTACCTGCAATTCTTTCCACCTCCATACGACGCAGATGGTAATTTTATCTTCCTTATCTTCTGTATACATAACTCTGTCTTCCTTGCAAAGGCTTTCTAATTCTGTCGAGTCCCATGACCATTTTATCTTGCAATGAAAAACTGTGATTTCTAGAGTTCGTTATTTGAACTTGTGTGCATATTAGTAGTCCGGCGGACTCATTGTTCACGAGATTCTTTCTGTTTATTTGGTTGGATGGGCAGGTTGGGGACCTCATGCATACTTTCAGATGCTGGCAGAATCTCAAAATCGCGATGAATCCTCGTCTAACAATGCCAATAGTCTTAGTGTGCAGCCTGCAGAGCTTACGAGTATATACGTCCAACCTCGGAATGGCGCTGAATTATCGCGAGGCAATAGCGGAGACACGAACTACATGCTACACGGACACGAAAATGGGAGAAGGCACCCGAGTATAGGCTGTTTGTAGAGTAGGATAGTGTTAATGAGCAAATGTTCATATTCTAGGATCCATCCCGTGTGAATTTGGTAGGCGGATATCGTTGTTTATAATCTAGATGAATTTTGCGTTTTATGAGTTTTGCGTTGTTTGTACTATATTGCTTATTGTTGGATGTTAAGGTGAAAGATATTCTATGTATAACGTGATCATATACCTTTACTCAAGTTTTTCTCCGCCATCGAGTTGGAGTGTGAGGGACAGATTAGTTTGAGAAACAAATAAAAGAGAATAGTGACGTGACATGCTATATGCTTTGTTTGAAATATATGAGATTCGAGAAGCAGCCAAAGTCAAGCACAGGATTTTCTTGATCAACACTCCCTGCCAACCAGATGCCAATATTCGCGTTCACATTTCACATCATAAACTATATGCTTTGTTATTTTCATATCGCTGAATCTGAAAATGATGAATAATCATGACTTGTTGTTAATTGTCTCTCTTAAAAAAGAATATATATATATATATATATTATAAGCACGTGTTCGCGTCCAGAAGCACAATGTGGGCGCATTGCTGATTTTTTTAATCAATGGGCCAACCGCCTTTTTCTTCTTCAGTGGGCCCAATACTGGTTGAGTGAAGTAATCTTCTAATAAGATGCGGAATTGAGAAATACTCTTCACATTTTAATTTGGAGAAGTGATTTTGACACCATTTTAGCTTTTCACGCACATTTTTATTATTTTTAACCGTTAAATTGAATAATCAAACGAAATCAACAATCAGATATTTAAGTGCTCTTTGCCAGAAAATGGAAAATCAAGCTTCCATTTACATTTAATTGTGTCTTTATTTTAGTTTTTCTATAATACACTGATGTATTGCATTCGTCATTTAGAGCCGTTAGATCCAACCCTTAGAATTACACCAAGGGCTCCAAATGCAAGAATATTTTGTACTCAGATGTATTATAGTCAATACCCATATTTTCTTCGGAAATTGAAAAGAGAAAATGGGCATTGAAAAAATTAAAAATTAAAAACAAACCATTTAAATATCTAATTTTCTATCGAACCATTTAATATTGATCACACTTCAAAGCAAGCACCTTTTGTTGGTATGTACGGAAGAGTCCCGTTTAAGTCAGAGTTAGAGCATTAATTAGAGATTAGACCTGGGATTAATACCGATTGGACTTGTTAATCCAATTCAATCAAAGAATATTCGACGAATTAACCAAATAATATATACATATGCCACGCATTGGATTTAGTAACCAATTTATCAATTAAAAGCATATTTTGACCCAACATATTAAAAGCATATTTAACTTAATCAAACCTAATTAATTATTCAATTGCATAAGATTAGCATCTGCCTGGTCAGTGGCCAGTGGCCACACACACGCAGACGGACAATATTGACCAAGTACACTGTGCCCTACAAAGCCCTCATTTCCTGGAGAAACCCTAGTAAGACCAAGCCCTCATATTTTGACTTGACACCCAATGCTTCCCCTCCTCGCCTCTCTAATCTCTATATATAAACCCCCCTCTTCACTTCCTCTCTTCACACAACTCTCTGAAACCTCAAAACCTCAAAAACCAACAGTTCTCAACTTGTTTGTCTGTTTCAGTGGCTACGGCCGCGATTTGAGGCAAACACGACTGCGAGTGCGAGCTATTTATTCCTACTTTTTGTTGTTGAAATGGAGATTGTTCCGACTACGTACTACGACAACTTGAAGAGGTACTGGAGGAGGAGAAGGTACCAAAAGCTGAATGGTGAGCCTAGAAAGAAGATGAGGGTCACAAGGCTCGGCGGAGGAGCTAAAGGGAGCACTAGTCCTAAACGGAGTTGGAAGCTCAAGACCAAGCTGAGGCTGATGAAATTTGTTTCACCAATAAAGCTTTTGACAAAGTTGCATAACGGTTACGTGGACCTGATGATTCGGATGGCGGGAAAGGCCGGCGGCGTTGGGAGGATTTCCGCGAAGAAGATTGCAAAACCCCAGGATCAGGTTTCAGTGGCTGCCTGTGGTGATCAGTTAGTTGACAGCAGATTGGTTTTGGAGATTTACAAGAGATTGGCAGCTTCTCGCCAATTGGCTGATCATGGATTGATAGTTGAAAGCCAAAGCAACTTCTTCAACTTGATGGATATGTAGTTTCGTTTTTAATTAGTGTTACCATTTTGATCATTCTGTTCGTTAATTGTTAAACAAAAGTTTGGACGTCTACAGAAATTGTAAAGTTTTTGTACTCTGGGAAGCCTTTAAAGAAACTCAATATAAATTGGTTGAATTTTTGGTACGTATGTCTGTTAAATTTAACACTCATACATATTTCATCCACCTACACTTGGTAACCGAATATTTTTTCAACACGAAAGAGAAGTGCATGAAGCTAAAAATGAGTGTGTATACAAAGTCTGCAAGCCATCTTTGAAAAAACGTTGTACTCCTGAAGCGGCCTAAGCAATGAAATTTAGAGCTTGATTTTTTAAATGGATGAAAGTGCTTTTTGTGGAGATGTTTTTAGAACCAATCTTTTGTAAAAATGTAAGTGAATACTTAAAGTGCTTTAAACACCAGTTATGTGCTTCTTGCATGCAGGAAGCACTTTTGTAACCCAGAAACATTTACTGTAAAAGCATATTTAGTCATTTTAAAAATATTTTCAAATGAGCCCTTAACTTCTCAAACTATGTGTGCCTTGTGAGTCAAACCACATTTTCCGTAAATTTTAGAACTCAGTTATACTATTTAGTAGAAAATATTGCAGTCCTAGTCTTTCTAAATAGTCACGTGAGCGTTTTTAGGAAAGCTAGGGTAAAATAGCTATTTATGTAATCAAGGGCTAAAATGTTATAGTTTTATTGTAAATAACCTATACTGATAATGGTTAATTAATTTGAAAAGGTAATGCTAGGGAGATCAATTATTTAGACCAAATTTTATAAATCATATGACGTGGTTGTTGATGATTGAATTATTACTTAAGTGTTGATTAACATGTTTATTTCTTATTGATGACATATCACATGATTTACAAATTTAGTTCAAATACTACCTAGCATTACCCAATATGAAAGCCTTAGAATTGTTAGTTTGAAGTTCTTACTGTTTAACTTTAGGACAATAAATTGCACAAATCAGTTATATATACTTCACGAATCATTCAACAGGAGCACAAGGATAACGAGAAAGTCGAGCCGCACTCCTTATGCGGGAGAAATTTTTCATTGTAAATGGAACATGAGGAATACATCATTTGTTTTTATGTAAGTGGTGATAAATTTTAATTTTTAAGTTATTAACATTTTAATACACATACCCACCATTTGTATAGTAACACGTAATGTGTCACTTCATGTTCCAATCACACTGAAAAATCTCTCATTTTACGGGTTGATCATGAGCTTCTAACTGGAATATATTTGGCCTTTCAGCGGCCAAGTCTTTTTCTATGTACCAAATCTTGTTTTTTGCTTATATAAAATTATTTGAGAAGAGAATATTATTGTTTTATATAATATTGATGTCGTTTCCATCGGAATGTGGTGTGAATTTGTTGATGTTGATTTTATACCCTTTTGTATTGTTTGTTTTTGTAATGGATGACAGCAATCATATGTACCAGGGACTGAATTAGTAATCAAATTCGAATATATAATATTATGTTGATTCATTATTCAAACAAAAAATGATTAGCCCTTGCCCAGTCAGATATATTGATCAAGTTCATTATACGAAACTGAACATATTCACATAGTTGTTTGATATATCCCGCACTCAACCATAAGACCTAGCCTGCCACCTTGACTTGGCACCCAAATTCTTCTCCTCCTCTATATAATCCCCATCTGACTTCCTCTCTTGACACACATCTCTCAAGCCATTTATACACACACAACTTAAGAAACTGAGTGCAGACGCATTAGGACTACTAGAAATCAATTAAAATGGAGATTGTTTCGACCACTTACTATGACAACTTGAAGAGGTGCTGGAGGAGGAGAAGGTACCAGAGGCTGAATGGTGACACCAAGAAGAAGATGAGGGTGGCGAGGCTCGGTGGCGGCAGAGCTAAAGGGAGTCCTAGACGCAGTTGGAAGCTCAAAACTAAGCTGAGGCTGCTGAAGCTTGTTTCCCCCATAAAGCTTTTGGCTAAGTTTAATAACGGTTACGTTGATATGATGATTCGGATGGCGGGCAAGGCCGGCGGCGTGGGAAGGATTGCGGCGAAGAAGATTGCAAAGCCCCAAGACCAGATTTCGGTGGCTTCTTGTGGTGACGAGTTAGTTGACAGCAGATTGGTTTTGGAGATTTACAAGAGGTTGGCAGCTTCTCGCCAACTAGCTGCCTATTGAATCTTGATAGTTGAAGTCCAAGCAACTTCTTCATATTTAGTTTCATCTTCAGTGTGACCAGTGTTTGATTAGTTCTATTTGTTACTCAAAAGTTTGTAATTGTATAAATTTTGTATTCATGGCAGCTTCTCAAGAACTCAATTATTTATTCAATTAATTTTTCTTTGTACGTGTTTGTAATTTTATGACTTAATTAACCATCTCCGCTTCAAATTCAGTACCTTAAACTTTTATCTCTGCACACAAAAGAGGAGGATGGAAGGTCAAACCGCAAGTGTGCGTGTATGAAGCAATGAAATTTGGGTTCATTTGAGAATTGATATAGCATATTGCATGCAGTGCGTTTATTATAAACATGTAGCGACTTTGATGAAAAATTAAAATGCTTCTTGAAAATATATTTTTACCACTCATAAGTGCTTATATAATTTTTGACAGATGTAGTAAAAACATTTTGGGTTATTAAAAACCTCTTCTAACCATTTTAAAAACAATCTTAAGCAAACATTTAATCTTTTATTAGTCAAATCACATACGAGTGAACAATAGATTCATTTCTTTTTCTTTTTTTTTTAGCACAAGTTAAGTCAACTGCATGCGGTTGATGGCTTTGATCGGAAACGGGACCACTGTGAAATTAGATACCGATCGTGAGAAGATTATATATAGCTAATTTTATGTAGTCAAGGGATAATCATCTGATGAAACATGGTTAATTTGAAAGCTTACGACTGTTGTTGTGAAGTTCTTAAAACTAAAACATATGATCATGATCAAAATTTGCACGCATACAACAAATTTAAGATGATCAATTGCACAAAGTCAGTCGTATATAATTCACCATTCATGCATATATGGATTTTTGATACGAGAGTTTCCTAAGTGAAATTTCAACCCCCAATTTTTTTCCCTAGCTATGTGCCAAATTGTGTCTTCCTTTTCATTGCTTATCAAATTATATGACAAGATAATATTTTTATATTTATATAATTGATTCCGTTTTCCATCTGAATGTGGTGTAAATTTGTTATATTAATTTTGTGCCTGTTTTCTTGTTTGTTTTTGCAAAGGATATGGATGATAGCAAAATGGCTCATTTGGAAGTATCTTTAAAATGATTGAAAGTACTTTTAGAGAAAATATTTTTGTGTTTTAAAAGCACTAGCTTGAAGTGCTTCATGCAAGAAGCACCCGTTATGTGTTTCTCACAAGAAACATAAGTTATGTGCTTCATGCAAGAAACACTAGTTATGTACTTCTTGCAGGATGCACTTCAAGTTCTTTTTTAGGATTCACTTAAATTTTTACTAAGAATTGGTTTAGAAAATAAACATTTTCACCAAAAGTACTTTCAGCTATTTTAAAAGCATTTCCCGACAAGCCCTAGTAATTATACAGATATAAGCATGCCATGGATTGGATTTAGTATAACCATTTAAGTATAACATGATATATCAATGTTGATTATTCAAATAAACAAGATTAGCCCACCTGGTCAGACGTACAATATTGACCAAGTACACTACAAAACTCACTTATATGTATTCTCATAAATTAGTATATATGATTATATTCCCGATGTAAGACCTAGCCTTACCATTCTGACTTGGCACACAGTTCTCCTCCTCCGCTATGTAAACCCTTCTTACTTCCTCTCTTGGCACACCTCTTTCAAATCCTCAAAACCGTATCGCTTTATATAAACACAACAAAGAAACTGGGTGCAGACACACACTACTAGCTAGTAGAAATCAATAAAAATGGAGATCGTCCCGACAACATACATACTACGACAACTTGAAGAGGTACTGGAGGAGGAGAAGGTACCAAAGGATGAATGGTGAGACCAGAAAGAAGATGAGGGTCACCAGGCTCGGCGGAGGAGCTAAAGGGAGCAACAGTCCTAGGCGGAGTTGGAAGCTCAAGACCAAGCTGAGGTTGCTGAAGTTTGTTTCACCAATAAAACTTTTGGCAAAGTTGCATAATGGTTACGTTGACATGATGATTCGGATGGCGGGCAAGGCCGGGGGTGTGGGAAGGATTGCCGCGAAGAAAATTGCAAAACCCCAAGACCAGATTTCAATGGCTTCTTGTGGTGACGAATTAGTTGACAGCAGATTGGTTTTGGAGATTTACAAGAGGCTGTCTGCTTCTCGCCAACTAGCAGATGGCTGCTGATTCGAATTCAGATGTCATTTAGTTTCATTTTATTTACTTCACTTTTCTTCCTGTTTATCAGAAGTCCGAAAGTTGGGCTGTTTGAGATAGTGATGTAATAACTAAACAGTTTGTAACTGTAAAAATGTTCTCCTCACTCCTCATGGGACCTTTTAAAGTACTCATCAAGTGTGTTTAAAATTTTCCTACGTGCCTATCGTTTTTATATATTTTGAGAACTCAATCATCTCTCAGTAGATAACTTTGTGACTTTTCTATAGACAAAAGGTAACTATTTGTGATTAAATTCAATGACAAGACCAATTAACTATACAGTATGTAACTATTCCAGTCTTTGGTAACTATTTGTGATTAAATTCGATGATAAGACCAATTAATTATACAGTATGTAACTATTCCCGTCTTATAGACAAAAGGTAACTATTCGTGATTGAATTCAATGATAGGACCAATTAATTATATAGTATGCAACTATTCCAGTCTTACTTCAAAAAGGGTAAGTAGGAAAATAACACATAATGATGTGGATCATTCGCTGAGGATTTTTATGATATCACGATGTCAATATTTTAAACTAATAAGATATTATCATATAAGAAGTTAACACGTATAACAGTATGTGATTATCTTGTGTTACATAACGCATTGACACATAATTAAGATGAAGTGGAATTAGCTTGTTTGGTAAGAAAGAAGAAGAAAGAAGCCAACTAACAATTTTTTTTGTGCAAACTAAAGATCATATCTATGTACTGCGTTTGGCCCCATTTGACTTAACTTTCTAATAAGTTCTACCCACCATTTGGAAAAGTGCTTTTAGCTTTTATCCTTGAACTCTTTGGTCCATGTGTTTCTGTTTGACTGTTAGGTAGCTATCTCTATTTATCAACAGTTGACAGATCTTTTAATCTTTCAGTGCTTCGAGAGATCGACTGATCGAGGGCAACAAGTGATAGCATGGAGGAGGAGGGAGATCCTAATCAGCCTCTTCTAGGCGGAGACGCCATTTCTTCCGACGACACTCGCCTGAACCAGCTCGGTTACAAGCAAGAGCTCAGTCGTCACCTCTCGTATGAACCCTATCCCCTTGAATTTCTTTTTACCCTTAACTTCTTCTGTACTGGAATCCGATTCTGCTGTATATCTGAAGGCACTTTTGAGTTTTGACTTTTCTGTATTGGTGCTTCTGGGTTTATGCAGTTAAGCACTTTTCATTGCATGTCCATTTTGTTTCCCACATCACAATCACATATTTTGAAGTTCTGTTTACTTCTGGATGATTATCATTTATTCATCAAACAGCTGTTTTGGACTTTTAGTCGTTGAATATCGGTTCTAGCACGAGCACGTATAATAAGATTGCTAATTGCCACTAAAATATCGAAAATGCATCAGATATTTTGGTATATTTCTTGTCACTCTCAACTACTGTTTAAAACATTAACATAGGTGAAAATAACGAGAAGCAAATTTATAAAAATATCGATATAGATTGTTTTGGACATTTGCAATATGGTGGGTATATCAACTTATTTATATTTAGTCGAACTTAGAAAAAAAAATTAAAAAGAAAATTGAAAGTTTGAAACCTGCAATGACAAAATTTTTGTAGTGAATCTTCATAAATTTTCCTATATCCACAATTTCATAGATATTTTAAACTAGGAAAAGCTCCTCTCTTTTAATTTTTAATGTTTCAAATTGCTTGTGGGGTTTCATGCCATTTATTTCTTTTGCATATTTTCCTGGCCGTTGTTTTTGAATATCATTCATTGATTCAACACGTCACATTCGAGAGTGACTTTGAATAACATTTTTAAACAAATATCTAGTCAATTTATTTTAATTTTCTACTTTTCCGCTTGATGATTCAATTGGTCACACTAAATAAATAACTTACTTAGCTACGACCCAATCTGCAGTCAAAAAGTTACAAACGAAGAATAAAAAGAGAAATAACAACTAACGTGTATAGATAACATTACAAAATCGAATCTAAAATTCTTGATTTCTAAATTAAGTAATTTGTTAGGCAAGACGAGAAAATCCAAAATTGTACATAATCTCGTGTAACTCGTTTTTGTGATCTTGATTTTCAAGAGCCAAAAAAGGGTGGGGATACGCTACTCACACGGTGCATGTTATGTTGTGTAGGGCATTAGCCAACTTCTCGATGACTTTCTCCATCATATCGGTTCTGACTGGTCTCAACACAACGTACAGTGTGGGCCTCAGATATGGTGGGCCCGTTACCATGGTCTACGGGTGGCCCGTAGTGGGCTTTCTCACACTTCTGGTGGGCCTGTCCATGGCCGAGATTTGCTCTGCTTTTCCAACTTCTGGTGGGCTCTACTTCTGGAGCGCCAAACTCGCTGGCAAACGGTGGGGCCCCTTCGCTTCTTGGCTAACTGGCTGGTACGTTTTTTATTTGAGAACTTTAACGAAAAGCTTTCAGTACTGTTTATTTTAATAAAAAATCATATTTTTACACTAAAAAGTTAATCCGGTACTATTCACTTTATCTTTTATTTTGTTCTTATTGTTAAAACTCAAAAATTTCAAGTCATTTTCATTAGTTATCTTTTTTTATTTTTCTCTTTTGATTTTTTTTTTGTCAAAATATTTTTATCTGTTTCTGAAGTTTTTTTATTTTATGAAAGTATTAAATATAGCATTAGAATTTAGAATTGAATTATTTTGTTATTTAAGCAATTTTCTAATATGAGTTTAATCGTGGAAAAATGTTTCAAATTTAATTAGTTCGAAAGAAAAATAGCATGCTGTTCTAACCAAATTGGTTACGCTTAAATTCAACTCCTAAGAAATGAAGATTTATGCTTGGAAATTTGATGGATATGGGCCAATGATAATTTAGAGCCCAATTTATGAAGTGGGTCTCCACAATTCGTGAGCTCAAAGTATTAAGGAAGTGGTAGGCCCAGGGCCCACTTAGTGGGCCACCATTATTGTTTGTCCATGGACGGGATATTTTGAGGAATTTTTTACTTGCTCATTGATTGATTAATAAATGTTTAATCACTAATCCACCATTACTAGTCTAATTAGACAGTCAGCACATGGGCAACTTGGTCAAATGCTCAGATTCTTCTTTCTGTGGCCATGTTCAAACCCACAGGGACTAATCATTTGAGATCAGAATCTCTTATAATTGCATTTTATTGACTTTTATATTCCTAAATAAATCACGCACGGAAGAGTGCATAATAATTAAGTTCGATTTTTGTCATAAACGAATTTGATCTACATTATTATTAGCGTATATTGAGGCTAAGCCTACTCCTCTCATCCCTTTGTGTATATTCTTTGTTCAAAAAACAAAAAACCAAAGTGATATTTTTTGTAACATGAGAACTTTTTTAGTATAGCGAAAACATGGCTCGGTAATCAAGTGTCATAATACAAATGATTGAAATTTTTCTTTTTCAAATATTCACTACTTATATTATAATACTTAATGTACCAAACTGTGTTTTTGATACATGAAAAAAAATCTCTGGTGTAACATGGTATGTCTGTCATATCATTTATTGGGGAAAAATCCAAGCCAACTGAGCAAAAAATCCGAGTCCTTAAAATTTAATTAAACGGCTAAAATTATTATAACTTTTAATAGGACCTCCTGTTTTTAATCATTTAATTAAATTTCAAGGATCTAAATTTCTTGTTTAGTTGACTCATGTGAAAGGATATGAAGAGAATCCCTTTCCATTTATTAGGGTTATCACTTATGCTATGACTTCCCTTTCCATTTATTGGGGTTATCACTTACGGTATGACGCTAGTTTGTCCTCCCATATTAATAATTGCCCTTTCCATTTATTGGGGTTATCACTTACGGTATGACACTAGTTTGTCCTCCCATATTAATAATTGCCATGCTATCAATGACCTGACATAAAATAAGTTGTCAGCTCATGAAAATTCATTTCTCTTTTTTACCAGGAAAATTACACACACGACTTTGTCTGTTAATAAATCGTGTTTAACTCGGTTTCAATTAACAGAAAGTGAATTGATGAAATTTTATGTTCGATTATATCTAAATTCGATAATTCAATTATGAATAAATTCGTATATATGGATCAATGCAGATTCATTCTGAACTTTGTTACACACAAGTGTTAGATTCGAAATTTGCAACGTATCATATAACAACCCTTTCCTCAGAGTTACGTGTTGCTTCATCTTTGAAGCCAAATTATACATGACAAGAAAATTCAACGTTCACACCAAACAAATAGGAACCCAAAGATTTGGCACCAATTGCTGAAAATGTCTATGGGACGACGTTGAAACGCCATTAACAGAAAATTAAATTAAAATAATCATATTGCCGTTGGGGAAGTCCCACGTTGCGAGCATCATCTTCTCCGCGCGACAAGGTGCTTTGCCTACTGGTACTGGCTGATCTGTTTGGCCTCACCTCTTCTTCCAAAAGCTCCCTAAAATAATCATATTGTCGTTGGGGAAGTCCCACGTTGGGAGCATCATCTTCTCCGCGCGACAAGGTGCTTTGCCTACTGGTACTGGCTGATCTGTTTGGCCTCACCTCTTCTTCCAAAAGCTCCCTTCTTTGTTTTTCTATTCCCACCCATCCCGTTGACTATTCCCACCCTGCCAAGAAGTCAAGGAAACAGAGTACCAGAAGAGGTTTGATTCTTTGAATCCGATAAAAAATGGTGTCTGGTGGCGGTGACAGAATGGAACTGCCGTCTCATCAGCCTCCAAACGGCGGCGTTTCACAGGATTCCGGCCACGCCCGCCTCCACGAACTCGGCTACAAGCAAGAGCTCAAGCGTGACCTATCGTAATTTTTCTAAACTTGCACCCTTTTACTTCGTTTTGATACCGAAGCTTCAAGCTTTTCTGATTTCTGAGGTTTTTTTGGTTGATGGGTTGGCTGGTTTGGAATCGCAGGCTGCTTTCGAATTTTGCGTTTTCGTTTTCCATCATATCGGTGCTCACCGGAGTGACCACTCTGTATAATACTGGGCTGAGATACGGCGGCCCTGTGTCTTTCGTTTATGGGTGGTTTATAACGGGTGTCTTCACCATCTTCGTTGGGTTGTCAATGGGGGAGATTTGCTCTTCGTACCCAACTTCTGGGGGTCTGTACTACTGGAGTGCCAAGCTTGCTGGCCCCAAATGGGCACCCTTTGCTTCTTGGCTCACTGGCTGGTACTACTTTCCTCTCCTTTCAGTTGTTTTACTCTTACTAACAGTACTGCTCACTCACTTCGGATTTGACCTGCCTGGAAAATGAATAAAACTTTGGAGTTTTGTCTGTGAGTATGTGTCTTAAGTTTAAGTTGTTTTTACTAGTTTGAAAATCTTTCCTTCTTCATTGCTATGATGCTTCATCGCTCGGATTGGATAAGTCACTAGATCCAGCGTATGTTGAAGACATGCATGTCAACTTCCAAATTTTGTGAAGGAAACTTGATTTGGCATAGGTTGATGTGTAGTTCTTTTTTTGGTTGCTCACAATCGTGGTGGGGATTAAATGTAGGACATGCTCACATGAATAGCTCTGTCTTTAGATAAGGTAAATTAGACATCAGGACGGTGATGATGATCAGTTTTAATAGAATTAATGTGGAATGGAGGAGGGAATAGGCTCTGATGCATCCGCTTTAGAGTTTTTTTTTTTTCGCTTGTGATGTCTCAAATGAGAGATTTTTCAATGTGACTAGTACACGGGGTGATACATCTCATGTCACTATTCAAATGGTGGGACATATGTGCTAAAAAGTTAATAACTTAAAAAATAAAATTTCTCACCACTTCTATTAAAACACGTGGTGTACCACTTGTATTCCCGTCATAATAAAAAAATTCTCGTCTCAAGGACACTAGAATGGTGATATGATTACCATGTTATTCTGAGCCTAAAACTGAAATGTATATTGCCCTGCAACTTTAATCACAAGACAGTTCCAAGTTGATCTTTCTGCCATACTATTTCTGACGACGGTAAATATTTTTATGTTTTGCAGGTTCAACATAGTTGGTCAGGTACTTCCATGAATTTTTACGTTCTAGAGTTTAAATTCCTCCATTGTCCATTGTGATATCAAGCTTGTTATGGCTGTGATATAATCCAATACCTTTAAATTGCAGTGGGCAGTTACAACTAGCGTGGATTTCTCACTTGCACAGCTGATTAACGTGATCGTTCTCCTTAGCTCGCGTGGAGGGAATGGCGGTGGTGGCACTTCGATAAATAAGTATGGAACCATTGGTATCCATGCAGGAATCTTGTTTCTACATGCTCTTATAAACAGTCTGCCCATCTCGTACCTATCTTTGTTTGGACAAGTCGCTGCTGCGTGGAATGTTGCAGGTGTAAATTACAACGTATTTTCAAGCTCTTTTTTGCTAGTTTTCAGTTTACGGTTTGAGGCCTTCTATATCTTGGATTTCTTATTGCTTTTGGAATATTAGGCGTCTTTCTCCTCATGATTCTCATACCCTGTGTTGCAACGGAGAGGGCCAGTGCGAAGTTTGTATTCACTCACTTCAACACCGATAACGGGGAGGGAGTCAGCAACAAATTTCACATTTTTGTTCTGGGACTTCTGTTGAGTCAATATACCATAACTGGCTATGATGCTTCTGCCCATATGGTTAGTATATATTTCGCTTACTTTGAAATTACTTGGCCAAATAATTCTAACTAAATCCTTGTGTTTCCGTCGACTTCTGTTTCTAGACAGAGGAAACCAAGAGTGCTGATACGAATGGACCAAAAGGAATAATTAGTTCCATCGTGATATCCATTATCGTTGGATGGGGTTACATACTCGGCATCACCTTTGCAGTTACTGACATCCCGTACCTTTTGGATGAGAACAATGAAGCTGGCGGTTATGCCATTGCTGAAATATTTTACCTTGCATTCAAGAGTAGATACGGCAGTGGAGTTGGAGGAATTGTATGCTTGGGAGTGGTTGCGGTTGCCATATTCTTCTGTGGTATGAGTTCAGTTACTAGCAACTCCAGGTAAGCAAACCTGTTTTATTCTTCTTCTACAACAAGAGCCATCTGGGTAGGTTTTAGTCTCTCAGCTGTTCGCTGCACTTAATTTTCTTCTCAGGATGGCGTATGCATTCTCTAGAGATGGAGCCATGCCATTATCACCCTTTTGGCATAAAGTGAACAAACACGAAGTCCCCGTAAACGCTGTTTGGCTTTCAGCTTTCATATCGTTTTGCATGGCACTAACAGTAAGCACATGATCACTTGTAGCAAAAATTTTATCTCTGCTTTCTTCGGCAACTGCTAACCATGTTTGTTTCGATCTTTGCAGTCTCTCGGAAGCCTTGTGGCATTCAATGCCATGGTTTCTATAGCAACCATTGGACTGTACATTGCTTATGCCCTACCCATCTTCTTTAGGGTGACCATGGCACGCAAATCCTTTGTCCCGGGACCTTTCAACTTGGGACGCTACGGGGTCCCTATTGGTTGGATTTCAGTTCTTTGGGTAGCAACTATCTCTGTCCTCTTCTCATTGCCCGTGGCCTATCCAATTACCATCGAGACACTTAACTATACTCCCATTGCTGTTGGCGGTTTGCTGATCGTCACAGTTTTAGCTTGGATACTGAGCGCTCGGCACTGGTTTAAAGGTCCTATAACGAACATAGAAGCATGAACTTGTGTATATTCAACGATTTTCATTTCTTGCAATCATCTATAGACTAGGTTTAGTTTTTAAGAAAATCTACACATGGAATTATCAAAAGCTGATTGGCTTAATTTGTGTAAGTTACTCATTGTATGGTAATAATATTCCAGATTATAGAAATGAAGTCTCATTTGGCTACAAATATTTGACTTGATACAAACAAACTTTTAACCAACATAAAAGATGGAAGAGAAACAGGAAGTCTTCTGTAAACCGAAACTAAAATTACGAACTTGAAGGAAATATAATGCATGCTTGAATGAAACCCTGCATCGGAACTGATGAACTATAGTGAATCCGGGCTCTTTGCAAGGAAAGTTTCCCTCTGTCATTCACGGCAACAATTGGCATCACCTGCATTTGGTGCACTGTCAAACGGCTCAAACCAGTTGAACTTCTCTGGATCTTCTTCAAGCAGCTTCAACAGATCATCATACTCCGACATGGGTTGGTTATTGTTTGAACTAGCTGGATGAGCCTCTCTTGCTGCAGCATCCAGCTCTTGGCTTCCACCGGTAAAGTTTGATGGAAATGTTTCTGCATTGGTTGCATTGACTGAAGGTATCTGTTCCGGCACAACCTCAAGTACGTCAGTTGTTCCGGTGACTTCCGCTGAAAAGTGGTTCTGACTTTGGAAGTAGAGTGGGGCAGTCGGGGCTGGAGTATAATACTGTGGTTGATTCATGCCTGCTTCAGTTGTTCCCATGACATCCGCTGAAAAGTAGTTCTGATTTTGGGAATTGATAGGAGTAGTCAGCGCTGGAGCATAAAACTGCGCTTGATTCATGCCTACTTCAGTTGTTCCCGTGGCTTCTGCTGAAAAATGGTTCTGATTTTGGGAATTGATAGGAGTTGTCGGCGCTGGAGCATAATACTGCGCTTGATTCATGCCTACTTCAGTTGTTCTTGTGGCTTCTGCTGAAAAATGGCACTGATGTTGGGAATTGATAGGAGTAGTCGGCGCTGGAGCATAAAACTGCGCTTGATTCATGCCTACTTCAGTTGTTCTCGTGGCTTCTGCTGAAAAATGGCTCTGATTTTGGGAATTGATAGGAGTTGTCGGCGCTGGAGCATAAAACTGCGCTTGATTCAGGCCTACTTCAGCTGTTCTCGTGGCTTCTGCTGAAAAATGGTCCTGATTTTGAGCATTGAACGGAGCAGTCGGTTCTGGACAATAATTCTGCGCTTGATTCATACTGACAGACGCATTCAGGACCTGAAAAGTATTTGCTGGTATGTAGGGAGAACCAAACTCTGGTGTCATGTAGTTCGTACTCTGTAAGTTTCTTTCGCTTGCTTTAAACATGATCTCTTCTAATCCAAGTGGTTGGTTTCTCTCGATTTCATTCATGTCAGCACCTAGTGTGAAACTGTTTGTTTCTAATATCTGGTCCAAATTCTCAAACTTTCCTTGAGTTCTCAGATAAAAGTCATAGAGGCTTTCGCTTTGATGATTTGTGTTGTGAGACATGACTCTGTGTTCTGTATACAGATTCTGCCTTCCGTAGTCATTGAATCCAGTGAAAGAATTCGGAGTCATTAATTGCGTTGGATTGCCTTGAGCTCCAGAACTTGAAGTCCCTTGTTCGTACCGGCGGCATACCAGAGAAGTCTGCCTTGCTGGTGGAAATTCATTTCTGTTATTCCAAATGGATGATTTGCCCAATGAAGGTAAGCTCGTCGTGCCAACCTCCTGAATCCGGTGTACGTTTTTTCTATATCTCTGGAAGGAAAAAGAACCTAACATAAATCCTTCTGAAAACAATTACAAATGTGAAAAAAAGTTACTTGAGATACAAGTAGAAGAGAAACCTGCAGATGGCTTGCAACCTGGCGCACCGTTATATCAGCCACATTCATCCATTTCAGAATCCTTCTAGGACGAGCTTCTGCATGCAAAAGAAAACCAGAAAACGAAAATAATTTAGCACCTTTTCAAGGTGAAAGGAAAACTACAACAAAATATTAGATTGTTTTATGAGAAGGAAGAATTACTTTGATCTCCTAACGCACTTATGGCTGCTGTAAACTTGAGATGAAGTTCCGTTGTCCAAACGGGGTGCCGCTTCTTCTGTTTGGAGCTGTCATCGCAATCTTGATTTTCCATTCCTTCCTCATCGCAATCTTGCTGTGTGTTTAGTTTAACCTTCTTCGCTTTTTCTTGGTCTTCTTTATCATCGACCGGTCTGTTTATCCCCAATGCTCCTTGTGTATAATTCTCTGCGGCTATCTGCGGTTCATTGCGAGTGTCTTGTGTGTCAAGACACAAATCGCGTCCAGTGGGAAGCCTAGACACACCGCCAACCTCATGGATTCTAATACCTCCAGTGGGAGGTCTAAGAACACCACCGGCCTCGTGAATCTTCTTGCCACAATTTGTTTTATGTGTGTCCCTCCTTGGGTTCCTTACCTTCCGATAAGCGTGTTGCCACACATTTTTCAGATCCTCTGAAGAAACTGGTTTCTGAAGAAAAAAGCATGCTCCTTCAGCCAGGGCCTTCTTGGCGACATCAATATTCACTTCGGAGGACATGACTGCGATGAAATATAAGTTATGGAACAGTTAGTACACAACTAGAAGAAAGTTCTAGAAGCCAATCAATCCGAATAGGAAAGTTCTAGATAGATTGAGGCTTACATATGACAGGAATCTCGTTCTCATGAAGCACCCGTAAAAGCGAAAATCTGTCTTTATCTGGCATGCTGATGTTAGCCATTACTAGATCGTAATGATACTTTTGTTCCTTAATCATTGACAAAGCAACAGAAGCCAGTGCGGTTGTGGTAACTAGAGGAGAAACGAGAGAGAGAGAGAGAGAGAGAGAGAGAGAGCTATTAACCAAGTTACAAAATATCAAGATTTTTTATTCTTTTTTTTTTTTTTTGAAACTTTACGTGCAAACAAATTATGTATATGAAAGAAAATTAATACATATGCCTATACACAATAAATGTTCAAGTGATAATTTTAACGAAAAATTATACAGACAAATAAACAGATAAAATCAGAAAAAATTTATCTTAATGTTTATCTAAGGAATTATCAACGAAAAAGTATACAAACAAATAAACAGATAAAATCAAAGAAATTTTATCTTAATGTGTATGTCAAGAAAGATTTAATGCAATATAGAGACAAACATATTATATAGACTGATAACATTAGGATAAATCTTATATCGTTGTGTATGCAATAACTACTTTAATCTTTTGAATGTCCCTTGTTCATAAGAAAATCCCTGTTGTTCATGCTTTAGATCCACACAAACAAGTTCAAAATTTTGATCTAAAATCAATTACTTTGTTATAGACGTGTATACATAAAATGTAGGTGAAATTTCGTATCCATGTCACTATGGAATGATTTACCTTTGAAGGAGTATTTTTCTAACGTCGACGCTGTGCCCATGAGGGACAATGTATCATGATCTACCACCAAGATTTGGAGGCCATGGGCAAAGCTAGGGAGACCATTACTTTCTTTAGGGCTCATGTCTTCCATGGACGCCAAAACAATTACAACAAAACTGAGTGCAACAGAGAAAGCACGAGATCCAGAAGCTTGAATCTGAACAAAAAGAAATTATTTAGAAGTTAGATTAGGAGGATTAATATTATAGAAAAAAGGATTAGATATAGATTAAGAAGCTTCAAGCCCTTAAACCTTGAGAGAGAGATATAGAGAGAGAAAGACGTAGAGAGAAGATGAGGGTTACCAATGACATGAACTTTGAGGTGCTTAAGCAAAATTGAAATTTGTTTGTTGTGAGAGCTCACATTTATCTATATAACTGAAGAAATTGTAGTGAGCCTGAAATTTTGAGTGAAATGGCCACACTCTGGTCAACGGAGTGTTGACCAATGTGGTTAAAACTAGAAACTGAAGTACCAAGAAAAAGTGAAGGAGATTTTCAATTATTTTCTTATTTTTCATGCATTTTTAAGTTTTAGCCATTCATTTTGTTTCTGAAAACAGAAAACATTACAACGAAGATCGCCGATGTAATTTTAAACCGTACATGTCCAAACTGTACTTAGTTTCTTACGGTTGGTTCCACTCAATTAAGACTTGATTGTTATTATACTTAAAAAAAAATTGCAGATGCATGTTCTGCATAATTACAAGGAAAGTATAGAACAAGAAAAAAAATTATGAAAAATTTCCCTAATATTAAGGTTTTTGACCAATGAGCTTTTTAGGCAAATTAATTTAAAAGTCTAATGACTAATTTAGAAGCCCTTATCCTGATTAACAATAATGTTTAATTCCAATTCTTAATTTTGATGGAAAGTGAAAAAAAATCCAAATAATGTTCAAAGTCAGCAACAAACTCTGACACGTGGCTTGAATTGACTTCTGTTAAAAGTATAAAATTGCTCTAAGAAATGATGAGTCGAAGAGTTAGTTATTTGGAGTTTTAATGAGGTTTTTTTTCTAAACTTAATTTCCTAATATTTAAAATGACTAGTATTATTTTAAAATAAAAAATATATTGCAGCTTAAGCTGATTACTCATGAGTACCAGATAATGTTACTAAATCTGTTAATTACGAATAACTAGCCCTATATATTACAGACGAATTTAATTGGAGTCAGATTAGTCAATAATTAAATAGAAAACAAGTTGAGCAACTAGTTTAGCCATGATTAGTGTGAATAACTCGTTATATTAAAAATTAAAACAAAGTTTGCGCCTGTTGGCGTGGCGGGAGTAGCCTTGGGCTTCTTGGTAGGCGCTCCCGCGCTCCAATCATTTTTTAATTTGTAAAACTTCCATATATTACTAATTAAATATAACTTTTGTTTTACAAAAGAAAATTCTCGTTATATGCCAATATAAAAAAAGAGAGGATGAATTACCTAAAATTATTCAAACGTTAGGGTTGATTCCAAACTGCTACTTGAACTTTATTGAGCCATCAAAATTCCGGTACCAATTTGAAGTCGACCTTAAAATTTGAGAGTCTTAAGCAGTTCACCCAAATAAAAATTAATGATTATCTTTTATATACAACAATTTTAAATGTCACCTTAAAGAAGGGTTCAAGGGAAATGTCATCGCAACTTTTCAAAATCCTGTCATCATACTCTAAAATCGTCAAGATTTCCTAGATTCGAATTTCGTGACTGACGAATTTGATATCAGTTTATCCCCTACTCGTAAGACGAATTTGATATCAGTTTATCCCCTACTCGTAATGTATCATTGAATAATAAAAAATAAAAATTTAAAAACCATTCAGTTTTTCAAAACATAGTATGTTTTATTAAGTTGTCAAATATTTTAAGTATTTGGTCTTCACAAATCCTCACAATGAGAACTTTAGAAGAGCATGACTCCTGCAAAATATTTGGCATGTTGGATAATTGGATCAATAGATCAGGCCCAGCCCAGAAATTGAAGGAGCCCATGTTCGGAATTAGGTTAGGACCAAACCCAAGGACAAATTACTAACCCGAGATCTGAGTTTTATTTATTTATATATTTTTTTTTTTGCCCTTTTTTCTTCGAAACTGTGTTTGATTAGGCTGCTTCTTTCGGCGGGACGCTTAAAACGGATGAGGATTTCATATCCTCACATCTTAGCAGTTTATCCTATGTTTTATAGTAAAAATTATTTGAATTTATTATTTAAAATTAAACATAAATAATATTTGACGAAAATTGATCGTATGATATACGACGAACGATTAGGATGTGAGGATGTTTAAGATACCCGCCATTTAGATCCGGATGGGATCCTATCTGCTTTAAACTATCACTTAATTTAAATTGAATTGAAAAGTCGCAGAGTCTGATTTCTCGGGTCGACAATGGTGAGAGTCTCACTCCATACGCATTAGGGTTTTAATTTGTTCAAATTTCAATTTTTATTCTATAACTATATTCAGCAGTGGTAGCACATCTCACTGTAATTTCTGATTTTCCAGGAGGATTTTTCCGAAGAGCTCGAGCCCTTATTCGATTACAGTCGCGTTCAGCCCGTCAATCTAATATGCCTCGACGGTGAGCTCTTTCCTCCTAATTTTGGTCGATTCAGTTGACAGGACGCATAAATTATTCAACTTTTTCATAAAAAAAAGCTTGATTCGATTTTTGTTTTTGTTTTTATGTTTGTATAGACGATGAATTAGATGCTCCGTCAGCTTCTCCTCCGAAAAGGAGGGAAATTTCCGATTCCGCGGTAACAATTTGTTATTGAAATTGTGCTATGTCTGTGTGTGTGTGTGTTAAATTCCATATGATAAGAGGAATTGATGTAAATTGCAGCATCTGTTGACATTATTTTGGATAATATTGTGATTAGGTTGAGAAGGTTGACGAACCTGTGAAGGTAGTGAATGTTATTAGTTGTGAAGATAAGGAAGAGGAGGACTGGTTACGTCCTCCACCCAAGGTTTCTGCCGGCACTAAGCGGAAGGGTGAGGATTCTACCATAATGGAACTGAGGTATTTGGATTTTGGGTTTTTGTGGGTTTTTTTATTGTAATTATTTTATCTCTCAAAACATATAGATTATCTTTGCCTCAAGAAGAAATTTGTGATGCGTTAGCGGCTAGTGCATGCGCTTTCCTGTTCATTAGATTCAAGTTGGTAATTTATGAAGGAAGTATAGTTCAATGTGGCCAGTTATCTTAGAACATTAAGGCTTTATTTGGGGTCTCAGATATAGTGATGACTAGTTATGCTTGTTGTTTTTGCTTTACCTTTTTTTCATTTCGGTTTCTCTGTTGCAATTCAAATTTTCCAATTAAATGTGGTCTATGAGTGTAGGAAAAAGAAGCAAGAGCTGGCATCATTTGCACAATCAGCTGAAAATGTGTTGAGGTCGGTAGAGGAGTCTGTGAAAAGAGAACTTAGTAGCTCATTGGAGGCTGTTGAAGAACAACCTCCAAAGCCCCGCCCTGAAAGAAACAAAATAGTTATATCTATTCAAGACAAAGATGGAGTTAAGCAGTTCCGTATCTATGCGGTATGTTGTGCAGAATTATTAACCTTTACAATATTTTTGTCTAGTACCCTTTGGCCTAATCTCTGATGTATGTACAGGCTATGTGATATTAAACAATGTAATATTTCAATCGTGTTTTCTTCTACTTCAACAGGACGACAAGTTTGAGCGGCTCTTCAAAATGTATGCTGATAATGTTAAACTTGACCTTCAGAGTCTGGTGTTTTGTTTTGATGGGGACAAAATAGGTCCAGCTGCTACGCCTGATGCCCTTGGGATGGAGGAAAATGACATTATTGAAGTGCATTTTACCTCGAGATGACATGGTAATGCATCAATTATGATTTCGCAATCTATCTTTCAACTTGTATCGCTTTTCACATTCTTGCTTTCGGGTACATCCTTACACTCATGATATTGACGTTTTAGGTATAAAAGTATAAATACATCAAATTTTCTGGAAAAAGGAAACTAGGAGCAAAAGCCTTGGCTTGGTTTTTCTTAAATTTGAAAGAGTGGACATGTTTGGGTTGGTTAAGAGCAAGAACCTGTTTTGCTGGCTTCAGAACTGGGGAATCTCATAAACATGTTGCCACATTAAAATCATTAGATGTACCAGGAAAGTCTGTTCTTAGGCAGAACCAAGTTACAAAGTTTTGATCACGGAGTGGAATAATTGTCATATCGTGTAACCGTGGCTGGTCCTAAGGCTGAAATATCAGTACTCTAGATATTGATTCTAGCAGTTGAGTTTCTTGTTTTAAGAAATCTAATCCAACTTTGCGTCGTTACTGCTGCTGTCGACAAATATTTGTTTTAGATGCTTATTTCTCGTATTTGCACATTGTCTGTGTTTTAGCTCTAATAGTTTGTGTTTCTGGTTCCTTTCAAACTCAAACGGCTTTCCTCTTTGAATTCAGGTGTTTCTTCAACCGAAGAACTTAATCCGTCACCTTGATGAATCTTTGACGGGGACTGGAAGGGCCTTTGACCGGCGTCTTTTGGTGTATGCTTGTAGTTTGTGCAGTACCTGCTCCTTAACTGTATAGCGTGTCATTATATTGTGAAATTATTGTTCACAAATCTCATGTGAACGTGGATAGTGGACCTGATTCAATACTCCCTAATTCTGTTTTGCATTAAACGGGCACATAACTTTTTTTGGCTGGAATTTGTGATTTGTTAGGATTCGTTTAGAAGTGCCTTTACAATGTTTGAAAGCGATTTTGGTGAAGATTTTTGGAGCAAATCCTTATAAAAATGCAAGTGAATCTTGGAAAAACACTTTAAATGCTTCCTACAACAAGAGGCACATAATGTTTTTGGATTCAAAAATATTTTTTCTAAGAACTTTTTTAATCATTTTAAAAACATTTTTAAATAATCCAGTTATTTGCAGATGGTAGTTCAATTTTTTGAGGTGCTATTTCCATCTCTTCTGCCATTCGTAATCAAAATTCAAAACCAAAATGGCTATTTTCAGCCTATTTTGATAACGGGAACTGCAGAATTCTTAATTGTGATATTATTTCAAATCAATCATGTGAAGCGAAGATGTGTGGATTAGAAACCGAAAGAAAATTGAGAAAATGAAACAGCAAGTGAGACTTCGGATCACATGGATCGCGTAATTCACGTGCTTTCACACTTTGTCTCTCAGTCAATTGGAACTGGATAACGTGGATGATGATCCTATTGCCATGAGCCACGTATCCGAATCCACGCTGGAAAAGTTTCCCCTCTTACATGTCCACGTCAGACCCATAAAGTGCGATAAAAGCAGGAAGAAGAAGGAAGTAGAAGATAACCAAAACAAACGAGCTCTGTGCTCTCTCTCTCACTCACCTTTAATTCCCTGCTCTACGGAAGAGGTACTTTTTCTCCTAATTTCGTCTAACCTTTTTATTTTTTTTGAAATTATAATTGAATTTTCTATATGATGTTAAAATTTCAAACTTTAATGCAGCCTTAATGACTTGTTTATCCACGCATCATTAACTTAAACACACGATCCGAACAGTTTATCATTCTCGTTCATAGATCATCTCCTAGAAATTCACCGAAATCGGAAATCATTTAGCCGTTCGGTTAACGCATAAAGATTCATTGCCTTGTCTCTCAACCATCCGCATCCGATCTAAAAGCTGAGAAACATGAAGCTCTGATCTTATTAAGATCTAATCAGAAAATCTCAAATAGTATATTTGTTTATTTACATGCAAAAAAGATTGTACATTTCCTGTTGGTTATATCTGACAGAAATAGGGCTCGGCAGATTTGGGGAAGGATAATAAAATGGAGAAATTTTGTGAGTTCTGCTTGGCATTGAGGCCGGTTGTGTACTGCAAAGCTGATGCAGCACTTCTTTGCCTCTCCTGCGATGCTAAGGTCCATTCGGCAAACACACTTTTCAACCGGCATTTGCGCAGTATCTTGTGTGATTTGTGTAGACATTTCCCGGCTTGTATTCAGTGTTTGGATCACAAGATGTTTATGTGCCGTGCCTGTGACCGTGCTTTGCACACGATCGCCTCCCAACATCCAAAAAGGGCAATCGGCAGTTACACAGGTGAGTTTTTCTAGTAGGCATCAATGTATGCACTACATTCAACTGGACAGATAGAAGATAGAACTGGTATATCTGACGGCCGCAAAATATGCAGTACATACATTGATGCATTGTAGAATTTTCGTACACAGGTTCCCCGTCTGCTGAGGACTTTGCAGCATTGTGGGGTTTCAAATTGAACGAGACAGACAATTGTAGTGCACATTTGGATTTGAATGGGACTCTGTCCAATTCTTGTGGCTCTTCGTGCGACTCAAGTGCGGTAAACTTGGATAGTCTAGAGCAGTCTTGCTCTGGAGCTGAAGGCCTTCTGGCAGGAAATTCTCTCACCCGGATTTCAGGTGCTGAATCTGAAGCGGGATCGAGCAGTCAACAATACAAGGTATGCAGGAACTTTTAATTGTTCTCCTTAAACTTGACTGACAGTTTAATTGGCAGTGTTGAAATATACAATATGAATTTGGTATGTAAATATTCGTTAACTAGTTTATATTTGTCCGCGCTAAAAAAGCGTGAGAGTATCAGAATTGGAGTTTCTCTTGATATTGAACATCCGCCGTTATTGATGAGGTGCAGTCTTCTGTGACTAGGTTTGGGAATTCGCTGTAGTTTTTGTGCGTTGAAGTGTATCTCAGTGCGTTCTATCTTGCAGATATCTCCTGAAGGTCAAGAGAACAATTTCATTCTGCACCAGATTCTAGATTTGAAAAGGATTCAGTTTTCTGAGGGAAATGGCCCTTCGCTGCTGATACCCGGTAGAGAGCAAAGTGACCTATCTTCCTCGGTACTTCAGACATCAAAGAGGCTCGATGTTCATCTTGATCAGCGTTTTCAACATTCTCAGAATGCCAGCATTAAATTTAAGCAAAGGGACAGTCCAGTTCAGGAACTGAAAGTTGATCATTTATCATTTCCATTTTCTCAAATGGAGCATAATATGCAACCATCTTCAACTGCTGGACTTCCATTGCATACAGAATCCTTTTGGCAGTGCAGAAGTCCGGTTCAAAGTAATCAGGTTCGATCAATGCCTGTGAAATTGATTCATTTGGAATGATATGTAGTTACACACCACTTGTTATTCGTTTAAACACTGATCTGCTACCGTTTAGAAGTGCCACGAGAGAATGATTAAGTTTTAATACTGTCCAACAACAACTGAAAAAGTTAGGCCTTGTTAGCTAGAGATAAGAACACATTTATTGGTTTTGCAGTTGTGGCCTCAAAATATGCAAGACATAGGGGTTTGTGAAGAACTTGTTTGTCCCGATGATTTCAATATACCTGACGTTGATCTGACGTTTCAAAACTTTGAAGAACTATTCGGAGGTGATCAAGATCCTATCACAGCAGTGCTTCATGATAAAGATGTGTCATACTCGTCAGTGGAGAAGGGCATATCCCTTGATAAAGCAGATAATGGCAATGCAAGTGCAGCTTACGAATTTTGATTTTCCTTCTCTTCTGGTTTCTGACTTAAACTCTTTTCTCATTTCTATTCCTAAATGATCATTTGGCAGGAACATGATGCATCAGAGGCTTCGTCTGTTTTCATTAATCCGTCTGCTCACTTGGACAACGATAAGGCTTGTAACAAACCTGAAAACCATCAAGAAAACATGGATTCTCCATGTCCTATTCAACCGTGTTCTTCAACTCAGTCGTTCTGCATTTCAAGGCTCAGCACCGAAAGCAGTGGGAATGATTGTCATAACAGCGAGATTTCCCCCATCACCGGAGGGGAGCGCTCAAGCAGCATGAAAGTAAAAGGAGGAGGAACAAAGATTAGAAGCATTCCCGGCTGTAAGTACAAGGATTCTCTGTTCTTCTAAACCTTTCAAATACGAGGTTTTTATCTAAATTAATAAAATCTGTTCTCGTCTATGTTCATACTTCAGAGTAAAAAATCGATATCCATCTTGAAAATCTACGCCTGACTTAAGAAGGCGGGCAAAAGGCAGAGTTGCGAGGAGAGAAGACTCTGATTTGGATGCGAATAACGTGACTTCTGATGAGAAGAAGAAGCTGATTAAACTTCTGCATTGGATGCATCTTGTTCTTGTACATATACCCGTACAGCTTGATTTTCTGGTTTAAAAATACATCACATTTCATGCTTCGTTTAAAAATTTTTATATCGTCTCACATTACAGTACACAATAAAAAAATTTACTTCAGTTAATGCAATATGATTTCCTTGTTGGTAAATATCACGTTTGGAAATTACTTTTCGAGCCTTGACGCAATGGAAAATTTACTCATTTGTGACGAAAAAGATCACGAGTTCGAATTGTGGAAACGTCTCTTCACAAAGTAAAAGTAAGGTTGAGTACGAATTCGTAAACTCGACAAAAGCCCTTTTACTTCAGTTAATGCGATATGATTTCCTTGATAAATATCACGAATTCGTAAACTCGACAAAAAAAAAAGAAATAAGATAGTTTAGAACGCGCCTTACGTGCGGTGAACCAGAAACCCAAAAACAGTTATTTATTGTCCACCAGATTGTGGTTAACGAGTTTTAACATACACTTGTCCTAATCAAAATGGTTCATTTTCTTAATTTACACTTAGATAATCGTATTTGCAAGAAACGTTCAAAATGAATATGCTTTAGCCATCCTTTTTTTGGGTCTGAAAAGATAATTCCATTAATGTGGTTGAAAGTTACAGGCCAACATAAATGAAGGCAAAATAACTTAAATACATTGGGAGAAACATGTACATAAAAGTCCAACCTAATTAAATAAACTAAAATGGAAACCTAAATCTCTAATTTCCGACCACAAAAAGTAGCATCCGCCATCAACATCACCGCCACAAAAGTCTTGCTAGCAGCTACCGAAGTATCAACAATAGAGAAAACGACCGAGTGGTGAAAACGAACAAGATATCACAACACAAAAGTACCAAACCTGCAACAAGAAGCACACCACATCTAGATTTCTTCACCAAAGATGCGGAATCAAAAGATAGCCACCAGATTCAAATCGCATTCACAAATCCCTTGAAATATATACAAATACAGTAACACATGAATAGAATGTGAGGCTAAGAGGTATGTAAAATACCCTTACTTTGGCCGAAGCCACAATACACTTGGCCTTGGGGAAAACCGACATGCCGTTTGGGGGAGACAGTGAGGGAAGAAAATAAATCTGGCAACCATATTTGACCCGGAGTCTGCAGATCAGAGCAAAGGATGAGGCAAGGACAGTTTATGGGGAAGGGAGGTAAGGGGAAAAGTGATGGGAGATGGAGTTTTGTGTTTGGAAAAGAACGACCAGATGAGAAGGATGGGTGGAGAGAAGGGACATGAAGCCCAAAAGTGAGACAAACTCATGGGAAAATTTGAGACAAAGGTTAAGAAAACTAAGAAAAATTTTAGGGGAAAATTGAAAAAGAGAGAAGAGTATAAGGAGAAAGAGGGAAAGAGGACAAAAAGGAACTTGGACAGGGATAGCCATCGGCACCCAAGCCAAAGGCTAGGGCCAATGGCAAAGGAGTTTGCAAAGTTGGGAAACCAAAGAGAGAGTCTCACACGTTGTCAAACGAATAAACAATTAATCACAACCATCTTATTTGTTACCAAAATCATTAAGTGTTTCATACATATAAAAAACTAAACTATCTTCAAATTTATTGCATAGATAATCTTTAAATGATGAACAAAAAAAATGAACAGTCCTCTCATTAAATATGTACGATGAAAAATTGAATTTAAAAAATAAAAAAAAAAGGTTGCCGTTCAGTGCTATGGTATATTCTTCTTCATTTAGAAGTGAGATATTTTAGATTCAAATCTCTTAGATGGCGAATTCGATACCAAATTAGGCTGCCAATTGTGTAGTTTTGTCAAACCCCCCTCTTCTTAGTGTAAAAATATCGATGTACTAAAAAAAAAAAAAAAGGTTAATTAGATTGAGGAGAACATGTATTACTAACAAGTGGCAGTGCTATTGGGAGGCAGTCAATGTGGGATCAGTCATATTATTATCATTCACCACCAAACATCGGATATTAGATTTTGATGGGAGATCAACTCTCTCCAAAGCACAAGCTGGTTGTTACACCTGCGGCTGTGTTAAACAAGCAACCTCCTCCCCGTAACCATAACCGAAAGAAAGTGATGATTATATTCCGTCTTTCATTTGAATGCTACTCACGTCCTAATCGCTCCTTTAATTAACCCCCTTAATTAAAAATTAATGGAACAAGGCTAAATGAAGCAAGATCTCCCCCCTCACCCGTCTCTCAATTACCTTCCAAACCAAGCAATAACATAACCTACATCCTCTAGCTGTAGCTCTAGCATTCTCTCCTTTTAACAATATGTATATGGATAGCGATCACAATTCGGAACATAACACATTACATGACTCGAAACTTTTACGAATACAAAACTTGATGTGTATATTGTTAACACTATTCAATTAATATTATATAAAAAATACAATGACATTTCTTTTATCTTTTTTTGTCTTATATCTATTTTTAGTTTCCACACACCGTTATTGATTTTTTGTCATTGATCTTCTTTAATTTATTCGATTCGATGACTAAAAATTAAAAGGGATGTGTGAGAAGTAACAATAGTGTATGAATATCACTACCCTTACTGTATTATTACCAGGGTTTTGTGAAGCCTTCTTCTACGAATTGGTTTAGCATGAACTAGTAAGGTGCTTGCTTTAAGCGGACCACTTCTCGCTCTTACCCCTTCTCGGCTGATAGAATGTGAACGTTTATGTCAATTAATCCATAAGTTGATACAAATTAGACAAAGGATTCATGACACAACTTTTGACATACGTTTTTGTTGAACCTACTTTGTAATATATTTTAACGATTCAAATCGTCTATCTTTTAGGTATTCCCTCAAAGATCATGTCCACCAAAAATTACCCAAACCTGAAACGATATGACTACTAGATTAAGAGTTTCTTTGTCAAGTCGTATTCGTTAATTTTATTCACTACAAATGTTTATCTTAGTAGTTTTGAATTTATCTATTTTTTTTTTTCAATAATTTATGAGTAATGTTCTAAAAATAAACGATCGTTGATCAATTAAGTCATTTCAATTGGATGGTCGGAATTTGTAACATCTGTATTTGTTACTGTTTACTAATTGGCACTCTCTCAAAAGAGTAATCATCTGCAGGGGGCGCCGTTCGTTATATCTCATCATTCCCCGCGTTTGGCGGGACCTAGAGGTTTTGCATCCGTTCGATCAAGCACATAAAAATCCAAAGGCTCAAAGTAGCTAAATAAACAATTTCTTGCTTTTCAGTCTTAACTAATTGTTGCTACTGAATGACTTAAAAACCATGAAAAATGCAACGAAGCTGGTCTGATAGTGAGGGCAGATCAGGCAAAACAAGGTTAAGCCGCCTCGATTGAAATGCTGATGAGGCATTCAGTTAAGCGCTTGTCCAAAACAGTTTCGAATCTGTTTTGCTCCTTCCTTTCCCTCCAAATCTCTCCTCCACCGCCACACCTATAAAACCAGCCACCGTACCTAAGCACCTCCATTCGTCACTCTTCTCACTCCAACGGAGGAGAAGGAGAAGGAGGAGAAGATCTTCTGTTGCTTCGGAAGGTAAACAACTGCTCTCTGTTTTCCCTCGATCCAAACAGCTTTTCAGTCTCTGCTTTAATTCTTTGTTCGATTTCTCATCAATTTTTTCGATAATTCTATTTATTTTTCCAACATATGTGAAATTAAACCTAGATCTGATTCCGTTGATTAATTAGATTGCTTCAGAAATTCACAACACTACTCCTCTGTTAAATTCCAGAGTAAAATTGAAGAAATCAAAGCGAAATTTCGAGAAAAAGTACGATTCCTGTACGCTTGCGTGCTTTTCTTGATTATAAAGCGAGAGGTTTCTTGTTTTCCTTTCGCGAATTGAATTTAACGCTACTTTTGTGCAGCGAAACAACAACAGCGCAGATGCAAAACGACACCGCGTATGGCGGCCACGCCACATCTGCAATGCCGCAATCCCACACAGACGACGCCGTCTTCGCTTCACTCTACTCCGCCATTTTCGATCGCAAGGCTTCGACCAGTCAATACGACGTCGAATCGGACCACAGCTCGTCTTCAGCCCACCGCCACCGCCAACTCTACAATTCGCTCCTCGTTCAAGATCATCAGGAGATGGTGAACCGCCACAGCCGTTGCCTCAAGCGCCTCCAAGAAACCTCCGAGGAAGCCGATGCTCTCCGCCGCGAGAACGTTCATCTCCGCTCTCTCAATCTCGAGCTCAACAAGCACCTCAGTCTGCTCATCCATGCCTCCGTGCAGAAACAATTCGGTTCCCCCTCCTCTGTTCAGACGACCGCGCCGTTTGGGATCGTTAACGGACTTCGCGACATGACAATTGATGACAAGCGAGCAGAGCAGGACATGTCCGACGAGAGCCCTATGAGTGTGATTGAGAGCGAAGGCGGCGATGCCGAGAATATTGATGTGGAGAGGTTTTCGCTGCCTAAGAGCATATCTGTGAGGTCTGATGGATACGTGAAGGCTGCTCCTCAAGCCGGTGCTAGCACTGCCGCTCGGACTCGGACCGCCTCTCGACCTCGCGCCGCCACTACATTCAATGCTTCGGTAAGCCATTTCCTACATCCTCCACTATTGATTTTTCTTTAATTTAATTCACAAAATAATAATTTTCAGTCTAATTTTAATGCCGTTTTGATTTTACTTAGTTTGTTTGATTTGCTTAATTCTTAATCTAATTTCGATGCGGCTTTTAATTTGCCACTTGTTTATTTCGGAAGTTCACCAATGGCGGATGACATGCAAGGTGTTTGTGAAATTTTCCAACAGAAAAAGTGACTAGTTGGTTGCTTTTACAGTTTTTGAATAAACAGTGTACTAATTTTCGGTTTGATTTTGTGTAATGATGGTGGTGGGAACTGATGATGACGATGGATGATGCAGCAAAAGGTGTTCGTTCCGAGAGGGGTGAAAGAGGAGGAGCCACCGCTGGAATTGGAGGTGTACAACCAAGGCATGTTCAAGACAGAGCTGTGCAACAAGTGGCAGGAGGTTGGAGAGTGTCCTTACGGCGATCACTGCCAGTTTGCACATGGGATTGAGGAACTCCGCCCTGTGATCCGCCACCCACGCTACAAGACCGAGGTCTGTAGGATGGTGCTTTCCGGTGTTGTCTGCCCATACGGTCACCGCTGCCATTTCCGCCACGCCCTCACCGAGAATGAGAAGCTGATGGTTCCAAACAAGCCCAGGCAAAGGCAGTTCAATCTGGACAGGTAAAATAAAGGGGTATTATGATGATGGAGACAACAGTAATAAGATGAGAAAGGAGAGCCAAATGTTTATGTTACATATGCCTCCTATCGGAAGATATCGTATATAAATGGTATATACTAGGTATGAAGTAAGTATAAATACGGACATAAATACATAAAATAAAAAATAATTAGTGTCCTATGCTACGGTAAATTTGTTGAGGTAAAATGTGGAAAGACTTCATGGCCCGGAAGGTGGACAAAATATGAGCTCCTATTTCATTTTTGTATATGTTGATTTGGGTTCTAACTAAATTGAACATGTGGAAGCATCATCATATATACTTCAATTTTATATACATCTACTTAAAACAAAAATATGAAGAAAAAAAGAAGAAGAAAGTTTGTGGGTTGTGTTGGGCCGGCTCAGTGGATCCAATATTGTCCTGGGCCCGAATAGTGTTTGGTTGATTAGGGCTTCGTGACGCTCTGTGTCGTGTCTATAAAGGGGAGTAGGCAAGCGTTGCATCCGTCGTCTGCTGAAGGAAGAAATATGACGTGAGAGAAGGGGGAAAGGGAGAAAGAGTTTGAGGAAGTTATTGGACTTAGTTGCTCGGTGAGAAAACCTGAGGATCTGGAGTTCTTCTTCTCCTACCGATGCCACTAAGTCCCATGATTTCCTCTGCCTCCTCCTTTTCCCACCTTTTTTCTAACTAAATTATTATTTATCATTATTTTATGCGTTTTCAGATGCGGGTAAAGTCGTCAGATCTCTTATCCTCTCGTTTTCAATTTCCTTTGCTTTTCCTTAATTTTCTGTTAATTGTTTATAATATGTTGGATTCAAGAAAGTTGATGTGTTTTATTGCGTGGCAAAAATTTAATGATGTTAATTAGCAGCTTAATTTGGTTCATGAAATTGGTCCCTTGTTTGTAAAAGAAATGGATAAATTCGAAAGAAAAGAAAGGCCCAGGGAAACTTTGTAAATTGCACTTTACTTCCCTGAAATTATTTCTCATTTTGTTATATTTTAAGCTGCAAACTGTAAATCCTGCAATATTTTGGCATGGAATTTCCAACGCCATTGACAAATACAGGAAATCCTGCTACCTTGCCTACCTAGGGTGTCGAGACTTTTCTGGCCTTGTGTTTATTCGAGCGTCGTCTTCTTGTATCATTTGGCGTCTCCGCTACTCCCAGACTCCAATTTCGAGTCCGAACCTTGCTCGGAATCCGTTGTATTGTAGAATTGAATGAGAAATTAAACCAGAGTAGAGAAATTGTAGATGAACGAGTTGGAACGCTAAAACATTTTGATGACCCTGCGTTGTTACCGACTTTATGGTCGCCCTACAACTCCAAACCGATGAGTTTACGAGTAAAAATGATAAGAAGCGTAAATTAACGTAATTATTTTTTTAATAATTTTAAATGTTTAAGATTTGAAAACAAGCTTAAAAAAAAAAAACACTCAATTGCTGAAACGTGGTAAAAAGACCAAAATAATGAGTGAAAAACGTGGGATCCAATTTCCTCCCAAACACTTTTTTATTTTTCAGTTTATCTTGTTACGAATTTATGCACTTTACCATCACGTAAAAAATAAAAATTGAAAAAGTTAATTTAAGGGGTAGGCATTTCTTCCCCACCCCCACCCTCCATTCCTTCAACTTCCTAAATTTCTCCCGTTTCCTTCCCCTCTTGCGTATTTCAACATACATTAGCAAATAGTGTGTTTGTTTGTTTGTTTTGTCGGAAGAGAAAACGCAAGTGAAAACAGAAAATTGTGGAATAAGGGAAAAAAAGATGAGTTGCATAAAGTTGTAAAAATAGACTGCGTTTTGGGAAGAACACGAAAATATTCTAGAGTTGTCTCCAAAACTGCTCATTCTAGTGACTTTTTGCATCTCTTTGTCTGTCCCTAACTTATCCTCCATCAGGTTCTACTTCCGCCTTGAACTTTTGTGACAGGATCTTCTGCGCCCAAAATGGGTCCACACCCATTCTGAGTGAACTTCTCTGCGATGTGATCTCATTTTCCTCTTAACTAACCATCTTCGTACTTTAATATTTGTTTTTTGCAGTACTATTTTTTGTTAATAGTTACTTTTGATTTGCCCATTTTTTGCATTGTTTAATATTTTCTAACATTTATTTTTTACTAGATACATGGATTCATTCTAAAATTCGTGACTGAGACCTTGATAATTTAAAACTTGTGTCTATTCATTACATATATCTCGAAATTTAAACTCATCAAATGGTGAAAAATAAAATGCGACCAGTACTATCACTTGAAGATGGTAAACAAAAATGCATCTTTACAAAATTTCAACTCGTAATGATTGTATTTGCACTAACCGTGATTTGAAAGATAAAAGATGTTCGTTCCAATTGTATTTAAAATAAATAAATAAACAAAATGAAACACAAAATATTTATTTACTACAACAAAAACAAAGACAAAAAAAAAAAACAGAGTGTTCACTAGTACATATAGGATTTTATGGAATACGAAAAGACATGGTGCTCTCAATTCCCTTATGCGATGAGATGATATATGGTAAGACATACTAATAGATGAGTTGTGCCTGTGACCAACAACACAGACCTAACTTTAGAGACTTGATAGAGAAGGTGTTGGAGGACTTTTAGGTCAACGTGGATTTGAGCTTTGACAACGTCTTCTAGTTTATCTTGGTTCAGTTTCGAACCAAGTTCTGAAATATCTCGAAAAAGTTGGCTCGTCTAAGGAAATATCTTGGTTAGATTAATAATTTGAAAATGACATGATCAAGTAAATAACAACTTGTTCAAGAGAAGTGTGGAGTGAAAGCTAGAAGATTATTGGTTTAGCATGAGAGAGAGGGTTTGCGTGGTGTGATTTACACAAATGCATGCCTTAATTAACGTGGCATATCATGATTACAAACATAACTTCTTCTTGATTCCGCGCTTTGGCATGTATTTTGAGCTTGTTTGAGGCTTGTATGACAATTGGACTTTTGAGGCTTAATTGAACTTACATCTGATATTTTTGGGCTTCAACAAAAGAAAATAACAATTAACACCAAATTATTCTTTAATACAATTTTTTTTATATATAAATAAGTGAGCTATAATAATTTAATATCAAACTAACCATGCACCTAAAAAGTATGACTTACAAATACAAAAAAATCCTACTCGACCTAAAACTAATTGACACACTCACACTCAAATATTAGAAGAAAATATAAACTTGAAAAATTAAAAGGAAAACTAATGAAAATGGCTTTAAAACTTTGAGTTTTAATTAAAAGGACAAAAAGATGTTGTAAGGAATAGTATCAGAAGTGACTTTTTAGAGTAAAAATGTCATTTTCGTTAAAAGTGAACAGTACCGTGAGTGTTTCGTTAAAATTCCCAAAATTAAAAGGTTAATTTTGAGGGGTATGGTTAGGTGGGGCAGTAACAAGAAGTTTGACAATATACATTTGAGTAGTGATTGAAGGGGTACCTAGGTTTAGTGGTGGTTCGGTATGGGACACCATACCGAAATTAGTATCCCGAATCCCAAACCGAAAATTTTTGGGACGGGAATTTGAAGACCAATCCCAAACCAAATTTTTCGGAATCCCGAAATATTTTTGGAATTTCAGGACAAATCGGGAATCCCAAATTGAAATATGAAATTATGAATTATTCTTCAAATATATAATTCAAGAACACATTCATGAACTAGGAATGTCATTTCATTCACACTACCATTTAATCAAATACTAGCATGCTTGACTGTTTTTATTGAAGTCAAAATTCAAATTAATTAAACCCTTTTTGCAATCTGTTGAGAGACAAAAGAATCAAGCCTTCTGAAATTATCAGTTATGGCAGCAACAATAATAAAATCCAAAATATCAAACAGAACATGAAAAATATGCAAGGTGCAGGGCATTCCGGGTTGCAAAACATGAATTAGAAACTACTAGCATCAATTATAAAAGAATAATATATATATATATAATATATATGTATATATATAATAATTAATTTTATATATTTTCGGTTCGGTATGGGATTCCTAAAATATCGATAAGCCAATTCCGAATCCCGTACCGAAATCTCGGTTTGGAAAATTTTTGGTTTGAGATCGAGATTTTTTTGGTTCGGTTCGGGATTTTCGGGAATTTTTTCCACCCCTACGGCTAGGTTGATCAACAAACGAATAAGAATTCCTAATGCAGAACATGGACATCGATTGGGCTAAGATCAAATTGTGAACTCAAGGCCCAAAATAAACAAGCCCAATGTAATGTGAAGCCCATATAACATAGAAAGTCGTCCAAGCAAGCACGCCAGCTGAATGCATTCAAGTTCCAATCAATGCGTGTTTCAAGTCGTTCGAATTCCGAAACTAAAAGCCTCACCAACCTCTGTACTTTTATGATTTATCCTCTCCCTCTCCCTCGGAGTATAATTCTTTTCTTTTTCTTTTTTTTTTCCTCTCCTTCCATCCCTTTTTATTTTAACGGTCATGGTTAAATCACGTCAATATCTTATATTAGTTTTTTTTTTATAGAAATAGAAAAACAAAATAGAGAATGTAAGAGGAGGGGATGGAAGGAGGAGGAGAGAGAATCCTAATCCCTCTTCCTTTCCCATTATATATACAAACACACCATCTTCTTCTTCTATGTGAGCTTTGGAAAATCAAATAAAAAGGAGAAGGGGGAAGGAGAGGAGTGGCATGGAGTTATTGGTGTAAGTGGATCGGAAAGAAAGAAAAAAAAAACCCACAAATATTTAAAAAACAAATCAGAAAGTGAAGATTATTCTTTCAGAACCACTTACACCCATGATTCCATGCCTTTTTACTCTTTCCCTACCGTCTCCTGTTTAATTTGAGTCGCTAGGAAAATTAAAACATAAAGGATTAAGGGGGAAAGAGAGAAGAGGCATGGAGTTAGTGGAATGAGCGGATTGGAAAGAAAGAAAAAAAAATAACTCAATAAATTCAGAAAGTGGTGTTTTTTTTCTCTCCCCAAAACCCCTCATTCCAATGATTTCATACCTTTTCGTCTCTTTTCCTAGCTTTTCCTACTTAACTTGTTCCATCAGAGGAAGAGGTGTATTTCTAGTTGCGGGGTAGATAAAATGGTGATCAAAGGAGTAAGGGGGAAAGAGAGGAGTGGCAGGAAGTTGTCGAAATGAGCGGAGTGGAAAGAACACAATCTTTGAAAAAGAAAAAGAAAAAGAAAAGTTCTTTCCAACACCGCTCATTTCAACGATTTCCTACTGTTCATCTCTTTCCTTTTCTTTTCCTCCATTTTCTTCCATCTAATTTTCTTCCTAATTAAGTAGTATTTGTTAAAGATGCATTATATTAATTAATCATACTTTGCAGCTTCATCTAATTTTCACGAAGATGATCCTTGGTTTTTGGTAATTTGGAGTTGTCTTCTAACAGTGAGAAATTTGGAAATCTCTTTGCGACTTCTTAATCCACTTTTCCTTTGTGTAATTATTTTGGACCTTTGTTTTGTAACTTTTCTTGGTAATAAATTTTACCGTTGTATAAAAAAAAAACTAAAATTCATGCTGAAAAATTTGGAACCAAATCTTATTACCAACGAAAAATCATTCTGACAATATTATTGACCTGGTTAACCGATCTTATTGAACCAAATGTTACAATGTTGTATTTTTGTACCATGTATTCTGATCTCATTGAACCATGTATATAAGACCTTGATCAATCTGATACCATGAATAAAGTTGGATTCAATTGACAATATGAGGAATTGTATAGCTCCTTATAAACATATACAAATTCGCTACTTTCCCTTATTGTGGGATTCATAATCTCAATAGTTTTCAGTCAAAAACTCAAACTGTTGTGCAAATGTTTGTTAGTATTAATTAATCTAGTCTATATTATGCATCATTTAAAGCCTGAAAATTAATTTGTATCATAATATTTTAAGCCAAAATTAATGAGAAATTGCATCATTTCTTCTGTTCCAACTGACACTATAGACGACCTTAACCCTGCACATATGGTGAGCTGGATGGGATTGAGCCTTCGAATATAATTGGATTGACAGAGACATGTAAGACAGGACTTGCAATGTATGTATAAGAATATGCTGGATAGCCTTTTCTATTGTGGATTCATAACCTATCATGCATGTCCATTTATATCCATCTCATATTTTGCCACACATGAATAAGGACCGGAATCAAACTATTTTAATTCGTCATAAATCTATCCCAAACAGCCCACCAAAAAGACATTGAAAGATTACTCATAGCCACAAGAGCTTAATCCCAATTAGAGAGTAATTAATTAATAAAAGTTGTTGTTATCGTTATTCGACAGATTAATGCAAGAGAGGCAAGGGGTGAGGTTGTATGGAATTATGGCCTTCTGTGGACATGGACCGGGGATAATAGTAACACAACGCTCAAATATTTCATATATCATTCTTTAATGTCTAACAACGCAACTCTTGTCAAATTCGGGCCGGGTGAGATTATGCTTAACTCAATCGAACATGTTAACTTATCGTGTCTAATTATGAACCATTTATAAATTTTACAATACGTCATGTCATATTGTGTTGTATTTCACCTGTTTACTTGTTTCTTTTCTTTCTTTTTGTCAATCGAACAAAAAAACACAAAACATATTCGAATCGTATCAAATATAACATAGAGAAAGCACGCTATATATAAAGCCATGAAATCTTATGTCAAAAACATTCTTATATAACAAATGTCCAAACCATTTGACCATGAAAATCATACCTGGAAAATAAGTTATAATGTATACTAAATGATTTTCTTTCCTACAAAAAAAGAGATAAAATCATATATGACAAAGATAACATCTCATTATCGTGTTTCGCGAGTAAGCGCTGATCCAACCCTAAAACCAACATATGAGCATTCGTTTTGTTATCCTTGAAACTGAAAGTCCGAGATATCTTATATTAATTTTTTATAAAAAAAAAAAGATAAAATAGAAAATGTAAGAAGAGATGATGGAAGAAGATGGAAAGATAAGGGTAGAGAATTCTAATCCATGATAAATTGGTAAGAGAAGCCCAACATGAAACTCGTATAGGCTGTCGTTTAGTGCTCTGGAGAGAATCAATAAGTCAGACTGCACCGTATCTCCCATAATCTTCCCAGGCAGAGGAGCCAGCTGCATGCAGTCTGCATGCATTCAAATTCAATGCTTTTGAATTCAGGAACAAAAAGTCTCACCCACCATTTGTACTTTGATCTCTCCCTCTTCCACTGTCCATACACCCCCATCTTCTTCTTTTGGAGAGAATAAAATAGAAAGGAGGAGGGGAAAGGGAGGAGAGACATGGAGTTATTGGTTTGAGTGGATTGGTAACAAGAAAAATCCACAAATATGAAAATCAGAAAGTGGAGTTTTTTTCTCTTCTTAAAACCACTCAAGCCAACGATTCCATGCCTTTTCATCTCTTTCCCTAACTTTTCCTGCATAGAAAAAAGGTTTGTAATAAAATTGAGAGAAAGCAGTAGGACTGTAGGAGGGAACGAGAGAAATAACATGGAATTATTGGCTCTAGTGGGTTAGGAAGAAGAGAAAACCTTAAACTTCATAAATCTGATATGATGGGAGGTTTTTCTTCTCTCCCTAAAACCACCAAGGCCAACGATTCCATGTCTTTTGGTCTCTTTCCCTTCCTGCATACTTTGTTCCCTCGAAAAATTAGGTGTATAGTTGTGAGGGGAAATAAAATAGAGAAAAGAGTAGAATGGGAAGGGAGAAGTAGCAGGAAGTTGTGGAATGTGGAGATTGGGAAGAACGCAACAAAAACGAACCAGAAAAGTTGTGTACTGAAATGCTATATGTGACTATGAGCTAGTTCTCTGATTTAAATGTTCCATATATCCTTCGTGGTTCATAACTTGTATCTTACCTTGTTTTTTTTCCCTCTAATCTTATTATTTGTTGCTTTTTTTTCCCTCTAATCTTATTGTTTGTCGTTTTACATGAGGAGGCTGTGTAGTATCCAATCCGTTTAATTTCTGTTTGAAAGTTAAGGCCTGTTAATTACTAAGATTTATGACCAAGGGGAGGAGCCTGGTCACTGTCTCTTTCCATATTGATGGTGGAATCCCCAGGACCCAAATCTCACACAGAGAGACCGGAATCCTCAAATCCTCGTCCCCAGAAGTAATATTAAATCACTACCTTATGCAAAGGGCATATCCCTGAAATGATACATTATACCAAAGATGACAAATCACTCCAAGACAATATAAAAGAATAAAGAGAGGATCCCAAACAGAAAATGGTAGATTCTCGACAAAGACAAATTTGAATCACATTATTATATATTGCTCGTTGTGAGGATTAGCCATCCTCCCACCATTAATGTAGATAATATCGGTTGTTCACAAAAAAAAGAAAAAAAAAGAAAAAAAAAAAAGAGAGGAACCCAAAACAGAAAAGGGAAGGCCAAGTAAACTAAATAGATTGTTTGAAAAACCCATCATCAATGGAAAAAAAAGAGACTATTAATACTGAACTTATGCGTTATAGTGTCTTTTAAAATTTTATTTTAGCCAAAATCTCTTCTTAACAACTAACGTTGTTAAAATTAACATTTGCAGAAGTAAAACTAAACGAAAATAACAAGTGAAAAATAACATAACGGTAGCGGTGAATTTAAATATTTATAATTATTCAAGTAGAAATTGCCCAAAATAAAAGTTTCGAGTGCAAATCAACAATTAAGGTAAAATACATGAAATACCCTAATTTATTTCTCCGTTAAGTTTGTAATCAGTCATGTTACCTGGCCTCCATTAACCACAGTTAAAAAAAGAAGAAGAAAAGTAACTCTTTTTCTTTCTTTATTTGGGCTTTTACATGCCTACGAGGGATCCAATGCGGAAGCGTGCGTGCTGGCTTGGTTGGACGCTGCTTTCTGGTCCAATGGGGCGCCGTATTTGACCCGAAGCGGCTAAAAAAGGATCGGGGGTTGGGAGGGGACCAACGCGGTGCTAGCTGAGATGGACTATCGAGGCCTCACGCGCCGCTTCCTGTCCACCAACCACTGGACAGTCAAGGAACACATGGCGCTTTATTGGATTTTCCTCACGAGGACGACGACAGCTCGATATATCTCGAGTATCCAATGATTGTAATTTCATTTTATTTTATCTTCACTACTTCTGGACGTTGCTTGCTTTCTCTCCTTCTCCTTTTTCTGGCCGGATATGATGAAATTACGAATCATGAACTTGGGTTGGGATTCGGGATGACTCGACTAGTTTCATGGATTATCACTCTCAAACTTAAAAAATGCTTATGTATGCATGGATAATCTGAATTTGTTATCTAGTTTTTATACGTGGCATAAAGATTTACAGTAGCATTTTAGCATTTTTTTTTATTATCATAGTGTGATTTACACCGTGTTAAGAATCAAATTCAGAATGTGCCGTATAAAATGAAAACTTAAAATTTGTTCTCAACTACTGTGCCGCTTCGTAGGAGTTCACTTCTCTAATACAATTAAATTGTTTATATTACGTACAAGACTCAAGTTATACTCTCAGTGAATTGATTGAAAATGTGACTAATTTTGGGTGAGTAAATAGCACAATTACTTTCAAAATTATATAAAAAAAGGCTTAACCCTAAGGCCAACCACTAGATAAAGAAGATTATCAGCGTTCACTTGATGTAACAAATGACGTAATCAAGACGTAAAACTTGGCGTTGTTAATTAATAACGATGATATGATCAACTTTTAAATATATTTTGCGGGAGGAGGACTGTAGAGGCCATTCAGTGAGGCTGAGCATGAAAAATGCTAGACCTCAAATTCTACGATCAGGAGATGGGGCCCTACCTCCAAATGCGTAATGGGTCCCATTTATTATTGCTCCATGATGTATCAGAATGTCAACTTTCACGACAACTACCACACATAATTGTTGTCAAAACACAAGTCGTTTGATCAGGATCAGACGGCTGCTTGAGGTAATGTTCTGAAAAAACACAGATGGAGACAGTCCACCAACTTCTTGTAGACTGGTTTGCACAGTATCATCCATTTGTTCATGACAATTCAAAACACCAGATATATTTTTTTAAATAATTAATAGAGAAAATAATGGGTAAAGTGAGAGAAAGAATCTGAGCGCTGACTTGTGCATCGTCTTTATAAACTTTTGCTTTATCATGTCATGGACGTATCCTTGGCAAAGTGATTTTGCTTCATTTTCTTTGTTTGTTTCTTGGTTTAAGGCAATCAAACCACCCACACGATCTCCCTTTGACAAACTATCAATAATTTGAGAGATTTTTTTATGGAAATCTAGAGACTACAAGTTAATATGGTGTATAATGTTACGTGTTGAATTGAAAGTGGACAATTTGGTTGATATTTCTCATTTCTAAAGTATATTTTAAAAAGAATAGTGTTGTTCACATATCTATTTGTATTTCTGATTAATTTTGAACATTAATCTTTTTCAATTCATATGATTCGATGATCGAAAATTGAGAACGGTGCGTTAGAAGTAAAAATGAGTTGTGGATAGCCTTGATCAGTACAATTTAACCTAGTATTTATATATTTTGGAGACATGTAAACATGCCGTGATTCCTTGCCAATACATAATGTGAAAAGAGGAAAATCTAAGACATTTGTGATTTGAAAAGGTAGAGATCATTGAACCCACTGAAAATATAATGATTTAGCTTTAAAGTTTGAAGCATCAAAACATGTATGGCCAAAAAGATATCATGTGATCCGGTTTGATCATGCGGGCATATAGAGGAATATGCATGCTCGCTAATCATAACTCTACAAAAAGGATCATCTTAACGTTGCCTAAACTTAATCTTTATATTCTTCATTAGCTTCATCATTATTATTATTATTTCATCCTTCTGCATTGATTAACGATTAAACTGACGTTTTAAAACGTTAAAACAAGAGAGTCTTATTGCTCAATCATCCGGCCTTTTCCTTCGTATTGCATAATTCGCATGGCACAGTTGAGACACAGTCAGATTTAGCTGAAATCCGGACCATCTGTCTGCTTCGAAATTCCATGCATGCACAGGATTCTATGCAAATGACCCACCACGCATTCACCTCATCCACCCAAAAACCCTAACCCTAGCTACACAATTATATGGTAATGGAGGTGGATTGTCGGTCCTCCCATTTTCATACTCTCTTCATATCCTCTTGTGATGCATGGTCACGATTAAGCCACGTTAACATTTTATATTAATTTTTTATAGAAATAATAAAACAAAAAGTAATAGGAATATAAAATGTTGACGTGGTTTAACTGTGACCATATAAATAGGAGGGCATGAAGAGAGTATAGAAATAGAAGGGCAGACAATCCACCTCCATATGGTAATAACCCATAAAGTTGCCCATTAATTTTTTGTTTGAGAAGCGTGCAGGGACTTTCTATAAATTGGAATTCTCTATGAATTTACCTCATATTTTTTACATAATTTTATAACGTCGTCACGAGAATTAACTTTAAATTGTAAGATAATAGAGATTTAATGCACAATATTTTATAATTTTGGCATAGAAATTAAAGTTAAACTATGAAGTGATGGAGGAATTTTTCATTGTGACCAAAACATAGATAGTACACCAAGTGCTTCTATATAAGTGGTGAAAATTTTTATTTTTTAAGTTATTAACTTTTTAATACACATATCTCACCATTTATATAGTTACACGTGATGTATCATCCCGTATACCGGTCATATTAAAAAAATTTCTTAAGATGATGAATTCATGAAAAACTCATTTTTAAGAAATTCCCTTTAACATTTCTAAGATGTTTTTGTCTTGAGCTTAATGGGAAAATTTGCAACTTTTGTATGCAGCAAACAAGTCAGGTTCACGCACACAGACAAATCAACCCCATCCAGTTCCACTTTTCTTTTTTTGTTTTCTCCTTTTTTTTGCTCTTCTCCATGAGAGAATAATATGAAAAATCCAAGAGCTTTGGAAACCGAGTTAGTGGAGTTATTTGCATTCCCCACAAACATGCCCTTAACCAGCTTGGAGCAAGAATTTCGACCTCACTTTACGAAAATGAAATTTTATCAAAAAAATAACTAAAAAGAGAAATGTGACGCTCATATTTCAACAAAAGGCTTACAATCTCGTCTTTATATACGGCCTATCATGTCCCCTCAGTTCTACACTCATCACTCTCTTTCCAGTCCTTTCTTGCTAGCCATAAAATTTTCATCTCATCAACTACATAGCTTTCTCATTGACAACTTACGAAGCAAAGTCGACCATGATAGCCAGCTGCCACCAGTGGGACTTCGTCTACTTGTGTGGAGGGCATGAAGGTGGCGGCGGTTGGCAGCGGCAGTACTGCGGCGGAGAAGGGTTGTGTTATAAATATGGATGAAAAGTGACAGAAAAACAACATACACAACAAGCTTTGCAATTGCGCTCTCCTGAATTTCTAGCCTGCTAGCACACAAGTGGCGGGCAGAATCGGGAGAGCGGCATTATTGCATTGCGGGGAATTGAGGGTAGCGGTCCGAATTTACCTTAACAACTTAGGTCTTTAATTTTCTTTTATCACTTAGTGACTTTGGCCTCTTTGTGCTTGAATATGTAAGTCTTTGCTCTTAACTAGTTCTCCTTTTTATTTTTATCTTTTTTTGCATGTTTAATGTTATAAAACATGGGATGTAAGAGATGCATACGAGGTAGCCAGTCTGTATTAATTAAGTGGTTTTTGTTTGTTTGTAATGCTGCTGGGCATGCATCGCTTACACCTATCATGTAATTTGCTTTGTTATCAAGAATTAATGGAATTGAGAACTTTAATTTTCTTCTCGATCTTTTGTCTCTCCCCATTAAACCTTCTTTTCCTTTTTGTTTTTGGTGTTATCTCTCTTGTTCTAACTAGATGCTGATTCAAAGTAGAATCTGATTTTTGTGAAAGCTTGGCAGCGTGAAATTCCATGCTTTCCTTTTCTTTTTTCTGCACTTTGATCCTTTGATAATTAATTAATCTTTAATAATTACATTAATTAAGTTCATGTTTTAGCCAAAATTAAGTAGTAGAATGATAATCCAGATCTAGGGTTAAAACTGCGAGCTAGCTAGATGCGAATTTTTGTCCATTCCATAAAAAGAAAAGAATCGGCCATTGTTCGCGACGTTCATAATTCATTTATTCATAGTTTATTATATATAATATAATAACAAACTCCAGTGACAAATCGTCATTATATATAATTGTATATAATTATTATATATTTACACTTTTTTTTCCCTGTCTATAGTTGGGTTCGTTTGAAATTGCTTTTAAAATAGTTAAAAATTATTTTGTAAAAATGTTTTTGAAATCAATTTTTCAGTAAAAATACAAATAAATTCTGAAAATAAATTTATAATTTCTTTTGGAACCAAAAATATTTTTTCAAGAAGTTCTTACAATCATTTCAAAATCACTTTAAGACGAGTCCTTACAATCATTATTGGCTTTTTTTTTTATTTTTTTTGTCCAACATCCCATTATTGTTGGAAGGAGGAAGATGGTAAAAAGAATTTTCTTTGATAATAATTCATAATATATCATTGAAAGAATCAAAAAGCAAATGCAACATCTGTCTCTGTGCCTGAAGTCTGGACCACACCTTCCCCGTTTCGTATGGGGAATTATATAGACCCACGATTCTTTGGGCCAGAACGACTTCGTTTTTGGCAGTGAACGATTAAACGCTTTAGGCCCACTATTGTACTAATGGTCAACGAAAAATGATTTACATGCTGCTAGCCTACTAGCATGACAACAAAAACTCCTTCGATTAAGTATTTTTAGGACTTGGATTCTTTCCGGATTCATTCATTCGGATCTTCCGGATCCTTCAATTCTGAAACTGGAGAGAGACTGTGAGAAAGAGATGGAGAAGAGGGAAGAAGATGAACATGAGAAGTGAAGATGGAAAAAGACGGAAGAAGATGAAAAAGGAATTATTTCTTGACCGTTCGATTTTGGGTGAATGGATAGGAATGAAGGATTCAGATGGAAGGGTTTCGAAAAGGATATCTTATTCCGTATTTCTAGCTCATATATAAAAGCATTTTCTAGAGAAGCGTCAGATACCATGCTTCTTAAAGAAGCACTTTCAAGTACTTTTTCATAGAACACTTAGATTTTTTTATAAAATTTCTACGAAATTTAGTAAAATCACTTCTAGCAAGCACACTTCTAAACAAAGTACTTTCAACAGTGTTCGAAACAAGCCATCATCGTTATTCGTTACATTCCCCAAAAGCAAAACAGGAAAAGAAAAATATATAGTGGCTATTCACCATTGTAAATCTTATTTCCCCTTTTGGCTGAAGCTCAAAGCAGAGCTTGCATTATTTGTAACCTAAAGCGCAATGTTAATAAATTGATCATCATGTGAGCGAGCGTAGCATTACTTGAACTCCATGTTGCGGCCGCACTGTAAGAAGCCGGTAGGGCGAGTGGATGTAGGCTGGGGAAAGTGTGAAAGAGAAGCGTTGTAGAATCATCGACAGAGCAATCTTTGTTTCCATGGTTGCAAAATTAGATCCCACACAACTTCGAGGTCCCAATCCCCATGGTAAGAATGCGGCTATGTTGTTCTTTGTAGCCTTAGCAACACCTTCCGAGAATCGCTCCGGTTTGAAAAGTAGCACATCTTCTCCCCAGATTTGAGGCTCGTGCTGAAGGGCTAAGCATGGAATGGTTATTTCAACATTAGCAGGAAGGACATGTTTTCCCAGCCTAACTTCCCTTCCAATTTTCCTCTCCATGGCAACTACCGGTGGATATAACCTTAGCGACTCGTTGAAGATCATATTCATCTGCTCGAAAAATGAATCATGAAAAAGAATAAAAAACAGAACCTCGAGCTGCAAGGTAACATATATGCCGCAACAAAGACAAGAAAATGAGTGAGTTGTTGACATTCTTACAATTTTTAGTTTGGCAGTGCCATCGAGATTAGGGTTTTGTTTTCCAAATATTTGGATCACCTCCTTCCTTGCTTCCTCTTGCCAATCGGTATGGATTGCCAGAAGAAAGACAGTCCAAGCAAGTCCACTACTAGTGGTTTCTTGTCCACCAAGGTAAAATGTCTTGCACTCGTCAACTATCTCATCAATCGAAGTTCTCTGGTTCTCATCGGCGTCATGATGAGCTTTTATGAGTACTCCAAGAAAATCATCACCAAAGCTGCCTTCTTCTCCAACCATTGCCTTGTCTTCTCGTTTCCTGATCATCTCCATGATAGAGTTGCGGATACTTTTCTCAAGCTTTTCTGATTCTATCTCATCCTTGGATTTAATAAACCTACTGAAGTATTGATCAAGGGCAGATTAAAATCAGAACCTAAGTAGTGCAATGTTCCAATTCATGGTTATTTAGTTAAATGGAAGTAATTACCTGATGCCGGGAAACCTGAGGTTGAACGCATTTTTGAATGATAAGTAGGCTAACTTCTCCAGGTTCTCGAAAATGTTCTTCCCTTCTAAGTAGCTGCTGCCAAAGGCCGTCCTGGAAATCACTTCTGAGGTGTACAACCTAAATTCTTTAAACACATCAATCTCTTTGCCGTCGTGTTCTTTCCAATTTTCCAGCATCGTCTCAGCACTAGCTATCATTGTTGGAGCCATACCCTAGCAAAAGCAATTAACATATTTGTTCCCTATTTGCTCCTAGCTTATTGTACGACGAGAATGATTCAAACTAGAGTGCAAGAGAACGGGCACATTACCTTGACCAACTAACTTAACCAACACACAAGTAATATTACCTTTAAGATCTCTCCGTGGAAGGCATAGTTGGCTAACTTTCTCATTTTAGCCCATTTTTCACCATCACTTACGACAAGTCCATCTCCTAATAGCCTTCTCGCATAGCCTTTCGTCTCGCTTTTCGGATAAGCTTTATCTTTATTCGTAAGTATCTCTTTGCACAGTTCAGGCTCTGTGATGATCAATTGGGCTTGAACACCATACCATTGAAGGAAATTTGCTCCTGTTGTCAAAGACGAAACAAATTTAGATTAGAACAATGATTTGAAAACTATCGACTGGTAAAAGGTTCTTCACCATATGTCTTTGTCCACAAGTGTATGTGAGGTTGAACTTGAGAAAATATGTCATGTGATAAACTTTTGGGCCTCCTCATGGCTTCTTCTTGCATGCTGGAGATCTCTTTGGTGTTTCCATGGACGAATCGGTAAGAAGGGCCTTTGATTCCCTGCAGAGCCACCAGATTCTGTATTCGAATCGGAGTCCACCATAGTTTATGAAAAATCTTGATGAGAGCTAAGAGGAGGAGCAGACACAGCAAGCTTGAAAGAACGATCACTGTGCCTCCCACAGATTTCATTTTTTCGTTTTGTCTTCCTCTTTCTCTTTGGCTGAAACCTACTGAGTTTTCAGCATTTCACAAATTAATTAATTAATTAATTAGATGACATAACCCATCACCAACTTTAATATTATGAAATATTCTAGGCCGTCTTACTTTTAAAATATGCAGATATCAGTACCATTTGCTGATAAAATATATAATCCCTTGGATTTTCTGTTTGCTTGTTTGGCAAGCAATCCTCTCACTTATATAGTTCTTTGGCTTGATTCGATCACTAATCAGTGTACTCGACCGGCCTAATTTGTTTATTAAGGTGCTTAATTAATGAATCACATTGTTATAGACATAGATTAAGGCGCTGCTCCTCTTGAAATACTTACATCTTTCGATCTAAATAAGTAATGCTTTATACTTTCTAGTCCGAGTCACTTTAAAGGAGCTTTCGACTTAATCTTCAAGGTTACGGTCACACTCTTTTTCAACTTCTTGGATTAGAACGTTACGAAATAGTTTTCGATTCCACATACAAGTTGAATACAGAACATTACAATCTCCTTGTACACGAAAAAAGAACAAAGAAAAAAATTGAATCAAACTTTTTAATCACACATATAAAGGGTGAATAGGGTAAGGGTTCGTGATGTGGTTCAAGACTGGCTGATTGTTGGCGTCAAGGATTAATACTTAATTCGCCCTGCATTTCGTCTTCTCTGACATCTTCGGATAACGAATACCAATATAGCAATGGCAACCCCCAGAGCAATTAGACCTGAAAATGCAGGAAAAATATTTCCATCAGTTGCAAATCCCCACGAAATCGAAACAGGCAAGAAAAAAAACTACCAAGATTTTCAATGTTTACAAATAAAATTGTAAAAAATACCTCCCACAACGATTGCCGCAATTATTAATTTTCCTTCAGTACTTGTCAGCTCTTTGTTCTCTGCACTTGCACAAAAAGAAAAAGAGTGAAACATTTAAAAGAAAACGACTAATTAATCAAGTGACGTAACTGAAAAGTGTAATTAAATTACTAATCCTAAAGTTAAGAACGAAAAACGTACCTCTTTCACACCTGTAGGTGATTGGTTTAACCCTCGAGGTTACTACGCAGGGTTTACCTTTCAGAGCGCAATCCCTGCACTGAAGCGACCATCCAACTTCAAAGCCAGCTTTCAATAGTTCCATGACGTCCTCATAAGAATTGAACTTCGTAACACCTTTACGAAGACCGACAGGAGCCAACGAAATGACAGAGCATGACGGTTGAGGAGAATAATACGAGTATTCGCCATCATAAACAGCGTAGACATAAGTCCCGTTTCTTGTCAAGCAAGAAATTGTTGTGTGATTAGCAGCTTCCGGCACGCTGCTGATGTTTCTTGAGCAGTGTACGAATCTGAAACGGCTATCAGGGTCTGAGACACCTCTAAATCGTATATCTTTGAGAAATCCATCCGTTGTTACGACAGAACCAGACGGAAGGCTGCAGCTGTCATTGGCATCGGCGAAGTTGGCATCAACCAGACGGATTGTTTGATCATCGTACGAAATGCTTGTCACATAGAATTTTCCTGGAGAAATTTCCAAGATTGTTTTGTTGTTGACACAAGAGAGTTCGTAGTCGGGGTCGCCGCAGCCTGACGGATCGCCCTTTAGGCGAAAAGGGTAGCTGATGTTTCGGATTTCCCCGCAGGAAGAAGCAGAAGAACAGAATTCTTTGTCACTTCGAGCTTCCTCATTGATGAAAATAAGGAAAATCAGCACAGAAAAGAGAATAGTGGATGCAGTTTTCGATTCTAATCCTCTCATCATTGTATTATCTTTGAACGAATTTATAAATTAACAAGATATTAACTATAATCCAAAGTTGTAATCCTCTTATGTATGGAATAATGGAAGGAAGTGTTGGATCTGTATTTATACTTGATCCCCTGCAAGTTAATGGGTGGGATTTGGTCAGAGTTTTCTGCTAGCTCTGTATCGTTTCTTCTCAGGTTAGATAATTAGGGTATGAACTTTGAAGGCGTCTATAGACGTGAAGTGCCATAGTTTGGAGGGAGGAGGGCTACGCGTTTTGTTAAAATAATGGATTTAAGACGATTCTCCCTCATTATTCTTTTCGATCAATCAGCAAAGACGCAATTTGTGTTTGAAAAATCAAACGGTCAAGAGTCATTAGGTCAGGGTCAGCCAATCCATGACATATTATTTATTTTTCTATTTTTAAATAAATAAATGAGTGAGAATGGGTCATATTTTTTTTTTCCCCGAAAAGAATGGTCTTATGTTAGGTAAATAATAGATGAACATCTTGGTTATCGAATATGTTATTTACGTGGTATATATGTAAACGGGTATGTAAGATATTTTATGTTATATAACAAGGTTAAGGCGCTAGGTATTACTAGGATGGCGGTTAGAGGCTTAGTGCCTAGACGTATAGACGGGTATAGGCATTTTTTTTCAGTTTTAAATTTATTATATAATATATAAATTAATATCCACTTATATTAAAAAATATACATAATTATATTGAAATACATAAATTGAAAACTACAAAAAAAAAATTCTTAGAAGCCGTTCTAGCCCATTTTCTCTTTTGCACGAAACAACCCCCCTTCCCCCCAAAAGTCCCCAACCTTCACCACCGACCCCAACCAACCCCCTTGCTACTCCTTTTCGTTCTCCTATCTAGCCCGCTACCCCTCCCTCAAACCCTCCTCCTTCCCTCCCATCTTCTCTCCCCTACCTCCCCATTCCTTGCAATAGTTTATGGTCCCCTCTTCTCAATTTTCCTGTTTTCTTTCTCTTCCTTGTTTCCAGTAATCTTCTTAATTTCTAGTTTTCTTGAAATTGTCTCAACCTCTCTGAGCTTGTCTCAGATCTAGATTTTATGCCCCTTTCTTCCCCCATTGCTTTTACCCATTGTCAATCCTCAACCGCCGACCTTTGATATTCGGCCCATCGTGCGTCTCTTCTCGGTGGCGCATTTTGGTGTTAGGTAGTTATTAAAGTGTTTTTAGCACTATTTGTAGGATTATTGGAGCGCTTTTTATGCAGGTGGCTTGCTCGCCCTCATTTTCCCTTCATCCAACTTGTTCGTGGGCTCTTTCTCTTGATGGTGCTGGCTAATCAACAATGGTGGGAGCAACTGCTATGGTGGAGGCAGTAGTCTTCCAAATCCAGGGTTTTTGTTGTTGTGGGCTTGTTTTTTTGGGCATTTCTGTTGTAATTTCTTATGGGTTATTCTTTTATTTGGATTGTCTTTGGGCTTGTTATTTCATGTAATAGTTTTTGTAATTAATGAAAGTTTCTAGTTTGACCAAAAAATAAATTAACACATAAATTAAAAAATATGAGAACATATTGAAAACAACCATATAATGAACGTTCATTCAAGTATTTAACAAGTCTCTCATAATTTATTGAAAAAATTAAATGCAAAATGAAAGTTATCTGTTTTCTGCTTAGATGAGAGTCGCGACTTAGGCGGGCTAGACGGGCACCTAGGCAGGTCTATGCGCTCTTTCTTAGTTTTCAAACATCTAAAAATTAATCGGGACGGTGGTCAGTCGCCTAATGCTAAGATTTTTACAGCAGTAGGTGATATATATATATATATAAGGAAATTTAAGATATTTCACGTGTATTTTTTTTTTTTGAACCAACAATATTATCTATACTAAGAGAGTGTGGGAGTGGGCTATGTGCCACAATGACTAGCAATAATGTGGTTCAAATTTGGTTTTGACGAAAATCGAATCTGAGACCTCTTACGTACAAGTGAAGAAGAATATCATTAAATTGTAGTACTAAGTGTCCACGTGTAATCTTTATATCAAACATAACAAATGATGGAATTCACGTATCCGATTACAGGCCAAAATTCACATTTGATTTATTTCTCCTGGTAATTTCCGAAATAATTTGGAATTACACTTAGTAATTTACTGAATTATACATCCAAAAAAGAAACGGAAAAATCGAGCTACATTCTTTAAAATGCATTACAAAAAAAAAGGAAATAATTTTTAAGGAATTCACGCATCCAAGAATTTCTGATTGTTGGCTCAAGCATCAATCCGATTCTGCAGATTCTTGTTCGTGTTATCTGCTGCATTTGGTCTTCTCCGACATCTTCGGATGACAACTACAATTATACCAATGATAACTCCCAGAGCAATCAGACCTGAAAATGCAGGAACAAGATTTTTATCAGTTGCAAATCGGAACGGAATAAAAAAGGGGAAAAAAAAATAACAACTTTGTCAATGTATGTATGTATGTACAAATACGATAGTAATACTACCTCCCACAACGATTGCAGCAATTATCCAGTTTCCTTCAGCTCTTGTCAGTTCTTTGTATTCTGCATTAAAAAAAAAGTGCAACGTTAGGGAAGAGAAAACATAATCAAGAGACATAAAGTGCAATTGATCATATGTTACGAATTCGAACTGTGAAAATAAATTGCGTAATTAACGGTAAAACATGCTTTGAAGAATTTTAGGAAATTTAACAGACGAATTTAAACCACTTAAAAGGTAATGTAGGAACCGACCTTTTGCACAGATATAGATGAGTGGTTTATCCATTGATTTTACTACGCATTGTTTACCAGCCAAAGAGCAATCTCTGCACTTAACTGACCATCCAATTTCAAAGCCAGCTTTCAGTAGTTCCATGACGGCCTCATAAGAATTGAACTTCGCAACATCTTTACGAAGATCGACAGGAGCCAACGAAATGACAGAGCATGACTTTTGAGGTTCATAATACGAGTAATCGCCATCATAAACGGCGTAGACGTAAGTCCCGTTTCTTGTCAAGCAAGGAACCGTTGTGTGATTAGCAGCTTCCGGCACGCTGCTGATGTTTGTTGAGCACTTGACGAACCGGAAACGACTTCCTGGGTTCAACCCGTATCCCCTGAATCGAACATCCCGGACGTAGCCGTCCGTTGTTTCGACAGGACCAGACGGAAGGCCGCAGCTTCCGTTTGCAAAGTTGACGTCGACCAACCGGATTGTTTGATCATAGTAGGAAATATTGTGCACGTAGTATTTCCCGGGGAATATCTCTAGGATGGCTTTGTTGTCGACACAAGAGAGCTCGTAATCGGAGTCACCACAGCCGGATGGATCGCCCTTTAGGCGAAAAGGGTAGCTGATGTTTTTTATTTCTCCGCACGAAGACGAACAGTTGGGTTGTGCTTGAATTTGAACGAAAAATAACATAATCAGCAGAGAATAGAGAAGAGAAGATGTATATTGGACCGTCCTCATGATATATATTATATGCTTTTGCAGAATAATCATGCAATTCAGAACTTTGGGTGAATAATTTGGGATGAAGCTCTACGTATATATAGTCTCGTGGAATTTCAAAAAACTGTTTAGGCGTGTTGATTTTTATCCAAAGTTTGGAACGCCATGGCCCTATCTTCTTCTTCTTGAAGGAAATCTCCATTGATGTTCCTTTGTTAGTCAACGAAGGGGAGTGGGTCAAAACTTTCCAGCTACATGCTGTGGATCGCCCTTTAGGCGAAAAGGGTAGCTGATTCTTTTTATTTCTCCGCACAAAGACGTCCAGTTGGGTTGTCTTTTTCTAAAGATAGTAATGACTCTGTCAAGTTGCCTGCTATAACGGTTGGAATCATTGAAGGGCATTTTGTAAAGCCCACACCCACATTGTATCTTAAGATGTTAATCGTTTATGTGTTAGCACATATGCAAAAAATGAGTGTAGCGGAGATAAAAATGCTTCGTTAGATGTTTGATGAGAATATTTGAGGTAAAGTAGAAGTGACCGCAATTGAAGATAAGATGAGAGAAAATCAGTTAAGATGGTTTGGACACGTGAACCAGAGACTTACAATTGCTTTGATCAGAGTTGCGATTATGAAATGTAACCTCAAGAAAAAAAGAGTAGAGGAAGATCTAGGAAAACTCTGAAAGAGACTGTAAAAAAAATATGAAGTACTTGGAGCTAACGGAATACTTGACACAAAGTTGAGTCCAGTGCATTTTATGATTCATAAAATCGACTTCACTTAATAGGATAAAACTTGATAGTTGTTATTGTAAACCTCTATTTTATAGGGTCTTTTTTAAAAAATTATGTAAGACGTCTTTCAAATAAAATTTTATTTGCGAGACCCCTCACTAAATGAGTAAATTTGAACCTAGTGCAACTCACTAATATTCATATGACATAAACGCGTTATCTGAAATTCTGAATTTTGAAGACCGAAGATGTCTAGTGTCTTGGATTGGATAAGCTCATGAGCAAGCTGACTGTTTGTCATTGGAGCCATTTAATTGTTGGGACCATGGTGTGCCCAGTTTTTTAATTTATTAGCTGGTTATTTTTATAGGGAAGTGTTATTGGCACTCCAAAAATCTCATTCTACACTCCTTACAAGTGTATTTTTCTTTTCAAATATATAAAGTTTGTAATGTAGAATGAGATTTTTGGAGTGCCAATAACAATTCCTATTTTTATAATATGCAATTTCATGTTGGAAGGAGATTATAGTCTTTTGAGAAACAATTTATAACAAGTGGCCCAATGAAATGAGGCCTATTTGGAAAATGTACAAGGCTCAATGGCCCATAAACAAAGAACTAGACCAAACTGCCAATAGGCCCAAATTGACCCAATATCTGAATTATTTGCATGAGCACCCCAGGAGCTTTGGAAGTTACACACATCAACATACAAATGTTAAGCTCAAGAATTGGTGATTGCAGGGGCCGACGACTGCTGGTTATGATTCTGGAGATTTTTCTGGGCTTCGTTTCGGCTTCTATGACATCTTCGAATAACAACCACCAGTACAAGAATTATACACAACAGACCAATTACAGCTGAAAATGCAGAGAAATGATGATTTCTATAAGTTGCAAACTTGAACCAGATTAATGAATAATGTATATATAGAAAAATAGAATACCTCCCACACCGATTCCTACGAATATCAAGTGAAATGAACATTTTTGCCTGTCGGAAAACACTTTTAACTAATTCAAAAACAATTTCTGGCTTGGCTTTACATAAGCAAGACATAAAATTAAGCGTGGTCATAAACTTAGGCATACACAAAATTAGTCGCATATGGATACTTCATAAATTATTAAGTGTGACTGTTACATTGTGACGTGACGTTATAATACTTCGGATGTGATACTTGTTGGATATATGTCAACAATCTGTAACAAACTTATATAGGCTAATAATAAAGGCGAATAAATATTTTACAGAATATAAACAGAATGCAATAATAATTAAGCAGATAAATAGAAGATCGAGGCTTACGTACTGCAATATCCTTGAAAAAGAAATTTCGTCCATACTGAATGCTTGTAGTTCTACGAACGTCTGCTTCACCAGGATTCAACGATCAAGTTAGAATTCCAGCATCGAAAAACTTAACTTATGACGAATTTTCTTTGTGGTTCTCTCAGTAAGAATGTTTTGGATTGTAGAAGGAGAATTATGTTTTTATTTGTTCTAAATGTCATGCAGATGGATGTATATATAATATGATTATGCATGTTCGCAATAGGTATGGAGAAGGGATGCATATGTTGGGAGATATCTTCTCAGAGGGGTGTTTGCTTTCTGTGTTCTTTCACCACACTTCAGACTTCATCTGAAAGGATGAGTTTGTTGGTAAAAAATAATTAATTAATTAAATTCGAAAATAAATAATTAAATAATTTAATTATTAGAGCCCGAGCCCCAAGGCCCATCTTTTGATAATTAATACATCCCAAAGCCCAACCTCAAGGGTAAGCCCAATTTTATTGTTCATGGTCCATCACTCCAATCACTTTCTTTTAAGCGACAAAGCCTTATAAAGTGAGGGGGCCTTTTAATGGTGAGCAATGTGAGACAATGAAATTCTACTCAAAATTTCCAACAATACTAACCCTGTGAACATACATAGGTGCGTGGCTTAGTATGCCATGAACGTACTCCGCAACTCTTACCAGCCAAGAAGCAGTCCCTCCACTCAACCGAACATCCAATATCAAACCCTGCCTACAATAGTTTCATGACGGCTTCGTACGAAGTGAACTTCATGTCCGGATGATAATCTACAAGAGCCATTGCAACAAGCGAGCACGACGGTTGAGGACGATAATAATACTCAGGGACATAAACCGCATAGAAGTAGTTCTCATTTGTGGCAGCCAAACATCGAACTCTTGTGTAATTAGCAGCTGTTGGCAGGCCGCTGATGTTTTTGAAGCACTTGACGATTCGAAATCGACTAGTATGGTATCACAGCTCCTTGGAACTGAAAATCCTTGACATTCCCGTCGCCTGTTTCGACAGTTCCAGACGGAAGGCTGCAGGATCCGTAGGCAAAGTTGACGTCGACCAAACGGAGGATTTAATCGTCATATGAGATGTTGTGCACGTAGTATTTTCCCCGGATAATTTCTAAGATGGTTTGTCCGTTCACGTTCGCAAGAACACTCGTCGTCAGGATCTTCGCAGCCAGATGGATGTCCCTTTAGACGAAAAGGGTACTTGATGTTTTAGATTTCTCCGCAGGAAGTAGAACAATTATATGTTTGGGCTTTGCAATTATTTAACAGCCCAATCCTTTTCTTTTTTTTTTCTGTTTTATGTCACTTAGCATATATAATTAAAAATAAATAAAAATATTACTTTTACTATCTATTTGTATCATCTTTCTAATAGAGATAAAATTTAGATACGTTGATAAGCCCTACATAATGATACAAATGATAGTACAAGTATCTAAAAAGAAAACATAACCCACATTTTCTCTCCCTCTTCTTTTTTTCACATTTCTCTTCAACTTCTCTATTTTTCATATATTTTTCTTTTTCTTAATTTTTATATTTACACACACTATGACTTCTCTCTTTTCTATATATTTTTCTTCTTTTTTTTTTTTAATTTTTATATTTACACGAACATAGAACTAGTAAAACCCAAATTATCATATAATTCCCCACTTTTATTTACCATTTAGTAACCTTTTTAAATTTCTAATCTTAACATGCATCATAAAATATATTAAAAATGGCGGTAAATACAAAAACATCCCTCTTCCTTATTTAATTAGCACACCAAAAATTTACAGTCTAGAAAAAAAAAAAAAAAAACCCAGAGAGTTAAAAAAAAGAAAAGAAAAAAGAAGAAGTTAGAAGGACCAAACAATCCATGGCCAACAACTCTCTAAAATATCAAAAAAAAAAAAAAAATGGAAAAAGCAGAGAAGGAAAAAAAGAAGAAACCGCCGGCGGATGGGCGGATATAAGTGGACACCATGTGATCATATATTTATGATGTTATCTCCATTGATTCTCAGCGGATGGAAAGCCAGTGGCGGAGGTCGCGGGAGAGTCGGGAGCGCGGGAGCGCGCCGCCGTCGAGGTTTACGACGGGAGAGCGGCAGAGAGGGCAATTGAAGTTGAGGTGGTTGAGGCAGGAGTCGAAGCAGTGCTTGTGGAACACGTGGCGGCACTGGAGCATGCGGACCTGCTCCCCATCCCTTAAGGTGCACAAGCACACCACGCAATCGCAATCCCGTGCGGTGGCAACGGCGTCGTCACGGTCGTATGGATAGGATAACTGGCGGTTGATGGCGAGTTGGTCGGACAGGTTATCGGGACCCGCGAGTCCCGAGCCCACGGTCGGGCCCGCAATATCGCCTTCGTCGTAGTCTGTGCCTGGACCGGGATGGGGGCTGAGGCCCAGAAAATGAAGGAGGGTGAGGAGGGAGGAGCGGAGGTGGTTGATGGAACTGGCGATGAGTGCGATGAGTAGGAGTGGGATGGAGTCGGATGAGACGTCGTTCAGCTGGCTTTGTAACCCCATACTAAATTAATGGATTATGATCTCTCTCTCTCTCTCTCTCTCTCTCTCTCTCTCTGTATATAGCAACAATATAGTCTATAGATACATATATGTTATATATATGATGTTAGCTTAGTTCTCAAGCGTCTTTCCATGGTGGATGTACATATATGAAGTGAGAGGGAAAGTGGTTGTGAATGTTGTGAAGGTGAGATATAATATACAGCTATGTGTGTGTGTGTATATATATATATTATATTATATATATAGAGAGAGAGAGAGAGAGAGAGAGAGAGAGAGATATTGGGCAGTGGGCATGGCAATTTGGTAAATACATAGGGTTAAAAAGGGAAGGAAATCAAAAGGGCAAAGGCAATGGGTGGGGGGGAAACTAAAAAGTAGGGGAAAAGGAGGGTATACAGTGAATGTACTGGGAAGTATGTGTGGGGAAGAGAGGGAGGACAGCAGGCAGCAGGGAGGGAGGGGTGGGTGTCTGTGAAGGGGCGACTTTACGATTGCAAGTTGCAACCTTCAGGCCTCTCACTTCTTTTCTTCGCTTTCTTTTGTTTTGTTTCAGTTTTGTGATTGGATGAGGAAGGAAGCAGGCCAACTGTGAAATAGGATAAGACTGATTGACTGGAGGCCACGGTTGTAAATAAAATTTTGGAAACTAAAAAATACAGAAATTGATGATTGATTTATTACTTAAACATTGATAAACGTATTTATTTTTATTGATGACATATAATTTAGTTTCTAAATTTTGTCTTCAAATATTATCTCTCTAGCATTACCTGGAGAAGGCAAGGAGCCAAGCGCTCCACACTTGAATTCGAACCTCTCTTTTATCCGACGGTAACTTGCATGAAACAAAAACATTAAAGTACTGGCATCTTAAATAAACTATACTTAATTTAAGTTTTTAACACAGTTTACATTGTATGATTGATTAGAAGTACTTCCCCCACCATCACAATGAGCCCTCATTTAATTTTACACATTAAATGAATCTGATACACCAATACGTCAAAACAACCACACGAAACCCTGATTAGATTGATGTAAATTACATCTCCCACTCCACGTGAAAAATAAGGGGAAAGTGCAGGTGGTGCATGCCAAATTGCCAACTGCAAAGCCTAATCATGCATGTTCATCCATGTGGTTTCTCATCATATGTACTTTGGATCTTCTTGCATGAGATCTTGACAATACGAGGAGAAGGACTTTTGTGATAATATGATTACGACTTTTGTGATATGAGTACGCATTCATTATCATTCTGTGCTAATAATATAACTCTATGTTGAGAAAATTTATACAAAATATTGTAGGTATTAAAATAAAATGTCACGTTAATAGTATATCTGTAATATGTAAGTTGTTCTCCAATACAGAGGAAACTATTAACCAATAAATATAGTTTGCGTACGAAATTACGAGTTGCTGTCCATCCTACTTGATATAAAATCCAACTCAACCCCGATCCTAGTCCTAATGAATATGAAAGTTTCTTTGACCTTTTCGAATTTTCGATGCATGCATTACATTACATAACCATTAGAGCTGTGGCTCAGCCTGTCTTAGTCAGAATATATATGGCCACGCATGGCCCATCGCCACTAGCTAGTTTCGAGCGTATGGTCATCATTTTACTCTTTCGAGTTAAGAAACCTATTTTCCTAACATTAATGTGCGATTGATACATTTGATTATTTATAAGATAATTATTGAATTAATATATAATTAGGTCCTCTCGAGCTAAAGACTATAAGCCACATTTAGCCATAAAAAATTGTAAGGATCAGTATCCAACCACAGGGCTAAAGGAATTCGGGCTAACAAAATCATGATTAGTTTGGTCACAAGGCAGGTAATATGTAGCCTCGGAGTAGACTAAGTTTGGCCTAAAAAAGTTATAAAATATGAAGGAGGAATAAAATAAAGCACCGCATGGTTTGAGATGAAAAAAAATTAGCCCTAAATTAGTCTGTAAAATATAAAACGTTTATAGGGCTAAAACATAGTCAAGGGTTACGTTTAGCCTTTGATGATTGAAGATGACCCTCATTTGTAGGTGATGGATTGCTCATTGCATTCCGAGTTCAAACTTTTCTCCCTCATCGTATAGATTAGTGTAGAATATTGTTTATAACACTTAGACCCATATAATTTCTTTTATTTGCATTACAAATAAATTGATTTATTGGCAAAATAATATGGTTTGATCAATTTGTTAGTTAATTAAGTTTAAAATAATTATCTGTACTGTTGATAAAGCCATGCCGCTTTATTGGTAGTAATCAATATAAAATTATTAAACAGGTAAAGGTCACATTTACATATCTTGCTAAAGAGATGATTAGCACGTTGATAAGGAAAAAATAGTAATTAAAAATAAAGAAAAGAGGATGTATGATAACAAAAGCCAAATCTTCTTCTATTTTTGGTTGGAATTAACCACATTAATAATTAGTGACAGTGACCAGCATGTTTGAACTTCATGAAGTTGATTAGAGACACGACAATGTACTTCACCTTTTACACCTAATTATTGAATATTTTGTTGTAATTTAGATAATTTAATGTAAAGTATTGCTGATGTAAAAAACTTTAAAAAAAAAATATTAGTAACGATCCATATCCAAGAAATTATGTGCATGAACTCCAATTTTAACCATAAAAATAATTTTATAGCAAATACACAGATCATTCGTAATGTTTTTATCAATTTTGTTCATCTATTTTTATACAATTTGATGACTAAACGACTTTAGTTCTATAAATTGGCGACGAATAGTATTGAATAAAAACTCATACTCATCTTTTGAGTAGTAAAATATTGTTCTATACATAAAGAAACATGCGTGATTCTGACCAAAAACCAAAACAGACATGTGTGATTAGTGGAGAAGGATTCTTTCGTGATCTCCGCTGACTGGTTAATCAAGGATACATTAAAAATTGAGGACTAAACCTACAAATAAATTAAAATTAGTAACCCCTGTGTTTGTTTATTAATTCATCAGAAAGAGAGAAATAAAATAATTAGAAGATGCATGATGCAATCTCCACCGTCCACGAAAATCCACGTATCCGCCGACCTCACTGTTTTTTTTTTTTTTTTTTTTTTGAATACATCGATATCGATATTTTTATATTAAGGGGAGGGGAAGTTCAGCTAAACCACACAATTGACAACCTAATTTAGTATCGAATTCGCCATCCACGAAATTCAAACTTAAGACCTCTCACTTTTAAGTGAAGAGGTATACCACTAGATCGTAGTACTGAATGACCAATCTCATTGTTAGTTGTCAATTTTCCGTTTCTAAGCTAAGCTCAACCTCCTCCCCCTAGATAATATCGCTTTTTTTTTTTTTCATAAATAAAATTCCAAGTTACCCAAAAGGCCTAAGGTTTTCTGTTGTTGAGAATAATTATTAAGGCTTATTTACATCAATGTCCCTTGAAACTCAATTATAATCTCACTTTGTTACTTAAAATTCAAAACGTCTCACTTAATCCTCTAAATGTCAATTTTTTGTCTCATTTCGTTAGCTTTGTTAAAATTTCAGTTAAATCATCTTATGTGACAAGGTGAGCCTATTAACTTATCACTTTTATCATTTTCTTGACAAGTATTTAGAAAGAAAAAAAAATTACATGTAAAAATAACGGTATTACAAATCAATTATGCAATATCATGTGAGTAATAAAAAATAATGCATAATAAACTTCGGATAATGTCGCTTTAACTTTCTGATTGCATATAAATTTTTCAACATAGAAAACAATTGGTGCAAACGTGATATAAAATTGCTAAAAAATGTGCACATTCATCTGGGAGTGAGGGAACTCAACTATTCACATTAAAGATGCAAAGGAAGAGCTAAACCAACTCAGCTCTCCAAGTTTAACTTCTTTCATTGAAGATGTTCTTAAACGAAGGTAATCGAAACTCCCATTGTACCAAATCAAAACCTTATCATAAACAAAAGGTGCATAGGGGTGTCTAATCTATGGTCTACTCGACGAAAAAGTGCCAATCATATACATATTATAATTTAGTCAGTCCAAAGACCTTATTAGAAGGATCAAGATAGGAGGAGATTGTCTGCCCTCCTGTTTAGGTGCTCTTCCCATCTTTTTTTATTTGTGCGTTTACTGTTAAGTCACGTTAACATTTTATATTGATTTTTTTATAGAAATAATAAGACAAAAAATAATATAAATATAAAATATTGACATGATTTAATCATGATCGCACAAATAGAAAAAGATGAGAAGGGCATCCAAACAGGAAGACAAATAATCTACCTCTATCGAGACAATATTTAATTGACGATCAACAATTATATCGACGATGACAATGAAAAGGACGACGGGTAGGACGGTATATAGGACACCCTAGCAATGAATTAGAGTAAACTAATCACAATTACTTCAAGAAAAGGCTTTGAAATCATATTATAATTACACGATCACATCCCCGCAGGAACAGTCGAGAATAAAAATAATATATTTATTAGCAGGAATCATTTTCGGATGCCTTGTTTGTAGGTCTTCGAGAGTCGAGAAGAATCCCAGAGAAAATTTAGTTGTTAAAAGAAGATGACTTGGAAAATCATTCCCATTCATTGTACTTGAGGCTTGAGAGAGGCCACCTAAAGTAGAAACTTTATTTAAAATTAAAAATCACTACTACTGTGGCTAAGATATGTTTATGTTTCTTTGATAGTTTGTGCCCAACACTAACGATTAGTTCTAGGGTTGAGAAGAAAACAGCAATTTTGTTTGTTGACGTTCAAAATTAGGAGGTCAACAAAGATCAGTGTGACCAACTTTTGATGGGATTTGAGATCACGACTTTAAGTAACGGACAATGATATTGAAGTTGTTCACTCTTAAAACTGAGTTATGTCTATTGTAATTCTTCGTATTTATATGACATAGGTTATTAGAAACGTTCGGTAATAGTGTATCGTTCCATTCGATGACTATAAGAGGTACTTGCTCCTCGTTAGTCTTCACATAGGCCTTTTGTGAGCCAAAAAGTCTCACAAAGTCTTGGCACTAGAGTATTCCGCTGTTCTCGCATTGGATGGTCAAAACACACAAATCCAACCAACAAATTATTCTTCCACTATCTAAGTAACACGTGGAAGTGAAGTGACGTTGGCTCCTAGTTGCAATGTTTCCTAATCGAATGCGTGTCGAGTGCTTTGCTCAGCCCTGAGCTGTCAACAGAATACCACCCCGAACACTTGGTCTGACAATCTTTATGTTTCTTTGTAAACTTCTTAGCTGATAGTCAAACGATACCATGGAGCGGTCAGGCCTCATTCATTTGGTACTATCGGGTTGGCTTATAAGCTCATTGACTTGATATTTTTTCCCACATTAATTTAATCCTTCTATCTTTACCCCATTAATAGCACTAACACTAACACGTGTGCAGTGTGTTCATGAAATTGATTTCAGAAGGGTACTTTTACTTTGACCATTACCTATCGATATATTTTTTTTCTTTCAATATAAAAAATACTTCACATGTCATGAAAATAGAGGAAATGATATAACTTTTTGTATCCTTTCATTTATTTTATAACACAGTAAAATACTTGTTTGAATACGGATATGGAAAAAATTTCTCTTATAAAAAGTTTAAAAACTTTAGAGCTTGTTTGGTACTCTACTTAAATCTAATTTTTTAAACTCAAAAACAATTTTCAAGTTTTAGACCTTAAAAACTTGTTTGGTAGAACTATTTTCAAAAACTGAACTCAAGACTAACTCAAAAATATAGTTTATTATCTAAAAACATAAAAAGTGAGTTTTTGAAGTTTTTAAACTTAAACTCACTTCTTTCTTTTCTCTCCCTCCTCCCCTCTCACTCCAAATCTATCTCTCTATCTTTTCTTCATTCTATCTCCTCATTTTTATTTTTTATTTTGTACTTTTTTTGTCTCTCCTCCAATCCACTCTCTTCATTCTCTCGGTTCTTTCTCTCACTCATCTTCCTCTCTATCTCATCTGATCATTTCTCTTCTTTCTCTTTGACTCAATCATCTCTTACTTTCTTTCCTTCTCTCCTCTTTCTCCCTCTCCTGCGACCCCATCTTTTTAGATATCTTTGTCTAGTTTAAGTTGTAAGATTTAAAATTTTTAAATCGCAAACCAATCAAGTTTTTGAGTTTTAAAGAAAACTATTTTCAATAAATGTTCTTAAGAAATGTTTTGAGAAATGATAAAAATTTTCAAATAAGATACCAAACAAGCCCTTAGACCATCTCCAACCCTTGGGCTAAAACCTAAAATTTTTAGCCCAAAAAATTTAAGTTTTAGCTCAGAAACAACTTTTCTACTCCAACCCTTATGACCTAAATTTTTTAGCCTGAGATTATTAAAGAAAAAATTTAGGCTAATTTTTTCTTTTAAAGTAATTTAAAAAAAAATTATGTATAGTATCATAATTTAATTTTATGAACATTTTAACCTAAAAATATATAAACTCCGATAAATATTGAAAAATCACTAAATTTGGGTGAATTTTGAGTTAACTATATATTTTTAATTATTTTAGCCGTTGGATTTAAATTTAGGTCGTTAGAACTTTTTTTTACCGTTAGATTTGATTATATTAAATCTCAGCCATTGAATTCAATAAATCCTAGGAGACATGCCCATGTGGGTGGGGTCCTGTTGGTGGTGCCCATACCATTTTATGGGCTAAATCCTGGGGAAAATTTGGCTTTTAGCTCACACATTTAATATGGGTTGGGTTGGGTTTTGGGAGGGGGTGGAATAAAACCTAAAATATAATATTTAACCCAGAGTTGAGTTTGGTCTTAAGATGTCCTTTTCTGACATTGAACACTATTCTTACCTAATGGTTATTTTTATTTTTAACACTCGGTTAAACTCACTTTCTTTGTAATCGAGTCAAAGTGTCACCGCCACTCATATTCACGTGGAAAATTGTGATCGGATGGTTGACATTCTTACTTTTATATGGTAATATGTGATGAATGCAGAAGGATAATTGACAGATTCATGCACGCGTAACGACCTTTGGGATATGGATTTAAGCAACAATATACCATTTGGTCCTAAATGGCTTGCTTTCTTACACCAATTCCTTAAGAGCTAGTGTTGTGGAGACAGACCTACTGAGTAGACAAACAGAGAAAGCATGTTTGACTTGAATATTTTGATCAAACGTGTAGAACGAGTTAAACTAAAGATGGTGTTGAGTAACATCTTCTTTCATGATACCAGAGTGGGCTTTCTATACTTTGAATTTCATGAGATTTGTATGTGGATGGTGGGAGAGAAACTTACAGCAGAAATGCCATATTGCCATTGTGGGGTTATCCAAGCCAATCGCGCAATGTCAAGTACAGTCGTGTGTGACTACATAAAAAGGGCACAACACAACACAGTTACTTGTCGAACTGGGCATGCTAAAGCGTTGAAACACACAGTGAAACCACACCGCCACCGGCCTTTCATATTACTAACATATAGCCCGACTGTAGTCTGTATTAATGGATGGAATACGAATTTGAAAATAGACACGAAAAACGTCTATGTGCTGATAAGGATGAGATTTTACAACTTCATGAGCAAAAGTTGCAAGATGAACAGATCAAGAAGAATCGGAAGTAAAAACATAAAAGAAATAAACAGCTCAAGCAGTTTGTCCATCTCTCTTAAGTATTTCCTGTGAGAAGAAAATCAGAGGTCAGAAGTTAATGAATGCCAAACATGGAAACACGCTGAATATTTTTCTGTCTCATCAAATATTCCATACCAGTTTGGTTGCGGCAATTGATTGGCGCTGCCTTTCTTTCTTCTCACGTTTGCACTCTCCACACCAGTTGGAAAAATCTTTCTGATATTTCTTCAGCTCCCTAAAGACCGAACTACAAGAAGATTGGGGATACAAAGTAAGTAATTTGGTAAACAAGAATGCATAATTGAGATAATCCTTGCAGTAGAACCCTATGTTTGACAGTTTTACTGTAAGCATACCTCGAAAAGCTTCTGCAAAACTGTTCGTAAGTAAATTCACCGGCACACAGGAAAAAAATCCTAGAACCTAACGAGCCCAAGATCCAAAGGTTACTTAGCCTTAAATAAATTCTATTAATTTCTTAGATGACACGTTTTGGTAATGTATGTTTACAAGGCCATTCAGTGTGTTTTGCAATGTGCACAATCAATTGAGAAAACAATAGAGGACATAGCGTTTAGGAGAAACCAACTGTGTGAAACCGGATATTCCAACATTTCACTGAACTCTACTTCAAGACCAGTTAGGGAGATTGTGCAGTAACCAGAAAGTTAGGGAGATTGTAATATCCTTGAAATCCTTGGGTAAGGTTTCTTGAAATTCTTTTAGGGGGGGATTAAATGTGGAGAACGGTACCTTCTGCACCATAATAGTAAGTTGACTCGACGCCCTGATGTCGTGGCTCTAGCACCATGTCGATGGCGACCACGATGAAGAATGGCATGTCCCGGGACATGAGGATAATCAAAGATTTCCTATAAATAGAATTCCAAGAAAAAGTTCAATACATATATGGTAAAATGTATGAAAATAAAAGATTTATTACAACTAACAAAACATAAGAAAAAAAACAAACATGCTACTTACTATTTATCATATATTAGAAATGATATCCAATATGATACCCGAAAGTCTTTGTATTACTAAAAGATGAAAAATATGACCCTACATAAAAAAATTGTACCAAAAATTGATCATAAAGAATAGCATACCTCAGATTGTGTCTCTGAATTAACATGTTTATCACATCGAACACCTCGAAAGAACAAATCTCCACCTGAAAATTGCTTTCCCAAGCAAACATTCAAGGTGACTTCTGAATCATCCACATGAAAACCTGCAATATAAAGCTGTTGCGGATTCATAAAAGCTTAACAAGCTATAAATCTAGCACAGGGGTTTAAGATGAAGACACACATACAGTATTGAACAATTGGACACAATTACGAAAACATAAGGAGAAATAATGCCAAATCAGCTAAACCAACAATATAATCAGTAGAAATAACTCAAAAATGCAATAGAGTACATTATCGTCCCGTCAGATACTAAAGGCTCAGTATTTCTCTGCAGTCTACAGCATATCTCCCTCAACTAAGAAAATATAAAGAGTGGAAATGGCAGAGAGATAAAGGCTTAAGTACAAATGTTTCTTTCGAAAAACTAGATCTAAAACCTTTAGATGGATGAGCACCTACCAAGCTCTACATCCCTATCAATTCCATATTCAACAACAAAACCGTGATGAGTATCCAGTGTGGATCCACCAACTTCCGGGAAGAAAACTGCATCAACAAAAAAAAGTATAACCTTATTTCTAATCTTTCACATATAAGAACTTTTTCTAATTACAATTTCACAATACTAGAGATGAAATACCTTTGGAAATAGGACATATAAAGTCCTCCATCAACTTGTCAAGCATGGTTTCCAGGCCAAAGTCATCAAGAACACAACCGTATCTATTCATTGTATTTGGTCGCATGATTCTGAAATTTGTCTCATTGACCCACCCTTGAAAATTTTCCACCTAAGCAATCAGAATTTGATAAGAAAATAGAAAAGGTAACATAAAGGAAAATTAACTTTTATTCAAAATGATACCTCAGTTACTAACAATTCACAGAAATCCGGCTGAAGCATTTCAAATGTATAAACTCCAGGAGAGGGTTCAGACAGTATACTTCTAAAGCTATCCTCTGTGTTCTCACTGATTGCTCTGAGAAATGAGGGGACAAAGAACTTTTCAGCTTGCAGAGTGTACAACTCCCTTTTTAGAGGCTGCAAAGAGGAAGGACCGATTAAGAAGGAAATACTTAAGTTTGTTGACAAGCCATCATGACTAAATGTCTAATGCAGAACTCAAGCCCCCAATTCCAGGAGTACCAAAAGAAGGGGCTTAACTTTAATGACTGCAACATTCGACCATGATCCATAAATGTGTTGTTTACATATTACAGCAAGTTTCGAAATGTTAACCGCATATTAGCCGTTAAATGCACCTGATAGTGTGTGATGATCTTCTGCCTGTATTCTCGATGTCGTTGAACCTGTTTATTCAAACAGAAAAAAACATATGAGCCACTCAGGAATGCAGTGACGCCGGATTGACTAATTAACCAAAGCACATTGCCCCTGCCTGTTCTGACTATATGTTATTTCTACTCAAGCTTATCTCCCTTGACTAGGCACATAAACTAAATCCGCATCAACAATCAAAATTTAACACAGGAATATATCCACATCAATCATTTCTGGAGAATTCAAAGAAATTACACATTCTACCCCAATCGCAACTGAAGCAAACTCATTTCACACATTCATCCAAATATTCAAATTCACATAACAAGAAATTCCGAAACTTCCAATATTCAAATTCATTTTCAGTTTCATGCATGCACCAAACTTGAGGGAGAGAGTTATCATATCTTACACGAGTGCGTTCGCTCTCGGGTGAGTACCGGTGGAGAATGTCCCTCATGTACTGGAGCTTGAGGTCACGTGAGGCATTGAGCATGGTGGGAGGCAAGTAGCGCTCCAGCGAGCTGAAGAGCAAGGGACTGAACTCCAACTGCTCCAGGTCCTCGTAGCTCTCCGCCTTGTGATCCTTGTTCGGCATCAGTCTCAGCCTGTTCGACAAGCTCATCACGCAGTTTCCGTTGTTGCCTGTTCTCAGCGTTTGCGGCGGTGGCCTCCGTCGGTCCGCCGCGCCGTCCGTAGCCATAGTCTTCGACTCTTCGTGAGAGAGATTGGGGATTTTCAGAGAGATATAGTGACTGAATTGGTGGAATTTTGTTAGGGTTTTGAAGAAATGAAAAATGAAGAAGAAGAAGTTTGAGCTGCAGGTTAGGGCTTGGGTTCCCTGTGGCGTGGTTGGTTGGTTGGTTAAACACTTGACAGTGGACGCGCGAGCGGGATCTGGACGTAGGGTCCACCGTGATGACGTGGGGTGGTTTTTATTTTAGTTGTGGGGACACTCTGACGTGGAGTGTTGGAAACTTATCCACAAATTTTCAAGTAGTGCATTTACTTCTTTTTCCTACCTTTTTTTTTCCACAACAATTCATTGAGCATTTTTTTTTTTTTGGTTTAGATTGTAATTGCAATTTTATCCGAATCTGATGTAATTAATAGGTTACAAACAATTTTTAATACGAATCCGTTGTAATTAAACCGGTTATCATTACAATCCTACTCGAATCTGATGCATTTTTTTCAACAACAATTCATTCCGTACTTTTATTTTTGAAAATGGCAATTACAATCTTATCTGAATGAACCGAATCTTGTGTAGTTAATAGGATACGAACAACTTTCTAAACGAATCCGTTGTAATTGAACCGGATATCATTACAATCCTATTCAAATTCGATGCATTTTTTCAACAATTCATTCCGCACTTTTGTTTTTGAAAATGGTAATTACAATCTTATCCGAATGAACCGAATCTGATGTAGTTAATAAGATTCGAACAACTTTCTACACGAATATATTGTAATTGAATCGGCTATCATTACAATCCTATTTGAATCCGATGCAATCTTGACTTACTTTCTAATTATTTAGACAAGGGATAGCAGCCTTAGCTAAAAAAAAAGTGTCTTAATATGCACTCAAAATTTGAATCTCTCTTTTGTATAATTTAATTAGTATGAATTAAGGTATCATTTGTATTAAAAAAAATGAACCATTGAGTTTTGATTTTTTTTAATACGAGAAATACTATATTAAATTAATCTAAATCACAAAAAAAAAAAAAAAAAAAAAATCGAACTTGAATGCATTAAGAGAAGCACACTGCTCCAACCACGTAAGTGGACTGTTGATCTTGTTTTGGCAACATATACTTGGCACACCATTCTCCCACATGAAACAAATAGGTAGAAGAAAAACATTGAAGAAACATGAGGGTCATTGTTTTCCCTTACATTTTCTTTCAAAAAGACAAAATGGATGTGTATACCCTTCCCCTCCCTACCTTGGTAAGCCCTGCTTATGTAAGAATGTACACCCAAAAACCCTGGTTTTTCCCACTAAATCTTACCTCTTGACTACTGTTCACCAAAAACGAAAAGACCAAGGGACTAGAAAAACAACACTCATTGAGCTCAAGTTTTGTTACTTCCCCACATAGCCATAAGTCTGCAAGCTCATCTCCTGGATTCCATAAGCCGCGTTCCATTCGCCTGTTGCGCTGCTGGCTCTGGGATAAGTTGTTGGCTTTGGTCACATTGTTGATGACGGGTAACTTGACAATGAGGTGAACCTGCATGCTGGACTACGATGGCTGCTGCACTGAATGCTGGAGCAATGATGTCATTTCCTGCTGCTGCTCCGTATTCTGTTGTAGCAGCTGGACTGGTGATCTCATTACCGGTTGCATCCGCTGTTGGACTGGTGATCCCAATTCCTGTTGATGCATCTGCGGTTGCATCTGCAGCTCAACTGGTGATCCCAGTCCTGGTTGATACATCTGCGGTTGTAGCTGCTGCCCAACTGGTGATCTCATTTCCGCTTGATACATCTGCGGTTGTATCTGCTGCTGGACTGATGATTCCACTTCCGGTGGATGCATCTGTGGCAGTATCTTCTGCTCAACCAGTGATCTAATTTCCGGTTGTATCTGCTGTTCAAACGGTGATCTCATTTCCAGTGGATGCATCTGCAATTGTAGCAGCTGCTGGTTGCTTAATTTACTAGTCACGCCTGGAAAATTTGATATGTCCACCGAAACCCCAGTCCTCAAGGCTTTCCCTTGGCCTTCTGCGGCCCTCAGATGATCAGAAACCGGGCCAAGAGGCAGCTTGCTGTCATTTAAACCAGATATTTCACTGCCAAGATTGTTAAACTGACCTACATTGCCAACCCAAGGCATCCGTCCTCCCAATTCCGTAGGAGTAGAGGACCTCAAGCCCATGCCATTACCCAACAAACCAAGACGAGAATTTCCAAGTCCCTGGACTCCACCCCGTTCAATCATACCTAAACCACTTGGAGTTACTCCTCCACCTCCTGATCCCCCCTGCATGAATTGATTTCGTTGTTGTTGTTGTATTTGCAGCGTCTGATACATTGAATAGGCACAATTATTCAGAATCTGCCGGACTTGCGGCATCATGCAATTTTCTTGTGTAGCAATGCTGAGAGCTTGCTTGGGTATACAAGTGCCCGGGAGTTGTGCAGCTAACTGTATGATTTCAGGTGGGAGAAATTGACCTCCAGAGAAAATGTTCTGTGAAAGGCGTTGCATGGATATGGGACTAAGTCCTGAAGGTGATAACCTTGGGGTCAGAGTTGAGGAAGGTAGGACGATTGGTCGAGCTGATGGAGTGGCACTAATACTAGCACTATGCCACTGACTGCTGAAGCCCCCATCAGCCTTGGGAGAAATCGGCTCTACTTGATAACTAGATAGGAAGTACCCTTCACGCTTCATCTGTCCAAAAGAATGACGAAAGAGTAATTACCGAAGTATTATTTTATGTTCTGAGAAACAAACCTAATCCATGAAAATACTTACCAGTGTGGCGAACTGAGTAGCCAAGAGGTATGCAGAATGCTGCCAAGAACAACATATAAAATCAGATGCTTTCTTCATCAAATCAACACAGCAACGCGATTCTAAGATGTAAATTGGCTTCTGTTTCTTATTATATACAGTTTGCTAACGGAGGCTGGATAGATTTTAATCTCGTAAAATTATAATCACAAAATAGACCTACTGTTGGTTCGAAAAAGAAAATTGGAATAAGGAAATATGGGACCGCGCAAATAAAAACATGGGACACCGCAATTCGGAAGTAGTTGACAAAAGATATAAGTGCTCATTAGTTACTTGAAATATCAAGGAAATATCTGTAAATCGTGAGCTTTGCAATGTAAAATAGACCACAGGGTAACAAACTCAAAACAGATGTCAGGGGATTAATAATCGAGATTTATTGCATTCCAAAAGGAACGTCTCAATCATATATCAGAAGAGGATGTTGTGCGGAAGCGTCAACTAAGTGTGAGTGAAAAATAAACCACAATAACTGACAAAAGATAAATGGAACAATACCAACAAGAACACCAAGATTTATACTGGTTCGGCAATGCCTACATCCAGTTTGGAGACGACGGAGTATTCCACTATAATCAATGAGAACATACAATAGTGTTTATCACTCAATTTCCCAAAGACCCGAATAACCCCAAGCTCACACACTTACAATAGGAAGAGAAAACCAAAAATACAAAGCAAGACAATTTGAGAAAATTCTTCTCTATGCCAAATGGCTTCTTGCTATTTTTCTCTCTTCCTTTCTCCTTGGTGTTGTTTGAGTTATGCCTACACCTCCTTTTATAGGCCAAAGGCCTCTCATCAAGTCAAAAGAATTAGGCATAATTGCATCCATTCTTTGACCACAAATTAGGCATAAGAGCATCCATTTTATTTCCCACATGTAGCATACCAACCATCAATTTTGACCACAAAAGTAGCCAACAACATTTGTTGGTTTTAGACTACTTGTTTGAGCCAATAATCAACAATCTCCACCTTGGCACAAACCCTCTAAGTAGATCTCCCAATAGTCGTCTCCCACTCCCCCATGGGGCAATCAACAAATTTTGCAAATGCCAATCAAGTCTAAGCAGTGCTTAAACTTGAGCAACGAAAGCCCGATCGTAAATCGATCAAATCGCTTGTACCATTGTCTTGGAGACTGCTTCAAGCCATACAATGATTTTTCCAATTTGCAAACCCAATTTTCCTTTCCAGCAACCTTAAAACCTTCTGGCTGAGACATATAAATCTCTTCCTCCAAATCACCATGTAAGAACGCAGTCTTGACATCAAGTTGGGCCAACTCAAGATCAAACTGCACAACCAAAGCCAACAGAATACGAATAGAAGAATGTTTTACTACAGGAGAAAATACCTCATTGTAGTCAATGCCTTCTTTCTGAGCATAGCCTTTAGCTACCAATCTGGCTTTGAATCTTACATTGTCTTTTCCCAAAGATTCCATCTTTTTGGCATACACCCATTTACAACCAATTTCTTTCTTCCCCTTTGGTAACTGAACCAGCTTCCAAGTCTTATTTTTATGAAGAGATTTCATCTCCTCATCCATAGATTTCTTCCACAACTCGTACTCTGAACTCATGATAGCTTCTTTGTAGGTGAATGGAATATCATCTTCAATAACGGGAAGTGCATATGCCACAATATCAGTAAATCGAGCAGGCTTTCGAATCTCCCTTCTCGATCTTCTGGTTGCAATATAGTCTTGTTGCTGTGGAGGCTCTTGGGTAGGTGCCTCCTCTTCATCATCCTCGTCCTCATCATCATGATTAACTGTAGGACTAGTGTCTGTAACATCAGACCTTACTGGAACAACTGGAGTCTTCAGTAACTCCACCTGCTTTGAGCTACTCATGGTCTCGGTTGTTTCAGTTTCACCTTCATGCTTGTTCTGATTAACCATAGCAGCCTCATCAAAGGTCACATCTCTGCTTACAACAAATTTCTTCTCATCTGGACACCAGAGTCGGTATCCCTTCACGCCAGTGCTAAAGCCCATAAATAGAGCTTTCTTTGCTCTTGGATCCAACTTGCTTTCTCTGACATGATAGTAAGCAGGACAACCAAATATGTGTAAGAACTTGTAATCAGTACAAGGTTTACCAGACCATACCTCCATGGGCGTTTTGCCCTCATTCGCAACAGCTGGCAATCGATTAATGAGATGGCTTGCATAAGTAATTGCCTCAGCCCAAAACGCCTTGCCTAATCCAGCATTAGACAACATACACCGAACTTTCTCAAGCAAAGTACGGTTCATGCGCTCCGCCACCCCATTCTGTTGCGGTGTCTCCCTAACCGTGAAGTGCCTCACAATACCCTCATCTTGACAAACTTTCAAGAAAGGATCAGACTTATATTCACCCCCATTGTCTGATCTGAGAGTCTTGATCTTTCGACCGCTTTGCGTTTCAATCATCTTTTTCCACTTCAGGAATATCTTCAAGACTTCATCTTTACGCTTCATGGTGTACACCCATATTCTTCTAGAGAAGTCATCAACAAAGGAGACAAAATAATGGCTACCTCCCCAAGATGCATTCTTGGAAGGTCCCCAAACATCAGTGTGAACATAATCAAGAATGCCTTTAGTGTGGTGAATAGCAGTGCCAAATTTTACTCTAGTTTGCTTACCCAACACACAATGCTCACAGAATTCCAATTTGCATGCCTTTGCACCTTTCAATAAGCCTTGCTTCACCAATCCTTGCAACGCTTTTTCACCAGCATGCCCAAGACGCATATGCCATAACCTCGTGGTGTCTTTGCTATCTGCGTCAGCAGCTTCGGTGACAGCTGCTTCACCAATAACTGTACTCCCCTTCAAGAAATACAAGTTATTTCGTCTTGTACCTTTCATCACCACCAGTGCCCCGTACACAGCTTTAAGAACTCCACCCTTCATGGTGATCTTGAGACCCTTGGATTCCAATGCACCCAGTGAGATAAGATTTTTCTTCATATCCGGTACATACCGAACATCACTTAATTCTCTGACTGTTCCATCATGCATCTTCAAACAGATTTTGCCTATCCCTTGTGTTTTGCAGGCATTATCATTACCCATCAAAACAACTCCACCATCCAGCTCCTCGAAGCTAGAAAACCATTCTCGAATGGGACATATATGATAGGTGCAACCTGAATCCAAAATCCACTCCTTGGAGTGACCATCAGCAGATGAACTAGCCAAAACAAACTCGAAATCATCATCTCCAGATTTTGCAATATTTGCTTCAGAACCCGCTTTCTCCTTCTCTTTGTTCTTCAATTTGGGGCAGTCTCTCTTCCAATGACCCTTTTGGCGGCAAAAGGCACATTCATCTTTAGCAGGAAACTTCCCTCGTGACTTTGAACGAGATTGTCCCCGCTTCACATATTTTCTTTCCACTGTTCGACCCCTTGCAACAAGTGCCTCGGTTTGTGAATTGTGAGTCTTCAGTTCCTTCTTTCGACACTCATGATTCACCAATGCCGCAGACACCTCATCAAGTTTCACCTCGGATTTTCCATACAACAAAGTAGTTGTCAAATGATCATAATCATCAGGCAATGAATTTAACAAACATAGTGCCTTGTCCTCGTCAGGAATTTTCACATCAAGGTTTGCTAAATCAGCAAGTATTTTATTATAATCATTGAGGTGTTCATGCATAGAAATACCTGGACTATACTGAAATCGGAAGAGTCGCTTCTTCAAGAAGAGCCGATTTTCTGCGCTCTTGGTCATATACTTCTCCTCCAATTTTGTCCATAACTCCTTAGCAGAAGTTTCCTTCATATACGGGTATTTCAACTCCTTATCAAGGAATGATCGAATAGCAGCACAAGCATGAAGATTAATTCGTGTCCACTGCTTGTCATCAATATCTTCTGGTTTATCTTCCAGAACCATATCCAACTCTTGTTGATACAACACATCCATAACTTCACATTGCCACATACCAAAATTATTAGAGCCATTGAATTTATCAACCTCTAACCTTGTAGTAGCAATTTGATGTCTATTGGATGTAGACGCCGACGAAGACGATGCCGACTCCTTCCCCTTCACAGATTCATCTTTATCTCCAGCCATCTACTTGGCACTATTCACGGGACTGTAGCGCCAACAAATTTTTCACTCCCACGAGAACGCCTAGTCGAAACACTAGGCTCTGATACCACTTGTTGTGCGGAAGCGTCAACTAAGTGTGAGTGAAAAATAAACCACAATAACTGACAAAAGATAAATGGAACAATACCAACAAGAACACCAAGATTTATACTGGTTCGGCAATGCCTACATCCAGTTTGGAGACGACGGAGTATTCCACTATAATCAATGAGAACATACAATAGTGTTTATCACTCAATTTCCCAAAGACCCGAATAACCCCAAGCTCACACACTTACAATAGGAAGAGAAAACCAAAAATACAAAGCAAGACAATTTGAGAAAATTCTTCTCTATGCCAAATGGCTTCTTGCTATTTTTCTCTCTTCCTTTCTCCTTGGTGTTGTTTGAGTTATGCCTACACCTCCTTTTATAGGCCAAAGGCCTCTCATCAAGTCAAAAGAATTAGGCATAATTGCATCCATTCTTTGACCACAAATTAGGCATAAGAGCATCCATTTTATTTCCCACATGTAGCATACCAACCATCAATTTTGACCACAAAAGTAGCCAACAACATTTGTTGGTTTTAGACTACTTGTTTGAGCCAATAATCAACAGAGGAGACTCTGAATAATCACAAATGGAAACTCACAGTGCTAGTAGAAGCTGGTAGAAGAGGATAATCAATTGAAAACATCTCTTTTTCGGTTCCATAAACAACACTTGCTTTCATCATTCCCTCATTAAGCTTCTCCGATATGATCAGTCTGACCTGAGCCTCTCTATCAACGATGGGAGTCTCATTTCCTGGGATTGCATAGAATTACTCAAAATGAGAAGAAAGGAAGCGATAAGGGTTGAAAATTACATACATGTATATATATGACATGCATAGAAGACAAACATAATCAGTTCTTTACCTTGATGGATGTGAGATTGACATAGAAAAGTCAATGTCCGAGTTTCATAAATACCGATACCACAGTCCAGAAAGCATTCTTTGAGAGAAACTTTATCTGTGGAAGTATTCTCCCACTTTCTGTTATCTCCTGAAGATAAGAGTTGGTAAGAAACCAATGGAGTTACGGAAGAACAGGGTTTCCTTCGCAAAAATGGGTCCAATTTGTACTCCCTGTTATGTAGTCCATACCTGATGCATTACAAGGCATTACACATCATAACAAGCAAGACTGCAGAAACAGAACTATTTGCAGTATAACTGGCATGACTTTAACTATGATATTACCTCACAGTCACTGCTTGAATCTTCAAAAAGCTCTCAGGGAAAGATCCAACTTTAGGTCTTGATGACCGAGATGAAGCAAGATTCATGGAAACATGGTTTGCATCAGCAGCATTGGTATTGCCCATGCCAGCACTAGAATCATCAGTCTTTTTTCTGGAGCGTTTAGGACGAGGATTTGTTTTCTGCTTTGGAGGAACAACTACCTCTGATGGCAGAAAGGTTATGTTTGGAGAACTTGCAGACGCACAATTCTCAGGAGCCGCAACCTGAAATATATCTGAATCCGTCCTCAATTGAGAGACACTTCTGTGCATCCTCATATTTGTATTTTCGTCAACAGGTTGACCCCTGTGTATCCTCATATTAGTAGTTACATTATCCCTTAATTGAGATGATGATTGTTGCTTTTGTGATTGCTGGAGATAAGACTGAACAGGTATCCTGTCCATCACACGGTGCTCATTTTTGGTCTTCCTAAAATTTGAACTGGGGAAACTATCTTTTTCAGGCTCTAACTTAACATTAGAAGTGTCGAAAGCAGCCTGCAGCTCTGAGATTCCTTGAAAACCTCTTGTCTGACCATTATTTATTATCACCGAGGGACGCACTTTCTCCTGGATTCTTTCATGTACAACTTTTCCACCCTCACTGGGTTGATGCAACAAATTTTTCTTCCACTGTAGATAAGGTAGAAGACTGGTTTCAGCTTGGCTTCCAGTAAGCTGCTGATAAGAGAAGTCCACAGGCTCTAGCTTGGGTTTCTTTAGCATTGGTGCTTGAACTGCTTGTGTTTCACATCTGACTCTCTTATCTAGAGCCGATGAACCAGGCATACCCAAACCATTATTTGAGTAGTTAAGACTTGGTTTGGGTAAAGTGGCAAAATCAGATGCTGCAACCATCGGTAAAGAAGCCTGGCTACAATTATATGCACCTTTAGATCTAGGTTGTGATGTCAACAGATTGGAAAGTGAGCTCCCCAATTCTCTTGAAGAAGGTTGTTTTCTTTTGGATAATGAGTTCTCTCGTACAACATTGTGCTCCGAAAATGTAATGCCTCTTTCTTGATACGATAAACCAGCTAGAGAGCTGCAACTCTGAGTAGCACAATTAACAGTAATGTCAGCTACACGATGACAGTTGTTGAAACCTATGTCAGTGTCTGATGCATCACTCAGCTTTCGCCTTTTCCAGCTCCACACAATTCCAAGATCGATCTGCTACAAAATGTAAGAGTTAGGTAATATGCTTCACGCATTTGGAACTTTGGCACGCATTACACGAATTCTATCACTTCCAGTACCTTCTTTCTTAAGGATTCTCCAGAGTATATGTCCTGCAATGGCTGTGGATTTAGATGAAGAGCAGGTTGCAGAGCCTTGACAATTTGGGACTCAACTTCCTGAACAAGAACAAGGAAATGAACATGAGAACGAGGCAATAAGCTTGAGTGGAAAGCCAAGGAGCATACAGATGCTCACTAAGAAAGTCTACCAACCAAAAAGTCTCTGTAGGTCCAATAATTATTGGAGATTGACAAGATGTCTTTGACAACATTTTCCGTGCGCATATGCAAGAGAACCTTGTGAACACTTGGAACTTTATTTGTAGGAACGGTCACTCTTTCTTGGATCAAACAACTGCGGTAATCTTGAATCTGCGAAGGAAACATCTTTCAAGAAGACAAAACTACCATATCTAATGCCAATGACCAAATAAACACTAAAACAAAGACATCACCTCACAAAGGATGGCTCCATTGACATATTTGCAGGGTAAGGCATCAAAAACATCTCCAGGTAACCAACCACTCTCAATCGCCTGATAAACACGACAAATATAGAAAACCAATCGCTTTAAGGTTAAGAACCTGCAGCTTGCTTTAAAATATTAACGAATCACTTTAAGGTTGAACAATATTCGAAGATTTTATCTAAAAATAAAAGAAAAGAAGATATCAAAGTTCCATGACCGTTCATTCCAGCATTTGATGTTCAATAACAACTAAACAAACCCCAATATGTAGGAACTTTTTTTTCAATAGCTCTATCCAATATTCCCCTAAAAATTTGTGATGTTTGCGGCTTTTAGGAAAAGAGGTAAGCTGTTTATCTGGCGATAAAATGCGTATGGAAACTGACCTTCCTATCTTAAAATTTTAACCGGGTATTAGGAACTCAAACAATTAACAAGCATAAAATGCAGCACAAGCAGCATAAGTAGAAGCAATGACCATGAGTGTTGTCGTGAAAAGCCACTGGCTATGACCCGTTAAGATCTAAGTACAACAACAAGATAGCAAGACTCATCTAACAAAAACTTAAAGTCACTGCCAAGACATTCCGGTGAATCACACCGCGCAAATAATGAATCACAGACTTACCGTAAAAAATTTCTCTGATGCTCTACCGTATGGATGCAAGTGCTCTGGTACGCCATTGAGCAGCTACAAAAGCATTAAGGTGTGCGTTAATGGCCGGTGGAAAGATTACAAATGACACTACAGTTTAACAAATGCAAGCAACATCTGTAAGAATCTATCGTCATGATTTCTGACCTCGTTAGCTTTTCCCACGTTAAATCCATTCTCAAACAACTTCAGTGAAAAGGATACCTCAAAGTCTGCACGAAAAATCGACTCTCAACAAAAAAAATTCTCAGCAGATCATAAGCTTACAAGATCAAAGTGGTGCGTTACCCTCTGAAACTGAGTGGTTTTGAGGATTGACTAATACACTTGAAGGATCAGCAGCAGCAGCAACCTTAGCTCCCATCCCAGTACAATTAACCTTCACAAAACCATTGGAAGATTTAATAATTTAAAACCCTTACAGGCACTTGAAAATGTGTTTCAACTAAACATCCAACTTGTTAACTAAATTATTTTTTTAAAACGTCCATTTTATATAACAAAAGACAACAATTAAAGGCGAAATTTTGCATCCAAACTCCCGAGTTTGATTCTCCTTTCTCAACATCGCTTGTATAAAAAAGGGCAATCTTTCGATAAAATAAAAAAAAATCGAAAGATGGGGGAAAATCAAAAACACATAAACAAGTGAAAGTTCACTCTCCAACAACCTTCAACCATGCAAACAACAAATCACAATTACAGGGAAAAAAAAACAGGTGGTGCTATTCAAACACTCGTTTTTACCTTTCACATCCTTCTCAATTTTTAACCATCGGATCGAATAAATTGAAGAAGATCAAACGACAGAAATTAACGAGAATGTGTGAGAGGTAAAAATAAGTATATAGATAGCTCCACCCGAAAAGAAACCCATCAAGCAAAACCACAGAAATGTCATAGAAACCAGAAACCCCAAAATCCAACTGAGACAATAAAACAACAATACAAGGAACAACAACAGATCAATCAAAATAATACTATGAAACAGGTTGGATAAAAGGTTGGCTGGTGAAAAACTCGAACTCATAACATCTACAGGACCTCGTTCTCTCGCTGCTGAGGGTCAGAACCCGAGTCGTTTTCACTGCTGTCTTTCTCCTCAGTCGGAAGCAGCTTCGGTCTGTACCTCGTACCCGTCTTTGCAACCTGGAACGACACACCCATGTCTCCCTCACTTCACTCAGAATTTCCTCCACCACCTTTTGGTTACACAGAAAACGATGAAATGGGTTTGAGAGGGACGGCGGGAATGTGCCCTAGTTGTATCGGAAACTGCCCGTTTCGCTCTGGTTCTCGGAGGGTCACGATTTGTAGGTTGATAACTTAGCCATGAACAGAAACACGTAGTATATATACAGCTCCAAATCCAATATAGTATTACATGGAAACTTGATAAATTTACAGCTTATGCTGTGATGGCGTTATACAATTTTGTTTTATCTTTATATTGCATCGGTGGATGTGGGGCTCTTGAATTCAATTCACTTTTTGGAATTTTTCTGGGACTTCTGTGTTAAGGCAACGGCCATTTTGGCACTTTATGGTTGCATGAGTGAAATGTGTTGATCATGTAGGTGATTTGGTGGGAAATGGATCTGGTCTTATTTGCATCTCCAATGTGATAAATCACTCACCTGGGGAATGTTGTGGGGTAGTTGGGCTGCGTCGTTCTTTATGGGTTCTAATCCTTATACATGACACATCAACATCAAAACAAGTGGAGTTTTGAAGCATTTTCTTGAAGGCTTTTTAGCTTAAGGGCTTTATAAGATTGACATAATTTCTCATTTTGGTCCCTAACAATGAAAATTAATATAAGTGGTATCTGAGTTTGTTCACTGTCAATCATTTTGATCAATTCGTGAAGAATTTGTCAACGTGCTCATTAAGCGGAATGGTTGGTTTGACAAAAATATTCTTAAAATGGTAATCACATGGTCATTTACATGACAACTTAATAAAGATATTGACAGATTTTTTCCAAAATGACCAAAATAATATACGGACAAACTCAAGGACTACTTCAATCGATTTTCACTATCATAAACCAAAGTGATGAGTTATACTAATCTCAAAAACCATTTTAGATTATAAAAAAAAAAACAAACCTATTTTGAATAGGGTTGAATGTTACACAAAGCGAAATTTTTACTATGCTTTAGTTTATGACATGTGCTAAATAAACACAAAGCTAATGCGGCCAAGGACTCAACAATGGAAGATTGTGGTGTATTTTATACATCAAAGCATACAAGAAAATTCATACTAAAAGATATACATCATTGTAATGTAACATTTATTTGTTTGTTCGTGATTCATCTGTTCAACTTCCAGCTTAGTTAATCTCGAATAATGATAAACCGTTACAAAGAACGAAAAAAACAAATACCAGTAAACAGAAAAACACCTGACAACATATAGTGTAGCCAAACAAAAACCAGTATCATAGTTGCAAGACACGAATGAAAACAAAAAACAAGATTGTTCAACTGTTCACTAAAAATAGTTAGTAATGTGATCTAATATAGAAAATTATTTTGACTGCATTATACGTTCCCACGTGTAAATAGAAGAGCATGTCTAAACAAAAAAGCACCGAGTAACGTATAATGCAGCCAAATAAATATCAGTATTATAGCACCAAGACACGAACGAAAAAAAAAATATTTGTTTAATTGTTTACTAAAAATAGTCAATAATGCGATATTGTATCCAAATTATTTTGCTGCATTATACGATCCAACGAACAAATAGAAAATTACCTAGCAATGTTAATGTAGGCAAACAAAAACCAGTATTATAGCTGCTAGACACGAACGGCCAACGAAAAAAAAAAAAAAAAAAAAAAACCGGTTCAACTGCTTACTAAGGCATCCCACGGGTATGGAAGATTTTTTAGTGTGCTAGTAATGTGGCTATGAAGACAAGTGTCAAAATGTAATTGGTTAAAAACTTAAAAAAAAAATTCAACTAATTGTATTATAACAATTAATGTTCAAACCTGTGTTTTTAGCAAATTAAAAAAATTCTTCACAGTTACAAAGATAACCGCATGTGAAATAGAAATCAAAGTAACAAGTAAAACTCTAAATATCATTAGGAGTTGACAATCATTTGTTTATTATTTATTAACACGTGTTGTATTTAACGTTTGACTCAGCGTTCAAATTAAAAATGGGTGGGCCGTGGGCTTCAAAGACAAATAGGAAATTTTTAATATTTTATGGGCTAGGCTAAGAATATAGCTCACCAAATGAAGACATCATATAGAAGTAAATATTATCTTCCTTTTTTCTTATAAAACGGAAATTATCCGTTAGTACTTAATTCACCATTTTCAGAAAAAGGAAATTCTCCTTGACCTTTACCAAACATAAAATAAAGCCTCCTTTTTTTTTTTTTGGAAAAAATAATAAAGCCTCCTTTGGCCTATGTCAAACTTGTCATACAAAGCAAGTGTCTGACTCTTTCGTCATGTCCCGTGGGAGGTCGGTGACTCGGTTTCCTTTTCATTTCTTTCTCTTTTGTTTTTTTTTTCCTAATTAAATTTGAAGATGTAATTCTCACTCTAAAAATATTATTTTACATTTTTTATAACAAATAAAGAAAAAAATGAGGTTAGTTAGTACTATGGTCTAGTAGTATTATTCTTCACTTGTAAATGAGAAATCTTAAGTTCGATTCTCGACAAAGACGAATTTGAACCATATTGGTGCTATTTCATTGTATGTGAGACTTGATCCATTCCTTTTCCATTAATGTGGATTATCGTTTGTTAAAAAAAAAAAGCAAAATTTTCATTAAGTGTAGCTTATAATTCTTTTATGTATAGCGATATATCATTATTAAAAAAAAAATCAATAACAATTAAACTCACATCAATATACATAAAGATAATTAATTTATGCCGCTTCACTAAAGTGTTATTTGAAAAATGAAATGATCACAATTTCCTACATAATCATAGTTTTATTTTTTATTTTTCCTCCACCAACCTAAAACGAGCCGCATTGGCAAAGCTGTCAATTGTTAGGTAAGGGTAAACGTGACCCGACCCAATGATCGTCATTTGGCAGTGGGTAATCTGGTAAATCACACAATGATACAATAAGGGCCGTTTGGTAGTCTCGCATGTTGCTTGTCCCATTACAACTCGTAAAGCCAAGTGCGGACTCCCCAAGAATAACGTCTTATTTTTATATCACACCCTCTCTCTTTCTCTCGCACCCACCAAACCCCCCCCCCCGTCAGGCTTAAACATTTTCTCGGGAAACAAACAATCAGTCGACCTCTCCAAAGTAATTTCGAACGTCTCTGCTCGAAGCCATGGCCTGTTCCAGCTTAGCGAAGCTTAATGCGGCGTCGTCTCAGTGGATCGGACAGCAGTCCTTCACTCAGCGTCCTGGATCGTCGACTAGCCTCGCTTCTCGCCGAGTCGCCGTCCCGATCCGTGCCAAGGCCTACACCGACGAACTCGTCCTAACTGCCGTGCGTATTCTCTTTAACTTGTTTTCGTTTCGCTAATATTTATGCACAATTCGAGGTTTTTGTTTGGTGATTTCATCGCTGGCTGAAAGTTTGAATCTATTTTAGACTGATCATTTTCTTAATCACGATTTATTTATTTATTTATTTGTGATTTGATTTGATTTGATTTGTTTGTCCGGATGTGATGAATTTGATTTGTTTGCTTAATTCAACTGATTAATATGTCTTGCTTAATCAATTGATTAATATGTCAGTATCACTGTCTAGGAGTATTCCGCTTTCACTAGGAAGTGAAACGTCTCATGTTCGACTCGCTCAGACGGCGAGTTTCATACCTAATTATTATGGCTCATCGCGTGGTTTAGTGCTATTCCTTTCAGTTGATCAGTATATGACTATCACTACGGTGTCTAGTAGTATTCTGCTTCACTAGTAAGTGAAAGGTCTCATGTTCGACCCGTTTCATACCTAATTAGTATGGCTCATCATGTGGTCTAGTGCTATTCCTCTTCAATTGATTAATATATATGTTCTTGTTTCCTGTTGATTTCCTAAATATAAGAAAAATATTTGGTGATCGATAGAATTGCTGAAGATTTTGGTGACTAGATTGGAAAGTTGTGTTTCTACTTTCCTGTGTAGTTTGATCTAACACTGCTTGCAATTGATTTTATTGATTTCTCAGTCACAGCTCTATTATTATATATTTTAACTCGTTTTTGCTTGTTTTTGGATGGTACAGAAAACCATTGCATCCCCTGGTCGTGGTATACTCGCTATTGATGAATCAAATGCAACTTGTGGAAAGAGGTTAGACTCGATTGGGTTGGACAATACCGAGTTTAACAGACAGGCTTACAGGCAGCTTTTGTTGACCACCCCTGGTCTTGGCGAATACATTTCTGGTGCCATTCTTTTTGAGGAAACACTTTACCAGTCTACAACCGATGGGAAGAAATTTGTGGATGTTTTGCGCGACCAGAAAATTGTACCTGGAATCAAAGTTGATAAGGTAAGATGCCACTAGGAATCTGGGTTCTATATAGTTTGTGAAATTTCTACTTCAGATGAGATCCTTGATTGTCATTCACGTGCTTCTTTCGTGGTTCAGGGTTTGGTTCCCCTCCCCGGGTCTAACAATGAGTCTTGGTGCCAAGGCTTAGATGGATTGGCTTCACGTTCTGCGGAGTACTATAAGCAAGGTGCTCGTTTTGCTAAATGGTAAGTCAACTAGTATCTCTTGTGGACATCTGCTATATAGAGTTTCTACTATTGTTCAGTCCATTTGGTCTATTCTAGTTAACAGATAAACTTATCGAAGTGTCCTCTCATTGAAATGTGCAGGCGTACAGTTGTTAGCATTCCTTGTGGTCCTTCTGCTCTAGCTGTTAAGGAAGCTGCATGGGGACTTGCTCGTTATGCTGCCATATCTCAGGTATGTTCAATTTTAGATAGCTATGTTAGTTGGATTTGGTAAAACATTTTATGTTGTAAGAGTGAAATTTTTTTTTGCCAACTTGAAAGTAAAAAATAGATATTTCCTTTTTTTTTTTTTTTACCCATTGGTAATACTTGTAAAACATTCTGGGTATGATTCATTGGTATGACATTATTTGCAGGACAATGGTCTTGTGCCCATTGTAGAGCCTGAGATTCTTCTCGACGGGGAACACCCAATCGAAAGGACACTTGAAGTTGCAGAGAAGGTCTGGGCAGAAGTATTCTATTACTTGGCCGAAAACAATGTGGTTTTCGAAGGAATGCTTCTTAAGCCTAGCATGGTTACCCCAGGGGCTGAACACAAGGAAAAGGCTACTCCAGAAGCCATTGCAAAGGCTACCCTCACAGTACTTAAAAGGAGAGTTCCTCCCGCAGTGCCAGGAATCATGGTAAGATTGTTGCAAACAATACCGAACTGTACAACTTGTTTTTTCACCTTCTGGTGTTGTTGAATATTACTACAATAATATTACTAAAAGAACGTAATACTCATGATATTTGTTACCATCGACCCATGGGCTAATTGATATTTTCTCTGTTTACTTCTCAGTTTTTGTCAGGAGGACAATCCGAAGCAGAAGCAACCCTCAACCTTCATGCAATGAACCAGAGCCCCAACCCCTGGCATGTATCCTTCTCGTATGCACGTGCCCTCCAGAACTCTGTGCTTAAGGCATGGCAAGGACGTCCTGAGAATGTGGAGGCCGCACAAAAGGCACTTTTGGTGCGAGCAAAGGCAAATTCCTTGGCTCAGCTAGGAAAGTACTCTGCCGCGGGTGAGGACGAGGAAGCCAAGAAGGGTATGTTCGTCAAGGGCTATACATACTAAGCCAGAGTCTGAGGCAATTCATTCCTCTCCTTGGGAGTTGAAACTCGAGACGGGTGTAATTTACAGCAGTTTCTTTTTCGGTGCTAACGTATGCTTGAGTAAAAGCTTTTTGATTTCTTTCTTCCCCATTAGAAGACTCGAGGGCTTGAATAAGACCGACGATAAAACGATATGTTTTGCAAATTGTAACTTATGAAGGTGGGAGTAGTGAAAGTATTTCTATCCTCTCAAGGTTAAGATCCTCCTATTTATTTGTGATTCTTGAGATTGTTTCGTGCTTCCTGTCTAGTAGTTGACGAGTATGGAAATGCTTTTAAAATGATTAAAAGCGCTTTTGGAATCAATCTTTATGTAAGTGTAAGTGAATCCTGGAAAGCACTCGAATTGTTTGTTCAAGAAGCACATAACTAGTGCAGTATTGCATAAAAATGTAAGCGTTTCTTGAAAAAGCATCACTTCCAGATGAGGCCGATATGCACTTTTTCCTCTCAATGACATTTTTAGATGACAATACCAACTCCTTTTCTGAAAATTGACGTGAAATATTAGAATTACTATGAATTTTTCTCAATTTCCTCATGTACACAAATAAAAACTATGTGAGTGCCACAATAAAATCCGTAACTGAATGCCTAAATAAAACCTACCAACCCTATACCTTGCACATAAGTTGTCATCCAAAATAAATTTTTTTTATCTGGAAAAACTGAAAAAGCATGTATATTTTCTTGTAAAATCCGGGTAGAAAGGAGTCTGGATAGGATTATAGGATCCGAGAAGCGTGTTTGTTCATCGTACATCATCTGGTCAGAAATGATTTTAAATATTTTTATTTAAAATTAAACATAAACAATACCTGACAAAAATTGATCGCACAATATATTATGAACGGACATGATTTACGAATTCTCTAGATATTCACTGAAAGGAACCGGAGAGGATCCTGTTGGGGCAGAATGGGCATTGAATTTTGTTTTATAAAATAAAGATAAATAAATTGTAAATTCCGGAGTCTGAAAAGCGTTTTATCTGCAAAAGAGGCCCAGAGCATAAGATGCACCAGGTGCAGTTTAAAGCCCAAAGTGCAGCGCTAACGTGCGAACTCAAAGTACACTAAAACTCTTCGCTTCCGGGGACTCATTCCTCTGATATCGAACACGACGCCACTTTGCTGCCTCACCTTGCATGCCCTCTGTTTTCTTCCTCCTCCTCCTCCCATCTCCTCCGTCTCTGCAATTCCCTTGCGGGCCGTCGCCTTCGCATCCAAAACCCATTGCCTCCTCCTCCAAACCCTCACTCCTGGCGATGAAGGACCGGCCTCCTTCCTCGTACGGCTCCGTCTATGTCCCTCCCCACCACCGCCTCCGCTCCGTCATCAGCACCCCCAATTATACCTCCCCTGCTTCAATCGGCTCCAAGCTCCGCGAAAACCAGACTGCTGCTGCTGCTCTCAACCGGAGGAGCAGCACCAATGGTGCTCTGGCATACTACCAGACTCAGCAGCAGCAGCTGCAGCAACAGGAGCAGTTTCAGAAGCCCAAGCTTCAGCACACTTCTGCTTACGACGACGGCGTTTCCGAGGAAGGCTCCGATCGCGAAGTTGAGTTACCGTCGCATCCGGTGAGGTTTTTGTATGTGAATTGTGTGCGCGTAGAGTTGTTACTTGGGTTGCAACTAGGGCTCAGACTCTGAATTTTGGAAGTGGTAGTTGGGTGTTTCATTTATAGCTTCTGATTTGGTTGTTGATCGAGTCGTGTACTTGGTGCGATGTGAAATGCAGTGTTGATTTTCTATTTGCGGTTCGGGTAGTTTATTCGAAGCTTAATCTGATTAGGTTGCGGACGATGATTGAAAGTAGTGGAGAGATTTTGTTGAGTTTGGTTTAGCAGCTTAAATCTTTCAATTTCATTTGTACTGCTTTCCATTGCATACTCAAAGGCATTGGGAGTTAAGAAAATCACTTTTGCCCGTTGGGAGTTAAGGTGGGGAGTTTTCCAGCCACATTTTCCCTCGCAGACAATATATGGAGTGTTTTCGTTAGCCCTGCATGGAGTTCTCATCAACCACTAATGGCTCGAAATTGCATATTAATTTAGCCTTTTCATGCCCATACATATTAGGTTAATTCAAGGCGTGCCATTATGACTGATTTATTAAGGCATCAAAAATGATGTCTACAGAGATTTTTATCCAGTTGAAAGGTATAACATAGATAGATGCTTATGGTAACATTGCAGACACTGAGTCCTTACTCATCTGATATTGATGAGTGGAAACGGAAATTAACCATGCTGTTACGTGACAAGATGAAGCAAGAGTTGGTTACGAGGGAGAAAAAAGATAGACGTGACTTTGATAAAATAGCTGCTTTGGCAAGCAGAATGGGGCTTTATAGGTATCTTTGGTTTTTGTCAGCGTTTAAGTGTTTCATTAACTTTATAGAAGTCTGACTGTAAGGATTTTTTACAGCTATCTGTATTCGAAAGTTGCTGTGTTTAGTAAGGTTCCACTGCCAAACTACAGATTTGACCTGGATGATAGGCGCCCTCAGAGAGAGGTAATTCTGATTGTATTGTTTTCCTTAAAGTTGACGTTTCTGTTTAACATAATCTTATAGTCATTCAAAACATACTGCCTTTAATTCACTGAGTTCTAGTGCTAATGGGGATTCCTTTTGTTGATAACCCTCACTTCTTGCTCCACCATCTTCAGTTGATGTTTCTTATTTTAATTTGTCCCAACTGACTAGTTTACTTATGTGAAAATGTAATAATGGATTAGCTACGAGTTTAGGATGGCTTCCCTCCACCTCATGATGTTTTTAATGCCTGAATATTTTGTACTTCATTCTACACGGTTCTTACGTGAAGGTTTTCAAATTTGAAAGGTGACCTTGCCTCTTGGGTTGCTGAGGAGAGTTGAGAGCTATCTTGGAGAGTTCCTTTCCCAGAAGTCTAGGACAAGGGAAAGCTTTCAAAATCTTTCCTTTTCTAGATCAAACAGTAGTGGCAGCATTGCTACTGACGAAGGGCTTTTTGAGCAACCAGAATCATTTGCGTCGAGTAAGGGTGTGATGGAAAAACTTCTTTGGCGGAGAAGTACGCAGCTGCGCGATAAGCAACAAGCTTGGCAGGTTTGTCTTACCTCGGCAGATTGCTCTGCATGATTGCATTCACTTATTACTCATAAGATGAATCATGTGTTTTGTTCTATGTGTTTGTGATATATATTTTTATTTCAGGAATCTCCTGAAGGGAAAAAAATGCTTGAACTTCGTAGAAGTCTTCCTGCTTATAAAGAGAAGGATGCATTATTGGCAGCAATTTCACGGGATCAGGTTAGTAATTATTTTTTCAGAAAAATTCACGCAGGACTCTTATTCTGGCTTTGGTCCTAGTTTTACAATTCGGTAGTTGGCCTGTGTTGATGGTCGGCGCTTTTCTCTTGTAAGTGGTGGTCATTCCCTTCTTTGTTTTATGGGTTGTTTTCAAAGGTAAGGTAGTAGATGTGGATACATGGTGAATCATGCAATTATTTTAGTTCAATTATTCAAGGTGGCCTGTAACCTGACAATGTACTTTTTGGCACGTTTGTACTTGCAGGTCGTTATCATATCAGGTGAAACTGGCTGTGGCAAGACTACTCAAATTCCACAATTCATTTTAGAATCTGAGATAGAAGCTGTTCGTGGAGCTGTTTGTAGTATTATATGTACACAGCCTAGACGGATATCTGCTATGTCTGTTTCTGAAAGAGTTGCTTCAGAGAGAGGAGAGAAATTGGGTGACTCGGTGAGTTTCTCGGGATACTTGACCAAATTATTACCCTTAAATTAAAAAGAACTTCTGGTGGTTTCTTTTTCTTTTAACCTTTTCCTTGCATTCCTTTGGTTTTAGGTTGGGTATAAGGTTCGGTTAGAAGGTATGAAGGGAAGGGATACTCGCCTTCTCTTTTGCACCACTGGCATTTTGTTGAGAAGATTACTAGTTGATAGAAATTTGAAAGGTGTAACTCATGTGATTGTGGATGAAATTCATGAACGTGGAATGAATGAAGGTAACTTAAAGCTAGATCAAGGTTTCAATTTTGGATGATGAGGGGTGATTTCTCACTGTAATACTTTGATGCCAGATTTTCTGCTGATTGTTCTCAAGGATCTCCTTCCTCAGCGACCAGAACTGAGGTTGATTTTGATGAGTGCAACCCTAGATTCTGAACTTTTCTCATCCTACTTTGGTAGGGCTCAGATAATTCATGTTCCAGTAAGTTTGAAATTCCAGTGTATTTCTGTTAAAAGTTTGTATTTCCTATATTTGAGGTGGTTGTTGCGTATTTCCGTTTGCTTCCTGAGGGAAGTCTTAATGATGATTGCAGAGATGGATAATAATGTCTGATATGGTTTTTTTATCTCTGTTGTTTTCCCTCTAAACTAGGGTTTTACATATCCAGTTCGGACTCATTTTCTGGAGGATGTTCTGGAAATTACGGGATGCAAATTAACTCCATACAATCAGATTGATGATTATGGCCAAGAAAAGATGTGGAAAATGAGCAAACAGGCACCAAGAAAGAGGAAAAGCCAAATTGTTTCTGTTGTTGAGGTATACAAGTTACTGCGTAAACAGTTTTGTCCTTTTTTGTTTTCCGTATCATCTCAATTTATCCCTCATGGAATGTATTCAGGATGCACTTAAAGCAGCCGATTTTAAGGGGCATAGTCCACAGACTCGGGAGTCTCTAGCATGTTGGAATCCTGATAGTATCGGTTTTTATCTGATTGAGTATCTCTTGTGCAATATCTGTGAGAGCGACAAGCCTGGTGCCATTCTAGTTTTTATGACTGGGTGGGATGACATCAATTCTCTGAAGGAAAAGTTACATGCCAATCCTCTATTAGGCGATCCAAGCCGAGTCTTGTTACTAGCATGCCATGGTTCTATGGCAAGTACTGAGCAGGTAATTTTTAGTGCTCCAATAGTTGTACTATCGCTAGCATGTTGTGCATGCTTGTTGTACACTGTTCGGCATATATCGACTTAATTGTCAATTAATTAATTAATGCTGCCATAATTTGTCTTCACATTTAGTGATCTATCCTGGATAGATAATTCCATAGTTCTTTGTTATCTATGGTGGTGAATTAAAGAATTACTACTGAATCTACTTTCTAGCCAATTTTCATATGGTGTTTTCTCTTATTTTCATCGTTTCCATGTTGTGACTGCATGCAGAGGCTAATATTTGATGAGCCTGGGGATGGAGTGAGGAAAATAGTGCTGGCTACTAATATTGCTGAGACAAGTATCACAATTAATGATGTTGTTTTTGTACTTGATTGTGGAAAGGCAAAAGAGACTTCATATGACGCACTGAACAATACTCCTTGTTTGCTTCCTTCCTGGATTTCCAAGGTTTCTGCTCAACAAGTAAGGATATGTTCTGGCTGAAGATTTTTCTCTCTTAGACGAAATCTATCCTAGGTTGTTAACTACATTGTTGTGTGCATGCAAGTGTGGTAAAATGAGTAGCAGAGAAAACGTTCCTGAAGGCAACCTCATCTTTCTGTTTTTTTAATTCTTTTGAGATCATTAGGTTTTCTGTATAAACACCCAGCAGGAGACGGTCTATAAATGCTTATTTACATGTTGGTCTTTCTTTATGAGTGTGCATGCTTATGTGATTTCTTGTGGGCAACTTTGGTTTTCCTTTATGTTTTTCAGCACATTTCAAGTTTCAGTCTGTTACATTGATTGGTTACAATCTTCTCTGCTTATATATTGTAGAGAAGAGGAAGAGCAGGACGTGTCCAGCCAGGGGAGTGTTATCATCTCTATCCTAGATGTGTCTATGATGCATTTGCAGAGTATCAATTGCCAGAGATTTTGAGGACACCTCTGCAGTCTCTCTGTCTGCAAATAAAAAGTTTAAACCTCGGAAGCATTTCTGAGTTCTTATCTAGGGCTCTGCAGTCACCAGAATTACTCGCGGTAACACTGTAACAGTCAATTTATATTTCTCTACCTAATGTTATTTTAACTTAAATCTTCAATTGCATAATTTTTTGTTGCTGAAAGCTTATTGAGAATTGTTGTAATTTGCTTTTCATTGTAGCGTTACTTTCTTAAACTGATTAGAGCTAAAGATTGTTAATTCCTTAGCATTCAGTGCATGTGCTTATTAATGTCTGTCATGTTATCTTAGTGGCATATGGTGGTGTAGTTGCACCCTGCACACGTGCAGCTCAAGGCTTACCCCAAATTGTTCCTCCTGAAATGATGTTGTGCTTATTTGTAAATTTTGCTGCTCATCTGCAATTCACCTTTTGTCTCTTGATATCTTTTACAGGTGCAAAACGCCATAGAGTATTTAAAGATCATCGGGGCCTTGGATGAGAATGAAAATCTGACTGTTTTAGGTGGGGAGGGATTTATTATTCTTTTAATATTTCAATTATGCATTGTGATGCTTGCAACTCTTTGTAATGGTTGAGAGTTTAAATTTGAAAATCATTAGCCTAATGCAGTTTAAATCACTTGACAGGACGCTATCTAACTATGCTTCCTGTTGAGCCAAAACTTGGAAAGATGCTCTTGGTAGGTGCCATCTTCAACTGCCTGGATCCGGTTTTGACTATTGTTTCTGGCCTTAGTGTCAGAGATCCTTTCCTTACACCATTTGACAAGAAAGATGTAAGCCACTCTCCCATTTCATTATGTATATCATGCTCTTTATTTCTTGGTCAGAACTGGAGGCCAAATAGTTGAATTGTTATTTTGACATGCTTGCTCAAATTATTGTTTTTGTGGATATATTGCGTGCCTGGCTGTACTAGTTGGATTTATTTAGTTATATTCCTTGTTCACATTGTAATTATGTATCACTTACTTTAAAACAAGACTATGAGGGAGGAGCGAGTCTAGAATTAAAGATAATATATTTTCTTCCCATCTGGTTTTGGCTCGGTGATTAGAGGCCTCTTAGCGACAAATTGTTGGCTGAAGTCGTTTTTAGTCATTTTCGGTGGAGATACAGCATTGTAAAGTTGCATCAGCCTGTATCATTATCATTAAAAACAATTTATGATAAATATTGTATTTGTTTGTCTTTGTAGCTTGCTGAGGCTGCAAAATCTCAGTTCTCCCGGGACAATAGTGATCACCTTGCACTTGTGCGGGCCTATGAGGGCTGGAAGGTTGCTGAAAGAGACTTTGCTGGATATGATTATTGCTGGAAGAATTTTCTTTCAGCACAATCGATGAAAGCTATTGATTCCCTTAGGAAGGAGTTCCTCTCTTTGCTTAGGGATACTGATCTTGTTGATACCAACACCACCACTCATAATGCATGGAGTTATGATGAGCATCTCGTCCGTGCAGTTATTTGCTATGGCCTGTATCCTGGAATCTGCTCTGTTGTGGTAAGCATAGATCCATTTTCTTTTCCTTCTGTAATATAGCTGAGCAAGATCTATTCTGTTCACCTCCCTAAATTCTTGATGCTGTCAATCTCCTACATATGTTGGATTCATGATGTTTATTTCATAATGAATACATGTCTTACTAATCAAATTGGGAAGTAAAGATAAGTTAATCATAAGAATGTAACTGAATTTGCTTTAGTGTTTGTTATTGAGTTATATGGTTTGTCCGATACGCACAAGTAGGATTCCATTTCTTCTCATATAATTTTCTTGAGGACTTACATATATTGAATGCAGCACAATGAGAAGTCATTTTCGCTGAAAACCATGGAGGATGGCCAGGTGCTGCTATACTCGGTAAGCATTCTTGTGCATCGGGTTACGAAAAAGTTGGCCTCTCTTCTGTTTCAATTTAGTCTCATGCTCTTTTCATTTGTCTAGAACTCTGTCAATGCTAGGGATTCTAAAATTCCATATCCATGGCTGGTTTTCAATGAGAAGATAAAGGTGAACTCTGTTTTCCTACGGGATTCAACAGCTGTGTCTGACTCAGTGCTCCTCCTATTTGGTGGAAGTTTTTCTAATGGGGATATTGTAAGTATTTTGGTTCTGGATGTCTTTTGTTTTCTGTACAAGTGATATAATGCAATTGATTCCTGTTCTGGCAGGATGGACACTTGAAAATGCTGGGAGGATATTTGGAATTCTTCATGAAACCTGCTATAGCAGAAATGTATCAATGCTTAAAAGAGGAACTTGATGAGTTAATTCAAATCAAAGTACGTGAAGCTATGAGCAAACTTCATTTCTCTTAAGTCTTAACCTGATGGAGCTCTGTTGTCTCTGTTATTATCGTTTCTTTTACTTCAATGTCTGGTCTCCTTTCTACTTTACTTTCCCAGTTGCCCAGTGAAGTGGATTTTGAATGTATTTTCTCCGCATGTTACCGCTGGCTAATGTGAATTATTGTGAATCCTGAACAGCTACTGAACCCCAGGATGGACACACACAGTTATCATGAACTCCTTTCTGCAGTGCGGTTGCTGCTCTCGGAGGATCAAGGTGAAGGTAGATTTGTATTTGGCCGCCAGGTCCTTGCACCCTCAAAGTCAAAGCCGTCTGTGGTGGCAGCACAGCCAGCCTTGGTTTCAAGAACTGAAAGTGGACCCGGGGGTGACAATTCCAAGAGTCAGCTCCAGACATTGCTCACACGAGCAGGATATAATGCACCCACGTACAAAACTACGCAGCTCAAGAACAGCCAGTTCCGAGCTACAGTGGAGTTTAACGGAATGCAAATTATGGGCCACCCATGTAACAACAAGAAGAGTGCAGAAAAAGATGCGGCAGCAGAGGCCATTCAGTGGCTGGTGAGTGGAACACAAATGGGCCATGAGTACATCAATCATATGTCAATGATGTTGAAGAAAAGCAAAAAGGAGCACAAATAAATCAACTGTTTGCTGTTTTCCCTCTCGAAAAAGGACTTTACGAGGGGGGCGGTCAGCACAACTTGTGGTGCATGCTTCGGAGAGACTTAGAATCAATGTGGACACAATGTCCGACTTTCTACCCGCCGCAAAAAACAGTTAAGGTCGGGCAGCATTATCAACTAAAAAGCCAGCAGACCTGGCCTTGTATCTACATTCTTTTACACCCATAATTGATCAGACATCACCAGCAAATAGTATCCGAGGTGCCAAATTTGTGGTTGGTTTTGGCTTCTTGGATCATCTGCATCGGGACATAAAGATACATTGGAGCTAAAGTTGAGGGGACGGAAGTCGACGTTTTTGGCCATTTCAGTTGTTGCATTTGGATCAAGACATTGATGGTGGCCAAGGTATCTCATCAAAGATGGGTACAATTGTAGTTAAACAGTACTTAGCGTCGAGGATTAATATACACAACGCATTCGCACAAGTGAAAAAAAGTTACTTCACACGCCGTGCTCAGATTTTCACTTTGCTGTAACATATTATTCTTCTGGATAGCTTGCAAGGCTAGTGTAGTGTAATCGTAACTTCCTTCTCTCCCCTGTGTTAGGCCATCTTCAACCGGGATGGCTAAATATAGTCCTGTTCAGTATTTTGGTCTGGTAAAAAATTATTTTTAAATAAATAGTGTCAGGCTATACTCATACATCGTCTCCAATCGAAGGGCTAAACGTAGCCTCATCAATAATGGTTTGGTGAGCTTTATAGAATTATAACTCAAATCATCTGTTAGAAATAAAATTTAAGACAAATTATGCTGTTTTTTAGGTTTTGTGCCTTTAGCCCTCAATTGGAGATGTCCTAATGGCTTCCAGTACTGTCCTGGATGGATGAATTTTAAACCTGACACACTTGGGCTCGCCAAACGGGCAAGCGCACAAATGGTAGAGCGGGAGTGAAACTTACATAAAACGGAGAGTGATATGCAACTTGGGATAGGTAATCTTTTCTCGCAGAGATGTTAAACTTGAGTAAGCAAAGTACAAAAACACAGGCGGATTGGAAATTTTACATATTTTGCATGTGGGGACCTATCCATACCCAATTGCCCATATAACGACTTCCACCTGCATGTGACTGTTATAATAGCATGGGAGATAAAACCGTGGGTCTTTGATTTCGCTTTATTAAAACAAATTCTATTTCTTTCCAAGAAGAAAAAAAAAATAATAAGGGACCACAATCACTTTTCAATTAAAATAACTTTTTGCAAAAAATCTTGGACCCCGCTTCGCTACTCTCCTAGTTTCCATACATTTACATCCCCTTCTATTTTGTGCGGTCACGGATAAGCCATGTTAACATTTTATATTGATTTTTTTTATAGAGATAATAAGAACAAAAGCAATAGTGATATAAAATGTTGACGTGACTTAACCATGACCATACAAATAGAAGGGGATGAGAGTGTATGGGAATTAGGAGAGCAGAGAAGCCAGATCTTAAGAGCAACTTAGACGGATCAGACCATGGTGCAGAGACATAATTTTAGCCTAGAAGGTCAAAAAGTCTCAATTTGAAACGTCTTCTTGATCTTATAAAAATTACCATGTCGTGTGGTAAGTAATTGACCATTATCGTTTTGAGTATAGTATGTTGTCCCCACCATCCTTTCCCTTAAATCTGAACCCTAGCCCTGTATGATTATCTTACTCTCTCTCCCTCCACTGATCCCCAAACTTGAGTCTCAAAAGCAATAGATTGCTTGAACTCCTTAGAAGCCACAAGCCTCAAATCAAACCCGATAAAAAAAATTAAAATAAAAAGTCAGATTGAAGTCTTAAACCTACGAAAAACTTTGAAATGATAAGTATAACACTAAATTTCTCTGCATAAAAAAAAAATATATATATATCAGGATGAGCCTTAAACCATCATAGTCCCTTCGTAGCTCTGTCTCTGAGACCAAATGCATTTAAGTCAAATAACACTGCACTAGGATTGTTCCCAGCCACAAACCAATTGAAGCATCGTTGGCATTTTGTGATGATAAACTAAATTAATTGTTTAAAATTTGGAAAACACAGAAAGCAAATTTCGATCCCACTTCTTCCTCGAAATGCGACACCGATACGGCTGTCGGGTTTTAGGCTCTTATTGATTCGGTAAATAATGTTGAAAAAAAATATGGAATCTGAACCGTAAGAGACGAGTATGGGACAGGCTGGGAAAGCTCTCTGCCCCTTTCATGTCCAATGGTCCATATGACCGTCTAGTTCTTAGGACGCATTAAACTTGAAGCATATTACATTTTGGGTAGATATTTAGGGAGGTGACAAAGACTGGTTCTTTTTGTGCCCAAATGAAGCTCTCAAATCTCCTCAAAGTCTCAAATCATGAATTTTTCAGTGTGTGCCATTGCACTTCCACATTATATTATTATTTTATTTATATTGTAACACGTTAATTAATGTGCTAATCATGCAAACTGGCAAACGGATTATGTCGTGTCAAATCCGTTATTTCAACGGGTTCGTAACAAGTTACCTGATAACAAACTGATTTGTTAATACGTCGTGTTAGTTCGTGTCGGGTTAATGGGTCAAGCAAGAAATTGTTATGCCTAATGTCAAAATCTGACAAACAATATCTTATCGTGTTCTTAACGGGTGACTCAATAATAACTTGACTCGTTAACGAGTTCTTAACGGATGATCCGATAATAACAAGACATGTTAACATGTTAACTCGAAACTTGTTATTTTCGTGTTAGGTGAACTTGTCAAGCTTAACTATGTTCATGACATATCAATTGCGTTGTATACTCATTTTATAACACATTAATGTAACAATATAACGATTACACTGATAAAATTCTTGAAACAGAAAATTCTCGAAACCATAGGACCATGTGAGGAGGAGGAAGCAGATTCGTCGTTGCGCTGTGTGGTCGTTGGATCCGGTAGCGAACTGAAATTGACGGAAGTAAGGTTGGCGGACCCCGTTGGCCCTTATATGTTAATAAACTCAAATCAGAAAACAAATAAAAGAATGCAAGTGTGTGGGTGGATTGTGTGCGTAGGGAGCACAAGCTTGGGCCACTTAGTCCGATCGCACATCGCAGGGTTTGTGAATCCCGTGACATTAATTTAACGAGTCTCAACTTTTAGAGAAAATAAAATACTAGGAAAAAGGAGGAACCCGTCGGTCTACATAGACCATGCAATTAAATACAACTGATTCCTAATCAGAGATCTATCTCTCGACCATTGGGTTGAAATGAAAATGTTAATTTAGGTACGTGTTTGATGGAGAAAGGTTTTGATTGGGATATCCGATCACGATATTTGTGAAACAACTCTTACAAAAGTATATCATTTTTCTTGAATTTTGGTACCACTTGACCTCTCGCTGTTCTCATCTGATGTAAGAGTTTTTTATTTAGGTGACCTTACCAAAATTGCTCGCGCATTAGAATAGGTTTAATCGTCAAATTTCACAAACATTTTGTTGTTTATAGTTACAAGAGAAACTAAACAAAGAAATGCATGTACAACAGAGGTTCGTACAACCAATGTTCTAAAAAATGGCTTAGGCGCTGGGCAATGGCGAGCCGAGATGTTTTCTTGCAAATCGGTGGGAAAAATCAGATGGGCTCTAGGCGGGCTAGGCGGTTTTTTTTTTTTTTTCAATGAAATAAAAAAAAAAAATCCTATCTAAGTCTAAGTGTTTTAAAATTGTGAACTTATTGTACATGTGTCATCCTACAATACTTCTCACTATGGTTATATGGCATATATGCTTAATGTGTTTTTAAATTTTGGATTTGTTGGATACTCTTTTTGCATTTTATCATTATTTTATTATCTTATCTATGGATTTCATACAAGTATAATTTTTTGTAAGTGTCAATATGTACTTATTTACAAGATATACAAGAAATTTATCTAAATTCGCTTAGATCTCGCCTAACCGCCTAAGCGCTAAGTGCTCGACCACCGTCCAACTAGCGCCTAGCGTTTTTTAGAACCTTACGTACAACAAAGGAAATGTTCGAATGAGCAAGTTTTGAATTCAACCTTTTCGACTAATTCTAAAGTCAAATCTCATAAAATTGAAATTGATCCATAAAAAGAAAAAAGAGAAATGCATGCACCATGGTCCATGAAGGGTATGTGTGTACAACAAAGGGACGGGTTTGATGAAGTCATAAGTGGAGCCATATCTTGATGTGGAACAACTCAAAGCAAATATTCCCCAAAACACAGAAGCGTTGGTAGTCGTAGTACCACCAGCTGGATTATTCTTCTTCCTACCTCCGTTCAACATCAAACTACTACAAATTATTATTATCATGATTATTATTATTATTTTGTGGTGCTCTCTCTTCGTTTTCTCATTCAATACTTATGAGAATATTTTTTTCCATCACTCTCAAGAGTGATGATGATGTTTAGCATCTTATTTATTGCAGGTGAGTTTAATTTTTAAGATCTGTGTAATGAATAAATATAAATCTCAAACCTTAAACTCATCTGATGATACTAAATATGGTGGTGATCATTACCATCACTTAAGGGTAGTGAGCATTACTGCCACGTTAGGATAGTGAATAAAAATACACCCAATATTTATTCACCAATTATCCCGTTCACTTTGGCTTGTTTTATAATGATTGAAAGTGCTTTTAGAAAAAATGTGTTTAGGTTCCAAAATCATTTAAAGTGCTTTCTACAATAAACACTAATTATGAACTTCTTGCATGAAACAATAAAGTGTTTTACAAAATTCATTTATCATTTTACTAAGGATTGATTTTAAAACCATTTCCACAAAAAATATTTTCAATCATTTTAAAAACACTTTCGAATGAACCCTTATTAATTCTATATAGAACCCCCAACCCTACACTTTGCACGATTCTTCATCATCATTAAATCAACGCACACGGACCACATTCAGTCATAGTAATCAAGTACCCCAACAAAATTTCAACAAAGTACTTAAGTATTAATCAAATGCCTTTTGTCTTTGATTGGAGCATAATATTGATTAATTTCATTAATCATTTCAAACACACAATGAAATCTGCAGTAGCTGGCACTAATTGCCAAGAATGATTGAAAGTGGATTTTGACAGTCAAATGTTTTTAATTACATCTATTAGGTAAAGTTAAAAGTATTTAGGATATGTTTGGTATTCAACTTGAATTTAATTTTTTTAATTCAAAAATAATTTTTAAATCTCAACTCGGTAATTCTTGTTTAGTAGAACTATTTTTAAAAAGTAAACTCAAACTAACTTGGAAAATTAGCTTATTCATAAAAAACCAAAAAAGCAGTTTTTGATGTCTTTAAAACTCATATCTCTCTATTTGATATATTTTTTTTTTCTCTCTCCTCCCAGTCTCTCGTCTCTCTTCCTATATTGCTCTGATTTTTCTCTCCTCTCTCCCAAGGAAGTGGATTGTCTGCCCTTCCATTTTTATAGTCTCCTCATGCCCTTCTATTTGTGTGATCACGGTTAAGTTACGTCAATATTTTATATTCCTATTACTTTTTGTTTTATTATTTCTATAAAAATTAATATAAAATGTTGACGTGGCTTAACCGTGACCACACATCACAGGAGGGCATGAGGAGAGTATGAAAATGGGAGGGCAAACAATCCACCTCCCTCTCACAATCCTTTCCCTTAGACTTCAACTTTCTCCGTCTCCCTCGTCTATCTCACTCCGGATTCTCTCTCTTCGTTCTCTCTCTGTTCTTTTGATCCTCTCTCTTCTCTCTCCCTTTCTTTGAATACAATTTTGAATTTATACCGAACAAGTTTTTTGGTCTTATGAAGTCTTAAGAAATGGCTTTTAGAAAAAAAATTTGGAAATAATAATTTTTTATTTTGGATAGAATACTAAATAGGCCCTTAATTACTTCAAACACATGACAAGTGCTTCTTTTTGCAATGCCTGAACTTTTGCTAATGGTTTGTGTGTGTGAATACTCATGGAAGAGTTAAAAGTGTTTTATGACAATTAACAATACTTTTGACTTTTGAGCGTGTTTGGCAGAAAAAGGTTTAAAATTACTTTTGAAATAAGGAAACAAGAATTTCTAATAAAAACGCTTTTGAGTAGAGTAGAGGTGATTTCTAAATGGAACTCTCAAATGCTTTTACGTGGTAGTATCGAATGGCTCCGGAGCTGTCGAATTCTGAATTCTCAACAAGGCGTCCACTCGAGTCTTCAGATACAAGCTGTACCAACTTTTTGTACAAGTACCAACTTGTTTAAACGGAAAAAGCATACTTTCTTTGGTCACACGGGCTTCTATTTTTCTCGGTCGTTTCCTGCTTGATTCGATCCCCTTTCCTTTTGATAGTCTGATTATTTTATCTGTGAATTCAATTAATTTGAAACGAAGACTTATAATGTTCAGGTTAGAGAATGCGTTGTGAGACGGAAGCTCTGAGTAAAATAAGTAGAAAAAGATCTAGGAAACTTGGAAAGACTTTTAAAAAAGACATAGAGTACCTGGAACTAACAGAAGACTTGACATAAAAACGAGCGACACTGAATTCATACAACCGATCTACTTAATGGATAAAACTTTTGTTATTGTTGATGTTGAGTTGTGTGGCTCATGAGTCATAAGTGCTTCTGCTTTTTCTCATCGATGACTCTTTGCAGTGTCGTGCCCGAAGGCCCTTTTCATCATGACATGGACATTGAGAGCAACCCGTGTGTGCTGATTGAATGGCTATGAGTGCACATTTGGTGCAATTCGTCTTATCGATTGTTTTGGTCAAATTTCAACCCAATGTTTTAATTACTTTATAATTGTTTTGATTTAAAGCAATCGATTAAGTTCGTACACAACCACCAATGTTAAAAATGTTTTGTTAACAAGTGCCAGATTAGGTCGTCTACACGTGTAAACGAATCTGAAAATGAGTGGACATTGAGTGCTTTTGGTCTTGCTCTTTATCACATGTTTTGGTCAAATTGCAATCTAAGTTTTAATTTTTCATTGTTTTGGATTTGAAGCAATCATATTAAGATCATACACAAGTAAATTAGTAATGCGACCACTAATGTTACAAATGTTTCCACTATGAGTGTCATGATAAGTCGATTATATGTTCAAGTGGATCGCGTGCTCAGTAAATAAGAACTATTAAAATTAACATTGTCGATGTTTTTATTTGTAAGGTACGAATGACAATTTAGTCAATTAATAATATCACAAATGATTCCAAAACAAGTGCTATGGTCAATTGAGTACATATGCAGGCGAATCGTATATCTATAAAATAGGAACAGCCAGAATCAGTATGATATTGGATTTCAATATAATCAATTATCAATGTCACATATGTTTCATAACGACTATTATGATCATTTGACTACATGTGCAAGCAGATCATTGACCCACAAAGTAGAAACGACCAAAACCAGCGTTGCCAATGTTTTAACTGACAATATACGAATTCCAATGTAATCAATCATCAATGTCACACATGTTTGCATAACGACTGTTAGGATCAATTGACTACACGTGCAAACGGATTATGACCATTCATGCTTTCTCAAAATAGTAACTACTAGTGCCACGCCCTGATCTCATGACATGACTAAAAACAAACCATTAGTACTACATTGTAGTACCTTTTCATTTTATTTTATGGTTGTACCTAACCTTAAGGTTAGACTATCTACGAACCTGATGAAGGGATAAAGCCAGTTATAGTTCACCATTTTGTTAAACTAAAAAACATAGAGTTCCATAACCACTCAATGGAACTCAACAAGTATGAATCATTACATTCAAGACTACTCAATGGAACCATCCAACCACTAGGATTCCAGACAACTTCATGAAATCCCAAGAATATAGTGCTTCGGACCAACTAAAAAAAATCATGCACGAAGTAGGATTCCAAGCCGACATTGCCATGTTTATGTTGACAAGACAAATTCCCATCGATTAGAATTAGTCTAAACTGTAAAAGATGAATGATATAGTTCAAATAATTGGCCCCTTCAAACGTAATCGATATAGAGAATTCAACCTCGAACACAATGATACATTCTCTTAAACTGATGTAGGCCATGGACCCACGTCATTATTATATTAAACAAGTGGCAGCTGGAATTTAAGTATTATAATTAATACGTGCATTTTTGGAGCTACGATGCATGTGTGGTGCTTTAAATCTATGGCTTATGATTATCTGAAATCTTTTAGTTTTCTAGGAGTTATATTGTATGTCTTTATTTCATTTGTCTTCTTATAGTTCCCAGTATAAATTGCAAGTCTATAAATACTTGTAGTTGTACGGCATAAAAGGAGTGGAAGTTTTTGAAATTATCATATTGATATTTGAGTTGTAAACTCGTTTTTAAGTGTCTTTCTATTGTGAGATTGTTCATTTTTGTTCTTTTAGTTGTTTACGTCGTAGGTTAGTACTAAAAACGAAGTTTTTAAGATTTTCAGATCTCTTCTCGCACTAAAAGATGGTAGACCATACTTACCTATTCTTTTACCTATCATTTCATTTTTATTTGACCACCACGTTGCATCCTTTGCATCATAAACTAAAAGGTTACCATCATACACTAGCATCTAAAATAAAATCAAAGGGAGTCAAATTTAAAAAGGCAAGCATGATGAAAAACATGGGAAAAAAGGGAATCAATGGATCATCAATGATAATATCCCGCAATTAAAGAAGATCCCCAGGGGTACTTTCGGCATAAAGGCATCGTTTTTCTTGCCTATTTAATCGTTGCATCAGGCATCTCTCTCAGGTTCTCAGTTCTCAATCCAACCGCATCTGAAAAAACATAAAAACATCTTCAAAATCTCTTCCCCTTTTATTTATCTGCTGACATATCTTCAAATCTCCCTTTGACCGCCGTGAACTGTCTCTCTCTCTCCCTCTCTCTCTCCTCTGCAAAATAAATATATAAATACAAATAAATATATATAATTTGGTTTTCCAGATTTTTTTTTTTTGGGTTTTCTCCCATCATCATCCTTGGCCTTTTCGCCGTTCTTGCAGAGAAAGGCTCTACCCGTGTTGTGAGATAAAGAAGAGAGAGAGAGAGAGAGAGTGATCCCTTTCTTATTTCACTTTTGGTTCTCTCTGGCACTGCAAAAGCTTGACACATTGTGGATTGGATTGATTAAATACATATCTTTTTCTGTTTAAGTGCATCGCTTATCTCCCTCTTCATAATTTAACTCCCTCTCTCTCCCTATCTGCGCACGCCCTATCCGTCTGTTCGAAGTTCCAAAAAGCTCTGATCCGACGGCCACGATCTTCTCGTCCTTCACTCGTACTACCACTTCCTCTTTATTTCTCTACGTAAGTATTTCTCCCTCTTCAAATACATAGCCTTATTGACCAACCTTTCTCTCTCTTCACTCTTTCTACGCTGATATACGTACTTGGGTATTTTTATATCACTATATATACACGCTTTCTGTGTTCTTCTCATGTGTTTAATGTTGTGTCTTCATAAATCTTATGTTTTTGTTTCTTCTTATTCATTCGAAATTACGAATTTTCATCTCTTGAAAAAAACCCATGTCTTGTTTTTAAAATCTGACACTTAATCTTTGATTAGTTCCAACATGCTTTGATTAGTTCCAACATGCAGTGATTTAACTTTGGATTATATGACTTGTTAACTGATATGGGGATTCTGGATTTTAGCTACTGATATCTGATTTACTTTTTCTGTTGAAATCTGCTCAGGGGGTATTTGAGTTTCTGCATTTCGTTTGCTGAGTGTGTTTACTGCTTGTTAAGTACATGATCAAAGCAGTGTTTGATAGCTTTTAAAGCCGTAAATTTCGAAAATTGCTTGATGAGTATTTTTTGCTAGTGTTGTCTGCAGCTAAATTTGATCTTGTATATATGCGTGTGCTGGTATACCTTATAAGAGTTTGTTAGATTTCGGTGGTACGGTTTTGGTGAACTATTAAGCTTAGTTCGTGTTGTTGAATGTAATCTACTGATCCTTGCACAGTGTGTATAATTGTTAATTCGTTTCAATTCAATGATGTGTAGAACTTCTTTTGCTTTCTGGGTTTGCAAAACTAGGTTAAGAATTTTGAGCATAGATAATAATTATAGGGATTAGGTTTGAGAGTCTTGGACCTTAAGCACACATGGGTTAAGTGTGGGGAAGAATTGTTGATGAGCTTGCTTTAGTTTGAAATATTAGATATAAACAGGTATGGGCTTTCCCAAATCAAATACCCTCGAAAAGACATTGGGCAAATCAGTCTATAGATGCCTACTCAATTATGTCCAAAACACACCCCTAAAAGTTTGAACTTTATATGGTTTTGTAGGTGGAAATGGTCTATATACTTGATTAATTGAAGGATTGTTGTATATTTCCGCTGTGTCTTTGTAAATCTCTATAAAGGAGAGGTAGAATTTTATGTGGGAAATTTTGTATGGAAGGCGATAGTTACTTTATAGAGGATGATGCTGGATGTTTATAGCCTGTAGGACAACCTGCAGGGACTGTACCGTTATGTAGGGCAAGATGCATCACACTGTGTGTGACTAGATTTTCCATTTCTTCGTCAAATCTATGTCCCAAACATGTAGGACTCAATGGTTTTGTGGGAATCGAATATCTGCTTTGTAACATTCATACCACTACAAGGAACGGGACATTATACCTTTCTCTATTGGTCTTTGCTTTAGATTTTATGTTACATCAATGACAGTCATCTTGTATTAGGAGTTAGGACCCAATTTGGGAGGTTGTGGATTCTATATGATATGATCTTTTCAAAGCTGAATTCTTTTCAAGAAAAAAAAAAAGAAAACTTAGGGCTTGTATGGGAAGTGCTTTTAATTCACTCAAAGCATTTTTTGAGAAAATGCTTTTGGGTTCCAAAAGCACTTCCTAGGGTTAACTTGCTTTTGCACTAAGTATTGGTTTCAAAAACATTTTCTCTAAAAATGTTTTCAGTCATTTAAAAGCCCTTCCCAAATGAGCCCTTAATCTTTATAAAGCTGAGGTATTGTGGTGATACTGTGATAGCATATGTGTCTAAAACTACCACTTGCATATCTGTTATAAGTGGGTCATGAATAATATACTTTTCATAGCATTTTGAAAAGCTTGTGTTTATTTATACTTATCATGCAAAAATAATAACCTTAACATTGTTATATATTATTTGTAGTGAACAAGTAGGCATCCTTGTACTCAAGGCTGATGGAGCCTAATGGTCATAGGAGAGTCAGGAGAAAGGATGTCCTAGAAAATGGTGACATGAGTCAGTCAAATTCAGGAGATGAGCTGGATCCATGGACTGCATGGGCTTACAAACCTCGGACCATTTCAATGTTGCTTATTGGCGCATGCTTCCTTATGTGAGTGCTCTTTCCACTAAGTAGATTTTCTAAAAATAGTAGGTATACAGGTTATTTTATGGATCACAAACTAAATACTTCTGGTCTTCTGCACTATTTAATACAATCCCTGCCAAAGCTATTGGGGCATCAGATGGTTTTGGCCGAGTAATATTCTCATGGATTTTATTTTCTTCTTCTTACAGTTGTCATATAGAAGTAGTTGAGTTGTTAGATTTCAAGCTTATGTGATTGCATTAGCACGTCAAATTGTCTACCACCGACATAGGTGATGCAATGGTGCTTTTAGGTCCCTCTATTAGGCTTACAGAATTTATTTTCCAATTGTAAATGGCGTTATTAGGTTTTTGTAGTCTCTTTTTAAGGTTTAACAGTGTATCTCTCTAATCATTTGATGAATTTTCGTTCATGCAATGATAGTGACTGTTACAAATTAGCATGCCTTACCCACCACATCCCAGGCCTTTGGTCTCCTTTTATACTCGGCTGGTCATTGTTGAAGAAATTGTGAGCTGTGTTTGTATTAAACAATTGGTTAATACATTTTCTTAGCTTGTTGTCTGTTTAAATGTACCAGTTGGGTAAGTGGATCCCTAGACCCAGAAAGCAGTGCATCTGGAGATGTTGTTACATCTGTAAAAAGGTTAGTTCTTATTTGTTAAATTTGGTGATTAGTTTGACAGTAATACTCTTATTTGCCCCTTACAAATACCATGCTGACTCTTTTCCTGCAGGGGTGTATGGGCGATGATTGCAGTTTTTCTTGCTTATTGCTTGCTGCAAGCCCCATCTACGTAAGTTCTTGGATTGAGCTAGTTGTATATTTTTTATCGTAGAAAAATGTTTCTGCATTTTACTGGATGGTTGTTTTGGTAACGAATGGGATTAAAAAATTTTGATTGGTTTTACTTTTCCTTGTTCGTTTTTCCCATATGAAAGTACTTCTTTTGCTGCTAGTAGTCACAGTAGTAATCGGGTGAGAAATTGTTAGCTTTATGTTCTATTGTGTTTCATACAGAGTGCTTATCAGACCACATCCAGCAATTTGGCGCTTGGTTCATGGAATGGCTGTTGTTTACCTAGTTTCTCTCACATTTTTGCTTTTCCAGGTCAGTTTTTGGCTTTATTATTATCATTGTTTTTATTTTTATAGTATTATAATTGGATTTTTCTTTGTCGGTTCGGTGTATACATGTATGTATGTTGGTATATGCGAGTATAAAACCTGAAAGTCTGTTTGTTGGAAGTTCTAATGTCTTCGGTATTGTGATAGTTAATTTTGGTTTCTCACTTTACAGAAGCGTGATGATGCTCGGCAGTTTATGAAGTTTCTCCATCCAGATCTTGGTGTTGGTAATGCAATTATTATTTTTTCTTTCAAATCTATTTAAGTGGAACTTTAGCTGATAAGTTTCTAACCTAACCTTTCTTATCTTACTATGGGTCACAAGATTCCTTGTTATAAATTTTTAATGTGGCGCTTTAACTGATAAGGGATGATTTATCATTCAATTTGTTATGCGTATGAGATTTGTAAAGCATTTTATACTTAAATTATTTGGGATGCTTTAGGTAGGCTGCATAATCAAGGTATTCATCCGTTGTTTGTATTTCTTGATTTCATACAGAACTTCCAGAAAAATCTTATGGTGCTGATTGTCGCATATATTTGCCTGAAAATCCTACTAGCAGGTTTAAGAATGTTTATGTATGATTTCTTCTTTCACGCCATCAATTTTAATTGTTTCTCATGTATCGTTATGTTCTCAATCTACATTAATACAGTATCAGGGTCTGAATCTTATAATATCTCTTTCTCCTTTCTCCCCAGGAAACTCTTTTTGATGAATTTGTTGTGGCTCATATAGTTGGATGGTGGGGAAAGGCTATACTGATCCGTAATCAGCCCCTTCTGTGGGTGCTTTCGATCGGATTTGAGTTGATGGAGGTTAGATTCTCGACCCTATACCTAATTCTATGTACGCTCAAGTGGTTGACTTGATATTAATTGAAAGCTTATTCGGCACGTTCAGTTTACCTTCCGCCATATGTTACCAAACTTCAATGAATGCTGGTGGGATAGTATCATTCTTGACATTTTGATCTGCAACTGGTTTGGTGAGAATTCTCTTACATTATTTTGAGCTTCTCTTAGCATAACATCTTGCATATCTTAGCAAAGGAGTTCTGTTATTTGTCCCATTTTCTGTCGTTTATTTAACTTTTTGGTATATTAGCAATTAAAAGTTTAGTTTTTATTTTTAGTAAAAACATTGGGGCTACGGCTGTGGTGCATGGGATGTATCTTGGTCAGTTCCTTTGTAGTGTACTGAAACTTTTGCTTACATTTGAGACTGTTCTTCGGATTCAAATAGATTGACTCACTTGACTAAAATCTTTTTGATTTTCCATTTGTCAGTTGATCATAATCTCTGTTTATTATTCGATTTGCTAAGAACTTTAAGACCACCAGTTGCTTATTTTGCAAAAACTGGGACGATGAGATCTTGTATTTGCAGTAATCATTTGCCAAATCTACCATTGTTTTTTCAATAAAGTTTATAGTCAAAAGTCAATATCTAGAGATTATTGTTGTGGCCTCCTGAGTTTTCTCTTTGGGTGCTTTGCAGGTATCTGGGCAGGAATGCATACGGTCAGGTACTTTGATGGAAAAACATACAAGTGGGTTGGTCTGAGCCGTCAGCCGAATATTATTGGAAAAGTATGTTTTGGGTTTCAGTTACACATTTTGGTTGACCATGATTGCATTATTTTTGCTAATTGGCTTGTAGAATTTTTTAACTGAAACAGGTATAATAAATTGGAAGTAATCATATAACGTGGGCAAATTTCTGTAGCTACTGCAATTATAATAAATAGTTAGTGTGGTTTCGACATTGCTATTTGCAATTGGTTTTCTGTACGTAGTTACTCGCAATATGTGATTTTGGGAGATGCAATCTGTATGGTTTCAGGTCAAACGAACACTGGGGCAGTTTACACCGGCTCAGTGGGACAAGGACGAGTGGCATCCCTTGCTTGATCCATGGCGTTTCATTCAAGTCCTCACTCTTTGCATTATATTCATGACTGTAGAGCTTAATACATTCTTTCTTAAGTTCTGTCTATGGATTCCTCCCCGGAACCCCTTGATCGTTTATAGGTTAATCCTGTGGTGGCTAATTGCAATTCCGACAATTCGCGAGTACAATTCATACCTTCAAGATCGGTACTCTCTCTCTCTCTCTCTCTCTCTCTCTCTCTCTCTCTTTCACACACACGCACACACACACACACCACATTTCATCAGAAACTATTTGCAGTGATGTAGTTTACGGCTTACTCTTTTTGCTCAACTACCGTATTTGCAGTAAACCAGTGAAGAAAGTAGGGGCATTTTGTTGGCTTTCTGTAGCTATTTGCATTATTGAACTTCTCATTTGCATCAAGTTTGGACATGGTATGGCCTTCTTTTCTTCGGGTTCCTTGGTTTTATGAAATTTCTCCGTCCATTGATTGACAGATGCTAATTTACATGATTTGTTTTTGTTTCTCTTGATCAGGATTATATCCTAAACCAATGCCATTGTGGCTGGTAACGTTTTGGGCATCCGCGGGAGCAGCCCTCGTAATATTTTTGATAATCTGGTCATGGCAACTGCATCAAAGTTTACGGCGAAAGAGGCAATGAATTTACAATTGTGTACATCATTCTTTGATTTGCTTCGTCGTCTCAAAGGGTTTCGATATCGATGCGTGTTGTAAATATTTATCAGCTTTTTATTAAATTTGTACATCCATCCTGATTTTCTTATAGATTAGCGGATCACAGTTCCTTGAGTAGAGAATATTCATTCTTTTCTTGCTAGGCAGCTCGGGAAATTACTGGTTTGCCCCCATTACTGGCAGATTTTTTAGAGGATGAGCCTTGTTCAATTACCGATTTCTTCATGCTAATGTTTAGTTTTTTATTTTTTATTTTTATGAGTTAAATTTTTGATTTTTTTTGACAAAAGGTTAAATGTCAGGGGAAGGGGAATCGGTGGTGATCGAATTTTTGTTCAATTATTACCTTCTGTCATTGTGATAAAGCGCCATCAGGTTAAAAAATTGTTAGTTGCATGAATGTTTCATCTATGTAATAATGTACCAAATGAGTCATGGCAAACAGCTGAGTCAAATTTCCTTGAGAGTATAGAATTTGTCAATCCGCTTAACTCGTTCGATATGAGGAAATGTTGAAGGTATACCGATTGTATGGCACATCTCGCAAAATGTGATATTTATATTTTGTACCACCCGACTTTATATTGGTTATATCTGACTTGAGAATTGTCTTAATTAGTTCATTCCATTGTAGTTTCTCTCTAGAGTGGAAGTCGAAACGAGTAAAAGTATGTTCTGTAAACAATTTTAGTGATGAATTTACTATTATTCTTTACAAATAGTATTACGACAATGGCTGTACAAATTACAAACCCAAATGAAATGATTCATTTTAATCAAAATCCCTGTACCCTTTACTATGAGGCTTAAAGTTCACCTTCTTACTTTCATGACCACACATTAGACTTATTTTCACATTATAGAATCCATGATGTTTCTTGTTTTTTGTTACCCTATTTTCGAAGACTCGTCATTTACACGTCTGACACATTTATTAGGATCTTCGGTCAGCTTCGACGAAGCTAGCAAGATCCGAAACAATGAAAGATCCCGGGGCTTAGACCTAATCCACAGCATGCTCTTTACTATTCAGGGCATCCCATTTCCTAGAGGACAAGCTTCTAAGCTCCTTTTTGATACAATTTTTCTACATAGATTTTGATGCAATTTTTCTACATAGAAGCAAATGGGGAGGGCTCTGGTTTTTTCTTCCAAACAGTCCGTCCCCGAACAATCTCTTCATCTTTATGGTTCCCAGTTGTTCGGAGGAGATGTGTATATCTAAATGGGATCTTCTCAAAGGAGCCCAAAAACACGCTGTTCTCAAGAATCCCAGCTCCCAGAGAAAATCCGTTCAGTAGACTTGTGTCATGATTCTCTTGTTTCAGTCCCTCTATCAACATTCCATCTTTGTCTGGATCGCAAAGCGATTGAACAATATCTGAACTCCCACACTCCTTTCTGTATTCTAGTGTGATTCCAGTCAGTTGGTGAGTCTCCAAAATATTGTCAGGAATCGTCTGTCGAAAACATAGATTAAATTGGTCAATTAAGAGTTAATTATGGTAAAAAGAAACTTAAGTGACTGTTTAGAACTACTTCCGAGATTTTAACCCTTTCAGAAGCAGTGCCAAACATGCTTTTAACTAGGGAAAACAGATTTTATTTACCTCAAGCATCCATCGTACGTACTTGACATTGTTGACATGCTGGTTCATGTCCAAATCACTTCTCTTGGGCTACAAGTAATAAGAAAATTGCATATTCAGAATATGCTTAATTCTCGCAAGTCTCAACTGTATATATGGATGTAGCTCTGAAACGTGGGAATAATTTGGACACGAAATGTTACCTTCAAATCGTTGTTGACATACTTAGCGTTGTTGTCCAACTTGACGATTTTCTCAGGGACATCGTCTGGGATTGCCTGCTTCTCTATGAACCAAGGCGCAATCTCACCCCTCACTCCCTCTGGCATTTTCGAAAGGCGCCTAGTTTTCTGGTTCATCATCACCCAGGTGCTGTTCCATGTTTTATTACAACCATGGTTAATCAATGACAAGACTGAAATAAATCATTCATGGGAGATCATGAAAGTGATTGGAAGTTTGAAGAAATTATACAGTACCTGGTTGCACGAGCGAAAATATGGCCTGTAGCTTGGCTTCGGATCAACCAGTCTCGCTTCATACCATTCTTCCCTGATGCTTGAACCCAAGTGTCGATTTCCAGTACCTCTCCCCTGCAGGATGTGATTGTCACATTTTTTTTTAACTTAAAAACTGTTCAATGCTACAAAGAGTCCTACTACCTAGCTTTAAAATTTATAGAAAAAAGAGAACAACTCCATGTTCGAGTCCCCTCTCTGAGGTTTAAATTAGATTAGAATATCGCTCGATCACAATGAAAACCGATGATTGGACTTACCAGATTGGATACTGGTCAACTTGAACTTGCATTCTTGAAACAACCCAAATAAGATCATTCTTCATCATTTCATGTGTTGCTCCAAATCCATCACTCAGGAGTCCAGACATCCAAACATGATTCAATGCCGTCTCCTGCATCATACCCAAAAAAAAATTCAGTATTTTTGAGTTTCGAAACAATGTAACACAATCATCACATGTAAGAAAAACAGCTTTCTTAACTTCATCACCTGAAGCAGATTGACGATGCTCTCAAGTGTGGCAGTTTTATCCGGGCCAACCTCATAGGACCTAACGACAACCCTCTGCCTGTACCCCACGCCGCCTTCGATGCTAAACGCTTGTCGGAAATGATCAACGGACTGCTTGGTTGTCGGAATGTTCTGTCTAGCCTGCTGCTCAGTCACGAAGTCATTTCTGGTTGCCACACCAGCTGCCATATCAACTTTGGTTGCGGTTTTCGTGGAAGTTCCATTGATCTTGATGCTGCTCAGCTTTTGCTTATTGGAGTCGTGGCTATCTCTGCTGGAAGAACACCTCACTGGGAAGTAGGCAAGATAAGAGATGGTGGCCATGGCATGAAACCTTTTTTCAGGGGGGTATTTTTTATTTTTTATTTTATTTTGGTTAGAAGAAAGGTTGAAATTTGGAAATGGGGAAGGAGATGGTTAAATAGTTGGTTGTGGACGGAAAAAGTTAGGAAATTTGAGAGGACAAAAGAGGAAGGAGTTGTATATCTCAAAGAATTGCCTTGTGTGTGTTGAAGGTCAAGTTTTTGGTGCTCTAAATTTTTGAGTTGTGATAACATAGGTTTGATCGACTTCACAAAGCAGACAAAAGGGTTAGTGTATATGTTTTTGTCGCATATTTTTCTTTTGTTTTGTCATGTTTTGGAAGAGAGATGCAAATACAAAGTGAACATGACTGGTTGGTCTAGCCACGTTTGGGTTTTCACTTACTTGAAGGGGGTGTTTCGAGTTTAACTCACGTAAATGCGACGATGATATCATATGTTGAAAGATTGAAGGATCGCGCATGTGCTCAAAAGAAGTTAGATTACTTCTAGTACTGTTGATTAATTTTATGACGAAATTTCAACTTCTTTTCGATTTATGTATATAGTGAGTTTGTCTCCATTTGAGAGTGCTTCTGCAAGCACTAAAAGTGTTTTTTGACAACAAAAAAAAAGCTTCATGAGGATGCTTTTTCATGATGCACTTTCAAATGCTTTTCTAGAAAGCACTTGCAATTTTTTTTTACGTATTTGCAATAAAAACGCTTTTAGCTGAAAGGCACCCTTTTTTTTTTAGATAAGTTAAAGTTAGTCTTTTTGGTCATATACGTATAGTATCGTTCGTATTAACAAAAATGCAAAATGCAAAGCGAGGTGGATGTGGCAGTTTTAAGGCATGACAGCAGCGTGAGGATCGTAGTTTTGTACGATTTGATGCTCGTAGTCTCCGATTAAGCACGGTTTGAATTTAATGCATGATTGGATTAATACAAACAAACAATTCATTCCAAACCATTCCGTGGTAAAAGGACATTTGGGGGAACCAATTGGCTGTTGGATATAGAAAACCCAAACTCTTCCTTCTCTCCAAGACTTGCCTACCTTGATTTGATTTTGGTTCTTGCTTTTGAAGGTTACCTTTGTTTTGGAGAAGGATTCTTTCCTCTCTTTTTTCCCTTTGTTTTTTGTACATTTCGAGGTAGAAAGTAAAATTGATGTTATGGGATGTTTCACAGTTAAAAGTTAATCGCAAAGTGATCTCCGCACGTCTTTTTTTTCCATCTTAGAATAGTAAGGCATTGTTCGCTTTGAGCATGCTAGCAAAAATTTGTATCTCAGCTATTAAGCTCAAAATGCGTCTTTACATGGAGATGTAACACACTGGTTAACCTACAAGCGTCCTTTCACAAGCTCACACAACCCTTGTTATTACTTCACTTTTTGTGAAATAAAACAATTGCATATTGACCAAAAAATAAAAATAAAACAATTGCATATGTTTAGTACAAGCTATGACTTGAGTTGTAGGAGGTGAATTATGGTGAATAAATTTACATTTACCATTCTAAAGTTACATCCGATGAAAGAGAATAAAACCACAATCAATCCTTATCTTACTAGGTGGGGTTGGTTTAATGAATCTTAGAATACCGCTGTACTAAGTTTTGCGCCAAGTTTTTTGTTAGCTCCAAATACTCTATATCTTTTCTTATAGTCTATTTCAGAGTCTTTCTAAGTCTTCTGTTATCCAATGAAAAAGAAATCCACAATGCTGCTGTAATACAGAAAACTAACACAAGACGGGCAGTGCATAATTTTTCACTGCCTCAAGAAGTTGATTCTTGCGGTCCACCGGCCACGTATTCCTCAATGCCAAGTTACAGTGTGAACTCAAACTCTTATCAGTATTTTTCTGCGGAAAGGATCCTCTTCGGATCCCTTTCCTTTTTCTGCATCTAAGTTCTGGAAAAATTCTAACACGTCGGTGTCATTCAACATCAGCAGTCGGGAAATTGCTCTGTTTCTTTACGCCCAAGCAAAGTTTGACCTGCAACAATGACGGCGTCGCCGTGAGTTAGTGAACAGGCAAGAGTTAGGGAGATGAGGTTGGGGATGCCTTGCATACGAAGGGAACAAACAAGCAAAGCCAAAGGGAGAATTAAGGAATGTGTCCATCAAACATAATGAGACAAGCAGTAGACTCTTCTGTTTGAACAATTAGTAAAACTAAGCACGACCGATGGCTACCATGTCGATTATGCAATTGTTTTCCCTTGGTCTGATTATGCTAAGCATCGGGTTGAACGAATGTTTGGACTTTTAGACATGTTGCTCTTCGAGATTAAGTGCGTAATTAATTACTAATTATCATATAAACAACATTCTGTCCCACATTGCTAACAGGTGGGTTCATCAGAAAGAACAAAAGAGGCGATTATAAATTAGAAGTGAATGTGTGCAAGTGAGACTCTTTGGCCCCCTTGACCAACATCTACAGATAAATTTTCTTTCAGTCACCTCACACGCACCTCATGCAGCAACCGAGGAGATGCAGACCAACACGAGTCCTGTGTTCATTTCTGCCCGGAAGGGTGTAACGAATGTAGTGGCCGTTATGTTTCAAGTTGAAGTTCTACTTGCCACATTCTACGCCTCTGGAAATAATTGAAGAGACAGGCAAACGTGAACAAAACTGAAACATGCATGTCCTCTGGAAAGAGTCCTTCTGTACTGTTAAAGTTCTTGAATCACAGGAACCTACATTTCATGGTTACAGGAAGACTGTCCAAGATAACGCTACAGCAACATTAACGATATTTCAAGCTGAATTGGATAAACTAGAAGATTTCACTATCTGCTCAGTATTAATAAAACTCTGTTAAAAACAAAAAGTAATACATCAGATTTTAAACTGGACAAAAAACCACATTCGTTACAACAATCCCGAACATGGCAGCACTTCCATCCTTCCTATTACCTCATGAAACAAAATAAGAAGGAAAAGAATGAACCAATAATCTTGTCAGATGTTTTATTTGGAACAATATGATACACTTGAGAGTTTTATCTGTACACTCTGATGTTGACTCTTCCGAAAAAATGGTTTCTGATAACTAATCAATAATCCAATTCAACAACTGATTTTGAGTATATTCTTCTAAAGTTGGCAACAGCACAAAAATCCGGTAAATATGGACTCAACCTTTCAAGTTACAGGTTTGCCGAACTCACCAATCATCATCAGCAACCCTATTTAGCAAATGACCTGTAAAACATTGAACCGGGAAAGCTGTCAAGCCAAGAAGAATATTAAAGTTTGAGAATGTGATATGTTGAAGCGAAAGTTGAAAGGAGATATCTTACTTGCAGTATAACTCAAGGGAATTTGGTGGTTAACACAACAGAGTTCTCTCGGAGTTGAGAAATCCCTCTTAATATCTCATGCCTCTCTTTGAATAGTCAGCTGATAAACCTTGAACGCCACCAATAGCCTCATCAATACTTTAAACGAGCAGTTCCTTCACTAGCTTGAAATTAAATTCTCAAGGTACCGAACTGCATGCAACTGATAGTCTTTGTCTAGATGCTTAAAAAGTGCACTGTGTGTACAAGAATCAGGCTCGATCTCTCTGTCAAGCATCTGTTTATACAACCTCAAAGCCTCCTTCCAGTTGCCTATGTTGCAGTTCTCATTTATTAGAATAGTGTATGTATACTTATTTGGAGTTATTCCTTTCTCCTCCATCTCCGCAAACGACTTGTAAGCCTGATCCATTCTCATCACTTTACAAAGGCCATTTATCAGCGCATTGTAGGTGACCACATTTGGCAAAACACGCTTCTCTTGCATCTCTGAGAAGTACATATATGCCAGTTCTAGTCTTCCCTTAGCTGCGTGTGCATGAATCAATACTGTGTAAGTTATCACCGAAGGAGACAAACCTTTGCTAAGCATCTCATAGAACACCTCTCTTGCCTTCATGAGTTGGCCACTCTCCAGGTGAGCGTGAATGATGCTAGTATAAGTTATATGGTCTGGAACGATACCATCACGTACAATTTTCTGCAACAAGGTATATGCTTCATCCAAATTGCCCAATTTACAAATCCCATTCACAAAAATATTGTATGTGAACAAATCAGGAGGGAAACCCCCTGCCAGTATTTCTTCTTGCATGCTAAATGCCTTGGAAGGGTCACCAAGCGTCAATTCACCCACTATTCGAGTATTGTATGCAAATCGGTCCGGCTTCACTCCTCTATGCAACATCTCATCAAATAACTCCTTGGCCATCGATAAGTTTCCCGCCTTGCAAGATCCATTTACCAAGATGGTATATGTAAAAACATCAGGGCAAGTTCCTTGATTGGTCATTTCATTTTTAAGCTGTCGAGCAACAGCCAAGTCTCCGGATCTGCAAAGACCATCCATAAGTGTGTTATAGGTGACGACAGTAGGAGTGAAAGTCCTATGCCTCAACTCATCAAACAATCTGAAAGCATCCCCCAAGTTCCCTAATCTACAATACCCGTATATTAGAGTGTTGTAGGACACTATATCCGGCCTTATATTTCTCTTTAACATATTGGAAAACTGTTCCCTGGCATCAATCACTCTTCCCCGCTTGCAGAGTCCATACATTAACGAATTATAAGTAGCCACGGTGGGATTCGCTCCTCTAATTACCATTTCTTTCTCAAGACATAATGCCTCTTCAAGCAGCCCTTTGTTGCAATACCCACAAATCAAAGGGTTATAAGTAAATGCTGTAATCCTCAATCCAGATTTCATCATTTCCTGGATCAGTCCCTTGGCCTGCTCCAGCTCCCCTTTCTTTGACAGCCCATTGATCAACACATTATACGTTACATCGTTCGGAAAACACTCTATCTTTTGCATCTCTGACAAAAGGTCAAGTGCTTGTTGCACTTCTCCTTCCTTGCAGAATGAATCCAACATAGTGTTATAGGTAACAATCGTCGGCTTAATCCCAGCCTCGCCCATCATTCTGTAAACGTCTTTAACTCTAGTCACAAGGTGTTTATTTCTAAGTATCCTAAGAACCCTATTGCAGTTCTTCACGTCTGGCAACAACCGGTTTCGAACCATCTTATCGAAAATCCAGAGACATTGCTCAAGCATCGATTTTTTTGTATAAACCCAGAACAAGAGATCGAGAAGCTTCAACGAGACCTTCGAAAACACATACTCATTAATCAAAACATCCACAATCCCATGCATATTTACACTAATCACCCTCTCCATAACCCAATGCGCCGGCCTCATCAAATTGTTGTGAGCCAGAATCTCAAGAATCACACAGAACGCAAACTCGGATCTTTTAAAACCCGGTTGGCCCTCGACCCATCGGAAAAACCTCAGAGCGATTCTGGGTCGGGTCCTAATCTCGACGAGGACTCGAACAAACAAGTCGGGGTCGACAATAACAGCTTGGAAACGATCGGAGACCCACTTGGAGTTGCAAAAAGCCCAGGGCTTTTCGTCAATGGTGTCGAAAATAAGGTCCCGGTAATGCGTTTGGGAGAAAGCTGTGGTGGGTAGAGAAGTAATTGAGAAGCAGTTGTGGGAAGACCCAGAGAGGGCGAAGAAATGGCGTACCTTGAAAGGACGGTGGTGTACGGCGGAGGTGGAGGAGGCAGTGGCGGCTAAAGCTTTTGAAGCTCTGGCGCAGAGGGTCATTGAGTGCAGAGGCGACTCATCCGGTGGCGGAGGATCGGAGAGAGAGGTTTTGGGTTTTGGGTTTCGAGTGAGTTCGACGGTTGATGGACGGCTCAGATCGAAGTGAGCTTGGGTAAAGGTGTGGAAGCAGCCATGGTGATGGTGGCTAGTGTATTGCGGACCCCAGCCCAAACCAAAACACTGGACTTCGTAATCCGAATTTCAAGTTTACTGTTAGGTTTTACTCTATGATCCACAACTGTTTATTTTTTTAATTCACACTTTAAAGATCAACTCGACCAAAAATCAACTAAATTCAAAATTATTTAGACGAATCATGTTATTCATTTTTTTTTAATGAAACATGTAATACTGTTGAAGACTCAAATTTTGAAAGTGTTAATCAAATAGATAAAACGAACCGTGCAACATTAAATGATGAGGAGAGCTCAAAAATATAACGAGAAGGTCTAATTGAAAAAATCAGTAGCATTTCCTAAATTATATTAGACTGTAGAGTATCTCCAATCACACGCTCCTTGCAGTTAAAATTATCAAAACATTATGTTAGGAGCTCTTTAAAAAAGTTGTACTTCAGTCATACTCCCTACTTTAGCGCATCATAATGACTGCAGATTGCACTTTACCGCAGTGACAGAAAGCAATAATGCTTTTACATAAATAAATTATTTATATTGATACACAAACAAGATCAAATGAAACAAATGCTAGAGATTACACCACGTCTTGTAATTATGATACACATGAAGCACACGAAGCAGCTCCCTTCAGCAACTCTACTTCTGACGATCCATTAATTGTTGAAGAATTGCCTGTCAACAACACAAACAACAACTCATGATACCCATGTGGTCTGGTACACGTTATTTTCGTCATTAAGATCAACGACGATGACATAAAACCTAACAAAAAGTTCTGATACATGTTAAAAACTTTTCCTACATTGTGATTAAATTCCTCGAAAGATCGGATTCAGTTGAGCTTTTGATGCATTTATCCACTGCACAAGTTATTATAAATTGCAAGCACATGCAGATAAAAAAAACACAAAGTTTTGTTGTAGTGACTTACAGGACAGGATCCGTATGATTTCATCCCCTGATGTAGTTCATGGGATGAGATTAAAAGTTTTACAGGACCGAATTCAATGGATTGATTCTGTCCTCTGTTGTCGGCAAACCCAATTAGTTCACGTTGTAGAAGGTGTTCGAATGCCTGCAGAAGTGAAAAGTGAAAATGTTCTGCTAAAATGTAACACAACAATAAGATTTGTTATAACACAATTTTAGCAAGGAGCTAAGAGTACCCGTAAGCAAACATTTCTTGCAAAATAGTCAGCTGTCTTGACCGAATCGTGTATGCTTTTATACTCTGCCAGACATACCAAACATGTAAGCGAAAACTTAATAATAGGACTTAGAATGACAAGAATCACATAGTCACCTTTCATTACAGCGTTGAAATTGTATGAGTTCTGCTCTTTAACTTCCAACCTCTTCATGCATACCAGAATATAAAGTTCCAATACAGAGCAATCTGCTTAAATCGTTGATTTTCATAAGAAAAAAAAAGGAGAAAAGTAGAAAAGAAGAAGACAGGAAACAATACATCATTGCTTTGCTTCGCTTCATAGTTATATACACAAGTCTTTGGCAGGCAGAAATGATGGATATGGGAGGAACAAAGAATGCAGATAATGAAGTCCAACAAAGAAAGATATAAATTCTCAGACCTTTTATGCATTCCAACTTTGGATGCCTTTGGATATTTGAAAGTGCGGTTTTGAAGTTTTCTAGTGACAGCATTCCAGATTCTAAATCCATATCAGAAACAGCGCGGAATCTAGTATCATGGTCCACGACGAGTAACTTTAGTATATGACGAATGATGAACACTAAAAGCAATACATTCATTCAATTCTATCACGTTCAAAAGAAAAACTTACAGATATCTTAACAAATGTTTGACGGTTGAATCAAGATTCAGATATGTATTAATAATCTCTTTGAATCTCTCATCAGCCAATATAGTCTGTAAAATGTCAAGGACTTTACAAGCTGAAGGATCTGATTTGCTAGAATACTATAGAATGAAAAATTGTTTTAGATGAATATTCTATGTTATCTCATTAAAAGACATAGTCAGGAAAGGATACTTGAAGTTTTGCATTGAATGCAATAGCATAGTCTGGTGGAAAGCTTGAGTCTGTTGGCAATAGTAAAATGTGCTCCAACAATCTGCCTCGTTTGGAAATTAAGAAAATCAGAAAAGCAACTACTACATTGGAAGTGTCAATATTTGGGAAGAAACAATAACAGCACCCAAGCCATAAGTTAATAACTTTACCGTTGTATGTCTTCATAAGCAGGAGGAAGAAACAAAAGCTTTCTATGTGAAAAACGAGATCTTACTCGTTTGTCCAAAAGCATATCAGCATCCTGCATGAAAATTTCTTCTCAACTTTGATGCAACTAATCCATATGCTAACATTAAAACCTAGGCATTCACAGTTATGGCAACAAAAGTTAACAAGGCAAAGATCACAGCAATTTTAAAGCAACATACCAGTCGCGAACTCACACCAATGACAACAGCTTGAGATGTAACTGACTGCATTGCATCAAGTAAACTATAAAGCAATCTCTGTTTTCCCTGTAAGGAACCATAAGTGAAAAAGAAATATTGAGTCAATGGTTGTTTATTTTTATTCTATAAAGACAGCGTGAATTTAAGAACTCAAAATGGCATTTGCACCGAATGAGTTGCACAACTTGCAGAGATGCGACATGGGTCAAAATTCATATCAGTCAAGACTCATAACATATTCCCGTGAGTAACCGACAAGAAACTCTTTAAGGTATGCGTAGGTTTAGCTTGTAAGTCATACACTTCTTACACCTTATATGTTGCACAATATTCACATACCAAATGGCGTCTTGTCTTAATATTTATAGTTGATACTTCAACCAAAAGCACCCAACCAGAGTCAATTTTGAGAAAACAAGTATGCTCATTTGAGCTCTGATCAAGCAAACCCCTTTCATGAAAGCTCCAGTAGAGAGAGAAAAAGTACTATATTTTCTCTAGGTTATAATTACATTTTCATTGACATTCTTCTAACATTTAGTTTCAGTAGACCGAAGAGTGTGCTTGTTCTTTATGTTTCAGTCTGCACGTACTCTTCTTCAATAAAAGACTTAAATTACTCCTTACGAAAGGATAAACTTTCCTACGATTTCCAGTGTAACTTTGCAGCCCGAGATAAGATTCACAAGTTTTTTACATGTTAACTAATTGCTTTTCACAAATCTTCACCAGTTTCAAAGAACGAAGAAGCCAAAGATAAATCATGAATGTCAAAGAGCAAGGCTGCAGAATTGAAAAACAAACGGGCAAAGGAAGATGAGGTCTTACCAGAGCAAACAAGTCAAACTCATCCAACACAAAAATAATTGTTTTATGCGCTAATCCACACTCCCTAATTAGCAGAGAAACAGATCTGTTAGAACCTCTAATCCATATGACAAGAATCGCACCACGGAAACTTTATACGCACCTTAACATGGCTATCATAAACTGAGAGTTATCATCAAACGATGCCTACAAAATGATCACAACATCAAGAAACCAGAAGTTTTCGGAAGTACAATGCTTCAAAAGTGGTTTCAGATAAAACTATGCACGTTACCATTCTCGAGAACACCAAATGATGCTCCACGCATAGCTGCCTAGCGATTTCCTGAATGACCAACAACCATATTAAACAAAGAAAAACATAATGTTACCATCTAAGATTCCTGAATGAATCATCACAATTTCAACCCCAGACCTGAAAAAATAAAAAGAAAAGTAGACAGAATCATCAACCTTGAATGCGCAGTTGTCACTGTTATGTAAAAGGCCACTCAACCTAATCTGCAGCACAATTTCCAATCCAAATTAAATTGCAAATAAACATTTAAACGGGATTAAAAATAAAAATAAAAGCAGGAAAATGCAAAGATATTATAGAGAATAAAAGTGAAAAATGCAAGCATACCACTGAAATCATATCAGGAAATTCTTGTAATAAATCGCTGAGCACAAGCTCCAATACCTAAGACACGAGTAGAATAATAAAATCAACTGTATATTTATATTACAATTATAAGAGGATTGAAGAGGAACTACAATGGAAAATTTGGGGGGCATACGGCAATTTTTCCGGAACCACGGGGACCCAGAAGCAAAATGGAGTTGTTGCAGGCCTCAGTGATCGAACTCGAAACTAAAAATTTCAACTTGCTGCAAAAAAAATAAAAAAAATAAGAAAATCAAAGCCAAAAAGCCCCCAATTTTTTATTTTTTAAAATTGAAATTAGGGTCGAAGCGTTTGATTTGAAGGAAATTGGGGACCTGTAGTTTGAGTCGTCGGAGTGAGAGAGAGCTTTGAAGGCGAAATTTGGGTCGCAGAGCCGGCTCCGGAGCAGACATAGGGCTTTCTCCGCCGGATTTTCCCGCGCCATTTCGAGAAGCAAGCTCGGAGCGGGATGAAATGAGACGAGGGAGAAATGGCGGGAATGAATGCGCAGTCGGTTTATACAGTACTCACATGTGCCCCACCTAAGACCGAAGGCCCAAGTTAAATATGGGCCGAACTGAACCTTTTCTGTGGGCCGAAATTGCTTGTGAGGCCCATTCTACGCCACACATTACGTCATCGGCGCATAGTAGAAAACAAATAGAGAACCGGCTACGATGCGCCATTGGCTGCGATTCCAAAAATATCGTCCCGACGAGCTGAAGAAAGAAGCACCGACCAGTCATTCGCATTCAGACGTCGTTCAGAAGAACCAGAGGAAGAAGAAGAAGCAGCGAACTTGCAGTTGGAAGCGTCGGAGGAGAGATGGGAAGCATCAGTTATGCTTCCATTTCCAACTTGAACTTCATCCGGAATCACACCCACAATTGCTTCGACTTGCGGGGACCAATCAGAAATCAGCTGGGTTCCGTTCGAGTCCACCACTCGAGGAGGCTGAGACCGGAGCTCAGTGCTCTGCGGATCCGGAGGAGCCTCCGCGGTGACGTCGTTTGCTACGCTGTTGATGATGATTTGAGAGAGAAGCAGCAGGAGTTTGGCGCTGGACCTGGGGTTGGGTCCGCTGTCAAGGAGAGGCCTTCTACTGGTAACACTTAACATCCACAATTTGTAAAAAAAAAAATTCACTGAATTTGTTATTAAGTTAATAAGAGCTAAACATGGATTTTCTTACAATTGTTAGTAATTCTAGTGCTTTTGATTCTTTGCTAATCTGAGTAATTTGAGTATGTTTAGAAGCAAAATATACCTTAAATCTGATCTGGGAGCTCTGTAATATCCGTTAAGTATAATAATTGTCTGGTACTGATTCAAGAAGTAATTTGTAATTAACCCTGGTAAGCATTTTGCTGGCAGGAAGCACTTTTGCTAGAAGTGCTTTTCTTAGAAACACATTGAACTTTTTACTAAAAATCCAGTGCTTCTTGAGAAGCACCTCTAGAAAGCGCTTCACTTCTAAGTTTTTCTTCCAAATGTAATTAGAAGTGCGTTTGATTGAGTGGAAGAAAGTGCTTTTGCTACTACAGAAAAGAAACCGAGTTTATTTAGCTCCTAGTGTAATTTGGACCTTTTTCGAAAACAATTCGTTTGTACAGGTTTTGCTTCTGTAAAAGCATATAAATTTACTCACTTATCACAATTTAGATCTTGCCTTGAGAAAGTACGCGTTAATGTTTTCAGTTAGAAGTTTGACATGCCATTTTGATGTACAATATAGATTTGGTTGATGGAGTGAAAGAAGACAATGGAGGAAGTTCGATTTCCAATTTTCTGTATCCTAGTCAAGAGCTCCTCCCGGATGATAAAGAGATGACCATATTCGATCATCTGGAAGAGCTGCGTCAGAGACTTTTTATATCAGTTATAGCGGTTGGTGTTTCTATTGGGGGGTGCTTTGCATATTCTAAAGACCTTATAGTATTTCTTGAAGCTCCGGTTAAAGAACAAGGTGTAAAGTTCCTGCAGCTAGCTCCTGGCGAGTTTTTCTTTACTACTATAAAGGTTAGACTCAGTGAATATCTATCCGGTCCTTGAAATGATTGCTGCATTTAAGATTTTGTTTTCCGGAAGTGCAAATCAGTCCGGCTAGCTATTGCGGAAGTGTAATGAAGTGTTGTAGGGACTTTATGATTAGTATTTCGCATAAGAATCTCAGTCTTAAATGAGAATATTACCTCTTGCTCCTTTTTTTCGTGTTTTCATTTGGTTATTTCAGAAGTAAATCACTGTAACAAGAAAGTTCTTTTGATTGTTTACTGCAGGTATCAGGATATTGCGGCATTCTATTGGGGAGCCCCATCATTCTGTATGAGCTTATAGCCTTTGTTCTCCCAGGATTAACGAGAGACGAGAGAAAATTTCTGGGGCCAATTGTTTTAGGCTCATCGGTTCTTTTCTATGCCGGTATCACCTTCTCCTATATGGTGTTGACACCAGCAGCCTTGAACTTTTTTGTTACGTATGCAGAAGGTGTTGTGGAATCTTTATGGTCCATCGATCAATACTTTGAGTTCGTACTTGTTCTCATGTTCAGCACAGGCTTGTCTTTCCAGGTAACGACTCTCCTCTCAAGTATTCGTAACCGAAATTTACTGTTGGTTTGTGCCCCTAAAATGCATGCATTGAAGTGGATCTCTCAGTAGAAGCTCCGTTAACAAATTACCTTTCATCTTATTATAGGTTCCGGTTATACAATTTCTCCTTGGACAAGTCGGTCTGGTATCAGGAGACCAAATGCTATCAATTTGGAGGTATGTTGTGGTTGGCGCTGTTGTGGCAGCTGCTGTGGTTACCCCGTCAACGGATCCACTCACTCAGCTTCTTCTGGCAGCACCCCTCCTCGGTCTTTACTTAGGGGGTGCCTGGGTGGTTAAGCTTACTGGCCGGTGAACCCTATTAAACGCATGAAATTTATTTGCAGTATCGCGCATTCAATGTTTGTAAGGATCTTTACATTTGCAACATGTAACATAAATGCGATCTTATATAGAACGAGGGTGGATTCTAAACTCGAATTCAAATGTCAAAACAAGATATATTTTCTTCTCGAAAACAAAGACTTACAAAGCTCTGCAAATTCAAATTCATCTCTCTCTCTCTCGCCTAACTGTTCAAATCAATATTCTGCACACTGGTTTCTAAATCAACAGTATTAGGAGAGGCCACTTCAGATTCGAGCTGTCTCAATGAACTCTTCAAACAATTGCACGCCTGACTAAAAGCTTCCAGATTTCCGTTGAGATTCTGCAATTCGGATTGCATATCATCAACAAAACTGGAGATTTTCTCGGATGCTGCGTTGATAGCCGGAACCTCTTGTGGGGGATATAAACAAGCTCCAAGCTCGTCTATTTGTATTCCGATTTCTTTACACATATTCAACAATTTCTCCAAGGAATCCACAAGATTACTGCTGCCGTTTGGGTTTTCCAGTTTAAGCAAACCGCTGATGGTGCGAATTAGTTCCTTTATTACCACAAGAGCCTCTGACACAACGGCAATTGCCAATTGAGAAACTCTCATCTCTTCAGGTGACAAGTCGTTGCCCAGATCACCATCACTTAAAATTTCATCATCATCGGGTTCAATCTCTGCTTCAGTAGAAGGCTCAATAGAGGATTCATCTGTCGGGTCAGAGGAAGCTGGCTTAAGCTCCTTCATCTCACGAAGAACATCCTTCACCGAAACTGCAACCTTGGTCATTGCTCGCCCAATTGCTGTAATATTTGTGGCAGGTGTCATTTTGAGAGCAGAACACGCTTCCCATACTGCACCGACCCACTGTGGAATTGAGAGTTTCCCATCTTTATTCCGTGCTCCTGCAAGTGTATGTTCCAAGTGAAGATGAGGTTCCTACTAGCTAAAGTAGTCGTCAAATCTTTAGCCAAGACAATTGCACTTCCAACTACCATAATATGCAATCAAATAGACTCTAATGGTTATTAATCAGCATTAGCCTCCAAAATTTGATGTCAATGATCTACACGAAAGCTAACTCTAGAAGCTGAAGTTCATGGTCACTTTGAAGTCATACACCTGAAGTTCATGGTCACTTTGAAGTCATACACCAATGACAGTGTGTATGTGATTTCAACAAAAATACAAAGCATGCAGTGATTTTTAAGAACAAGAAATGCTACAGAAACAATGTATGGTTTAGAGGGGGGAGAGAGAGAGATTACCATACAAAGAGATAGATTCCTTCCACAGCTTAAAACTGGTGTCAACAACTTGCTTTACAGACGTATGGACACAAGAAGCTAGCGTAGGCCCTGCACCCACTGTACTCCCATGTGAAAGCAGAAGAAAACCTTGCAGGGTATTGAAGTAGGAAACCATGTTTTCTTCAAGTGATCTAACTTGCGGTGTTTCTCCTCCGGTCCAAAGCATTCCAACTGCATTATCGAGTCACATTTAGTCACTTGAGCATCAGGCATTATGCAACAGAAGGGAGAAGAAGAAACTATACAGCCAGATCACGAATCGAAACATAGATAGACATATACGTCAGATCTCCATGGCGCCTTTTTTCGGAGTACATGATCACTCAAGGCACATTGAAGAATATGTTGTTGAGTTACAGAAGCATATTTGTAAGGGTGATAATGCTAGGGAGACTAAATTTGCAAACTAAATGATATGTCACCAATACGATTGAGCATGTTAATCAACGCTTAAGAATAAACCAATCATCAACTTCCATATCCTTTAGTTTCCAAAATTTAGTCTCCCTAGCATTACCCTATTTGTGAAGTCCAGAAAGGTGAAATCAGAATTCCTTCTATAAATTTTCCAGATTTTGCCATTCGAAAGGACACGTTTTCGAATTAACTATACCAAGATATTAGCAGTGGACACAGATGACAAAAAAAATTAAAATAAAAGCAAGAAAAAAAAAATTGAAGATTGATAGGACTTACAAATGGTAGCTTGTTTGGAGACTTGATCGCCCATCTTTGTGACCTCCACCCAGCTCACCTTCTCAAGTGTTGAAGGTGCGGTTTGATCCAACACCTGATTTCATCCAATTCAACAAACAAAACCATAAAAAAATAAAAAAAGAAGGAAAGATTGAATTTCTAGAGACAGAGAGAGATTGAACCTGGAAGGTCTCGTGGACGGTGTTGAGGTGGTGATTGAGAGTTCGAGTCAGTTGGTCTCTCTCGGCTCGGCCCATCGCTCGGCGTTTGACGGAAGGAATTGCAGCTGCAGCAGCGGATTCTCAAAATTCTCAGAGGTTTAGGGGTTTTGTGGAGGGGAAAATCTTCTGCCGCCAAGTGCCAATAGGGTAACGCGATTAACAGCCAGTTCCGTTAAGCGACGACGTCTCGTCTTTTGTATTGGGCTAAATGACCTTCGGCCCGTTATGGCAATGAGCTTTTATTTTTATTTATTTAATTTTGTACTAGCGTATGAATTTTTTTGCTAGACCAATCTTAATTAGATAAGTAAACTAAATCTAGGATAACAAGGAAACTTAGGGAAGAGAGAATAGTTGAAACTAGAGTGGCTAAAGTGGGGAATTATTGGGAATACCGATTTGTGTATGTGGAACGGTGTGCTTTCTCACAACTTAACCACAAAATCTATCCATCACTTTTTTAGGAAAAGTATGATATTTGTTGATGAGGTAAATGAATAAGTACAATTGTTTGGACCCAAATTTACACCATCGGCCTATGCAATCAAGGCCGTTGAGTGAGCATAGCTCCCAACCTTCGGATGGAAAAGTAAAGATAATTTTGTTATTGTTAAAGGATAATATGATGGTTTTTATCATAATAATTATCTTTTAATAAGAATTATATTGGCATCTTCTTAAACCAGATAAATAGGATGCAAATTATATCCCAAAGCAGTACAGTTCGAGTTGATTTGGGATGTCTAATGGCACTTGAAAGCTAAAAATGAATTTGAAATTCATTTGATCAGGATGCATGCATGGATGGGTTTAAAAGGTAATGAAATTATGATGATGTGATAAGCGTGGGATTTGATGGTCTTGGATAATGGTGATAAGAAACCTAGGTAGGCTAGGTTATTTGAGTAGTGATGGATGTTGTCAGATGAATTGATGATGGAATCACAATGCATGCCGTGTGAAAGACTACTTCCCATATAACTATGTACTGCGAATTTGGTGGTGATTATCTCCAAAAAAAGGAACCAACCACACCAGTGCAGGTGGATTGGTGGTTGTTTAGATAAACATTATTTGTTCAAATCCAAGCATGCAGGCTATATTAGGATTCAACGTGACAAGACGAAACACAAGGATTGAATTTGGTTGCATTTTTGACTAAGTTCAGAGTCTTAGTAAGGTTTATCTGAGGCTTAAGTCAGTGGAAGAGTTCTAATTGCATGGCAGAGTCTTTATCAGCTCATCAACCAACACAGACTCATCCTTATAAATACAAGACACCGTGCAGCAAAAAAAGCCCTCTCCAATTCAACACACAAAACTGTCCTGCACAAACTCTCGCTTTACGCGAAATCTCTCAACAACCTTGAGATTTTTATTTTCTTTTTCCGCCAACATATTTTCAGTTTGGATAAATAACACTGTGAAGGCAACCGACGAACATCTTCAGTTTGGATAAACAGCATTGTTGCCGTAAAATCAACCGACCGAGGAGCACCTTCAGTTTGGATAAATAGCACTGCGTCGAGGCCAACTGGTTATCTATCCAAGTCTCGGTCAAGAAGGATTTTTGAATCCTTATTGGCAGAGGTCATCTCATTAGCCTTCTTGGCGAAGTAAGGTGTTACAGGTTACTACATTCAGCACATTGAAAGCCGAATTTGATATTGAGCTTTGCAAAACTAGCAGCCTTTTCAGACTCTAGAACCCGAAGGCCGATACGTGTTCCTTTCTCGGCCACAGTAGCAAGATCAAGAAGTCAGCAGCGCGCTTAACGCAGCATCAACACATTTTACTCATCGGCTGAGCTCGGTCTACGAGTTGGCACGTCCTACACACAACCGAAGGATGTAGTTAGCTTACTAATTACTTGGCCTGCGCGCCACGTAGGCTTGGTAGTTTTTAGGGTCAACAACAATACAAGGATATGATGCCTTTATTTAGGCCTGGATAAAACATTGTCAGAGATTTCAACCTGATCGAAAAGAAAAAAGTATCCCGCACTAATTACAATTAAATTTTATCTTCGAATAACAAATCACCAATTATATCTAGAAGGTCCTTGAACTTGCTCCATTGAAAGGCCATACCTTTACCACTTACTTTAATCTAAATCTAGATATATCACTTCCTCTTAAAAGTAGGAAATATATTCATACCAATTTCATATACTTTCCTGCTTTTTAATTCTCCAACAATATGTTGTATACGCTTAAGAAATCACAAACAGGCTTGTGAATTTCGAGTTCAAATATTCGAAATCGATGCTGTCCTTTTTAAGATCACACAACTTCTTCCTTTCCCTTTTGAATTTACCTTTTTATTCCCAATGTTGCACAGCTTTGGATTAATGACAGAGTAAGGAGCTGCTTGCAGACTTGTATTTCAATAGAAAATATGGGAAAGTAAAATATACAGCCTCTATCTTCTTAAACCTGAAGGCGAAAATAAACTCATTCCTAATATAATAAGTGAACCCATCCGAAAGGGAAACAGATTTTCCCTAATATCTTTGGACTTTTAATGTATGTATGTATATCTATATATATCACGTCACAAAAACCAAGCTTCCCTCATAATAATATTCAAAGAATCTGATAGCACCACCACCATTCTCTTGTACCTCCTCCTTGGCCTCCCCCTCCACAGCACAGTAGTGCATTCAAGAGATGGAAGCGCAAAATTCCGAACGTGAGCGTATAATCGAAGTACGTGAAGATGTTCCCGCTATAGAAACCAGCTTGAGTGGGACAAAGATATGTCGGGATGGATCCTGCGGATTTTTAGATGATAAATCTAGTTCCAAAGATGCACAGGGACGTTTGGCATCCATGCGCAAGCTTATGATAGCAGTTGCACTTTGTTTCGTTTTCATGAGCGTGGAAGTTGTTGGCAAGGGCAGAGTCAAGTACAAGGCTTCTTTAGGCTATAGCATAGGGAGAGTATGGCTCTTCAAGCTTAAAAATATTAATTTTTAGGTTAGTTTATGATTTTTAATTGTCATATTTCACATAAGAAATGAAATTTTTTATTAGTAAGCTTATTTTTAAGAATAATAAGAGCTAATAGATGTTAAATAAACTCATCACTTTAACCAATGGTTCCTTATTTTATTTACTTGAAAGCTTTGAAGACTAGAAACCTAGAAAACATAGTATAAAATTCTTGCTTTAAATTACTACATTCAAGTTTTTACTATTATATAACTTTATGTATGTAACATAGGATTAAAAACTTGATAATTTTAGCTTAACCTACCCACCGAATAATTTCTGACTACGCCATGGGTTGTTGGAGGTATCAAAGCCAACAGTCTTGCAATTCTCACCGATGCAGCTCATCTGTTGACGGATGTTGCAGCATTTGCAATTTCTTTGTTCTCAGTTTGGGCATCGGGATGGGAGGCAACTCCTCGCCAGTCGTACGGCTTCTGCAGGATTGAAATACTAGGCGCTCTAGTTTCGGTCCAGCTGATTTGGGCGCTTTCTGGGATCCTTGTTTATGAAGCCATTGCAGGACTTATCCATGGTAGTGCAAGTGAAATTCAGGGCTATATTATGTTTCTTGTTCCTAAGTCTTTTTTTTTTTTTTTTTTTTTTTTTCGAAAACCTCGGCAGGATGAGGTAAATTTATTGATAAAAAGAAGTTACACCTAGTTAGGGGGGACATAAACATTAGCCCTCATAGAACAAGAAAAACGAAATACAAAGAGGAGGGACATACACCTTACCCCTTTTGAAAAAGAAAATACTAGAAAAAAGAAAGGGGGGACATAGATCATACCCCTCTTTAAAAAGAAAATACAAGAAAAAGATTGGGTGGACATATACCCAAACCCCTCTATAAACCTTAAAAGGTAAGAACCTGCAAGACAAGCTGCAAAGCGAAAAAGGAAATCCAAAAAGATTAGGTAAAAAAGGGAAATCACACATCAAGAAGGGGAGACAAACCTGTAGGCTGGCATGCCCAAGAAATCTGAGTGCATATGAGGAAGAATCTCTATAGGAGGAGCAGAATGCCAAACAAGTGAAGATAAGAGAAGCCCTAAATTGGCTAATTTGTCAGCAACATCATTCCCTTCTCGAAATGTATGAGAGCAACGGAAAACCATGTTTTGCAATTGGAGAATACAATTGTTCCAGCATGTCTGGAGTGATCAAGGAGGAGAGAAGGATCCAGAAGCGAAACAGGATATCACGTTAGAAGAATCACTTTCAAGCCATAGATTTTGCCAACCCCGCGCATGAGCCAATTCCACAGCAATGATGACAGCATGGAGCTCCGCATAGAAAGAAGTATGATGCCCCAAGCTTAGGGAGAAACCACCAAGAAAATAGCCTGCAGAATCTCGGAAAACCCCGCCACAAGCCGCAGGACCCGGGTTACCTTTAGCAAGGCCATCAGTATTCACTTTGACCCAAGAAAAAGGAGGGGGATGCCAAAGAACAGGGACTATAAAAGGAGCTTTACAAGATTTAGCCGAGATTCCAAGAGAGACTAAAAGTTGCCTATCCAAAATGCCTTGTACATGACCAAGGGATGAGAACTCCAACCTGGCTAATCCAAGCCAAGGTGGAATGGCAAAGGCGTGAGAAGGAAGAGGGTTTACTTTCAAACTTCACTTTGTTACGCATCTTCCAAATAGCCATTAGCAAGAAAAACCTTGAAGCTAGCCATACATTACGAAGTTGTGGAGAAAACCGTTTTAACACAAAAGTAAGCCAAAAGTCAAACTTCACTTTCTACGTTTGGTTTAGTGGTTAAGATTAGCATGGCATTCTTATTTTGTCATGAGATCATGGATATGGACATGGACAGGGACATGATAATCATCCTCATAGTCATGAGGATCCCGATGAGACTCATAACCATGGGATTACTGTGACGACACATCACTCTTACCATCATGAGGTGCACTGCAATCACGATGGCAAACACCGTCATATAGTTGAAACCGCGGAACCTCTACTCAAGCATAGCTGTGAAGGTGAAAAGAAACCGAAGAAAAATGTGCAGGGGGCTTATCTTCTTGTACTTGGCGATTCCATTCAGAGTATCGGAGTGATGATTGGTGGAGCAATTATATGGTACAAGCCCGAGTGGTAGATTGTTGATCTGATATGCACCCATGTATTCTCAGTAATCGTGTTCTCGACCACAATCCCGATGTTGAGGAACATTTTGGGTGTTCTGATGGAGAGCACTCCGAGAGAGATTGATGCTACAAAGATTGAGAAAGATCTCTGTGAGGTGGATGAGGTAGTTGCCATTCATGAATTGCACATCTGGGCGATAACTGTTGGTAAGGTACTAATCGCTTGCCATTTTATCGTTAAGCCAGATGCTAATGCCGACATGGTACTGGAAGAGATTATAAACTACATCAAGCGAGAATATAATATCAGTCATGTAACGATTCAGGTAGAGTGTCAGTAGAGTCTGAGAGAGATGATTTGCCAAAGTTTTTGAGTGTTTTAATTAGGTCAGTTTTGTGTTTTAAGACTTCAATTTTCCTCCATAGTTAGAAAGATCATCTGTTATCTCTTTGGTTGCTCTTATATATGTTTCTGATGTAAGACTTCACTTTTGTCAACATACTAAACCATAGTTACAAATAAAATTCCATCTATATATCATTCGTTCGAAATCGCCCAATAGGTTATTTTCTGATTTTTTTTTATACAAAAAATATTTTTATTTTAAATTAATTTAAACTGTGATCAATGTCGCAACTGACTCATGTGTGGGTAAGTTTCTCTCAATACACACAAATACTTGAAAAAATTTGGCATTCTAAAAGGGAACTGGGAATTTGGGAGGTCACTATAAGTCATATAGAAACAGGGTTTAATATCCCGCTAATGTATGTTTAGTGTCGTTCAAGTTCATTTTCGATCAAAGTTTATAATCGGGCCTATTTGTGCATACTTCACCAAACACAAAACTTGCCAAATTTTGTATCTTGTAGGGCATATGTTTGGGATTACTTCTAGAATGACTAAAAGTCTTTCTGATAATAAAAAACACTTTTATGAACATGTGTGGATCATGATCTCTTGTATCACCACGTGATGTGTGAGACAACATGCGGATATATAGCCGGGTACGTTCACGGTTTAGTAAATTCAACTGCAAAAGTGCTGATATGTAAGATCTGATGGCTCTATATAAATGATGAATTATCTTTGTGAGAAATCTTTTGTTTTTCTTTTTTCGTCCTATCGCATAGCTTCGAGCCTGTCCTCTTCTTAATTTTTTTTTTTTTTTTTGAATGCCGTCCTCTTCTTAGTTTAATTTGAAATAGAAATATCGTTTGTAAATTTGTAATCAATCTCTGATTGCACAGGGCACAAGGAAGATATGAGGCCAATCTCTTATCTTGCAAATGATTTCTTAACTCGATCAAAAACTCACTATTATGGTTCTGATCGATTGAGATTAAAATATCAAATTATATGCTTTGTGCATACGAGTTCACAATGTATTTCAACAATGTGAGTAAAATTGAAAATACCGAGAAATATAAAGCTCTGATAAATAATAAAAGAACACTACTTGCTCGTTATAGTTAAAGAGTCATTTCTCTTTACCTATAAAACCGTTGACAAATATACATAAGCGACGTAGGAAAGCATTTTTGAACATGTGCTAAATTGTGGTATGCATGTACGGAGGAACAAGTACGAAGCCAAGATTTTCCGTCAACCTTTGCTTAGTGGCACAATTGATTATCCAATTGAAGCCTTCTTCTCAAATATCCTCTCCCTTGCCTTCCTTGCCTGAAAAAACAAAACCCAAATTCTATGAAGATCCGGAAGAAAAACTAAGTGCTACTAGACTAAATGATCATATGCCGAAATTATGAAGAGATTGAAGTTAGAAATAGACCTGCTTTTCCCAATTTGTACGAATTGTTACCAAGGAGAGCAGAACCGTTTGCACAAAAGAACCAACTTGTATCCCAATCCAAAGTCCCCTTCCTCTTTGGTGTACCAAGAAAGCCAATAGTGCAGCAACTGGGATCCCACAGAGATAAAATGCTCCAAGGTTTACGTAAGCCCCTATATGCTGCCACCCAGTTCCTCTAGCAACACCTGATTTTTAATCTCGAGATTAAAAATTTAAACAATGTAATTATCTCTAAGCAAGATGCTTAATTAGCTTATTGGCAGTAAAAATATAACAAAACATTTAACCTGTAAGGACCCCTTGAAAGCTGTCTAGAATAAGAGACAGACAAATTAGAGGTGCCATGGCTATGACATAATCGACGACGTCCTTCTCCTTGCTAAAAATGTAGCCAAATATGTGCCGGCAGGCGAACAGGGTTGTGGTTTCTATACTGGTCTCTATGGCTGCTAGAAACACTGCGACGCGAGCAGCTAAACGCGCACCTTCTGGGTTACCGGCTCCTAGTTCATTTGCAACCCTAGTACTATACAATTTTGCATGCAAAATGTAAAGTTAAAAAGATCGATTTGTTAGTTAATTTTTATGCAGATTTTAACTGTATTGATTAAGCATACCTTACTGCAGCACCAAAGCCATATGGTATTGCATAGAGTGTTGAAATGGTCTGGAGACTGTCCAGAAACAATTTGATTAGATCTAATCAAATCCAAATTCAAAAACTGGTTTTAAAATTTCTACATAAATTATAGAACGAAAACATAAAAACTTACCATACAGACAGTACTGAAGTTTCGAGGGCCGGATTTGGTAAAAGCCCGGAGAGCAAGATAAGCAATTCGAATGACCACCACTCAAGGCTACAAAAGCCATCAACAAGAATCAATTGCAAAGACTTTTGACGTTTACTGAGGAGCTAATCTCGCCTAATCCTGTATTTATTTACTTATTTTTAATTTTAAAAAAAACAAGGAAATATTTTATGAAAACATGTCAGAAAATTCTAGTTGAAGAGCTACCATAACATTAGTGCAGAAGGGATTGAAAAGCGAAAGAACTCTCCGATTCCTTCGAATATCTCCTTAGAAATGGGAGCTCGGGTTTTCGAACAGGCAGAGGAAAACTTCATGTACATTCCAAGTAAAATCAAATTGAGCCAGTAGGATATACTGATTGCTAATGCTCCTCCAAGGTGATCCAGCCCGGACTTGAAGACGAGAGCCCAACAGAGAGGAATATGGATCAAGAGGGTGACGACAGAGCTTACAAGCATAGGAAATGTCAAACTTTGTGCCTGAAAGTATCTAACGAGTGGTTGAAGGGCAGCATGAGCGAAAAGACCAGGTAGAAGCCAGATTGTGAATTTTCTGGCTTCGCGAGAAATGTCAGGGTTTTGACCCATCAAAATTAGTAACTTGTCCATGAATATCCATATCAAAGATAAAGGAAGACAAACTAAGGTGAGGGAAAATATAGCAGTGTAAGTATGAAGTCCAACTTTCTTAAATTCTTCTGCTCCAAATGCTTGTCCACATAAAGTTTCCAATGCACTTGCCATCCCTAGCTGTCAGCATGTTACAAAAATATACTTAACTAGTTTCTACAAACAACGAAAGAACAAAAATGGAGGATGAAAGGCTTACGAAAAGACTAAAGCCGGTGACCCCAGAGAGGGAGATAGCTATGGAGGTGCTAGAGAGAGCAAGCTCGCCAAGTTGACCTACCATCATCATCGAAACAACGCGCAATAAGCTCTGGGATAAGTTCACAGCAATCATGGGTGCTGCTATGTAACACAACCTCTTTGCTTCTTGGAAGGAAGAACGCCATGTTACAACGGGTGCTTTCACATCGACCATGACCTCTCTCTAGGATGAAGTAATAGTCTGTACTCTCCAAATTTCCATTATTTATGGAATTTTGAGTAAATTAAACTCACGTTTTCGTGCTATTTCTTGTTTTTATTCTCTTCCTTTAAGAAAATACAAAGTGAGATTATTGATTTAAGGGAGTTTTAAAGAAAAGCCCACGGTACTGTTCACTTTAACAAAAAACCACATTTTTACACTAAAAAGTCACTCCTGATACTATTCACTTTATCCTTTATTTTGTCCTTATCATTAAAACTCAAATTTTCAAGCTCTTTTCATTAGTTTTCCTTTGATTTAATCCACACCTAAGTTTGTGTGTATGTGTGTAAACTCCAGGAATCAAAATAAACAAAATGTAGATGTTGGCTTGTATTGGATAAGTGGTTTTATCAAAAGGATAGCAGAGTAAATGAATAAAACTCGACGTAGTTCTTTTAGCACGAAATGTTTCTCGATGAATAAAATTAAGCTCATCAAGCTTAAATCAGTTGTACAATGCATTATCCATCATTAGAATTTAGACACCTTCATTGATATATCCTCTCCCTTGCCTTGGTTGGAACATAGAAAAACCCAACGTATGTTAAGATCCTTGTAATTAACAAAGGCTGGTAAAATTGAGAGATTTTTCAATGGACTGGTATAAGGGTGGTACACTACGTGTCACTATACAAATGGTGAGATATGTGTACTAAAAAAGTTAATAACTTAAAAAATGAAATTTCCCACTTCTATTAAAACACATGGTGTACCACTTATGTTCCCGTCACAATTAAAAATTTGTCGGTAAAATTAGGCAATTTTAATAATAAAATGTTGTTGTTTTGTATTAGCTGCTATATCAATGAGTTTTACTATAACCTTTGTCTTTTGGTTGCCAAGACAATAAAAAGGAAGTACCAATACCGAGGGCGAAGTTTCAAGAAAACGATTTTCAGCTTATAGTATAGAAAAATGTTTGCACGAAAGCGAAAGCGAGTAGAATGGTTTGCACGAAAGATAAAGCCGGTGACGCCACAGAGGGAGATGGCTATGGAGGTGCTAGAGGGCAATAAGTACCGAGGTAGAATCACGGCAACATGCATTTTGGCAATAACAAGATCTCTTCCATATCTGTCTGTGAAGTGTCTTGGCCACCTTTTGCACGCTCAGCCTGCGTTAAAGTAATATACACACAACTATTCGGTCTTGGTTGGTTGATCACTAAATGACGGTACGGTCGTTACCACCGAATGACTAACTGTTCGGTCTTGGTTGGTTGATCAACTAAGTATCCGGTCTTGGTTGGTTGATCACTTATTTGACGTAGTGTGTCGAAATATTGTCGAAAATAGCGGCGGGATTCTGCTGAACATTATTTTAAGATGCAATTTTACTTCTTTTTCCGGCCTTGTGTTCGATTAATTGATTTTCTTGAAGAATGATATAAGAATCTCTGAATTTAGAAGAAAAATGGAAGTCTTTCCAGAAAATAGATGCGGAAGGCGATCTAAATTATTGAGTGGTTGGTGTTGAATAAAGAAAGTTGTGATTCCACCATAACGATTTTTTTTCCTAAGTCAAATGCCTAGAAAAAAAATTGTATAAAATATAGCCATTTCTTGTACATAAATAGGATCACCTCCTCGAAACAACAGGGATGCTGGCTAGGACTAGTTCAATTGGTGCTCTGGCTAGGCCAATTACTGAGTGGAATCAACAACTTACATTAGTACTTACATTAGCTTAGATGCAGTGGTATCCGCATTTTTTCACTGAGAGTTCCAGATTGAAGAAGAGGCATATCAAAATATGGTGCGGCAAAACCCAAATCGAGATGAATGGAAGATGCATTTGGAACCAACTTGTTTTTCTAGATTAGTCGAGGTATTCATTGAAAAGTCTTAATGCTACCTTCGACAGTCTTGAGACCGTAAAAGCAATATGGGAAGTAGCCTAACCTATAAGCTCCTGCAGAATCTTTCCTCCCATCAATATAAAATTCATTCTCAACATTGACTGTACAAGTTGGGAAGCGGTGAAAATGGAGGAAGAATCGGGAGGGGGGTGGGGGTGGGTTTGTTGGAATTTTTGATTGGGTATTTTAAAATGCAACTCTTCATTAGTCACTTAATACTATTCAATTTGTTTTAAAGTCTTAATTTCAGTCTTTATTTGTAAAACCAAAACTGATGCTTTAAAAGGGGTTTATAATGTTAGCATTTGATTGTGCAATAATGCTCTTTGAATTCACATTATCTGGCCAACGTCCGTTTGTGATTAAGCCTATATATACACTACTATTGCGTAAATAAAAAGATGAGAAATATAGAGCTCCAATCTTCTGTCCCTTTCACTTCTCTAAGTCTTCAATCCATATCTTTCATTGTTCACTTTTATACTAAAGTAAATATTGGGCTGTTCATCCAATTCAAGTATTGCGAGTGTAAGCTTACAAGGATTATAGATTGTTGTATTCTGAAAGGTAGGGCGCCATAATCTGCTACATCGAGACTTAGTCTTAGAGAGGCGGAATGTACTCTTAAGAACAGTGAACTTACACGCCTCAACCTAAATCTTGTTCTAATCAAGGATCGATGAAGAGTATTCTCTAAAGGATCAAGTAAAATTAGTTAGATGTTTGTTAAATGTTTGTTAGGTTTCTTATGTAAATAGACAGATTAGACAAGGGTATAATTGTAATTGTAAGGGCAGTATATTGTCTATATATACACTGCCATATCATTGTAACTTTTAATAAAGAATTAATATAAGAGAGATATTTAGAAACTGTGATTTCTACATGGTACCATCGCCAAATCGCCTCACGGCTTCTTCGATCCTGTCATTTTCTTCTGCTCCTTTCTGATCTTCTTCTCCGGTGAAATTGATTGCGTTGTTCTTCTACTTCGATTCAGGTTCTCGACTTCTTTTTCTTGAATCTTCATGGCGTCTCCCTCTGCATCCTCATCTCCAATTGAGTCGGTGCCTCCTCCAAACCCTAATTCTTCTTCCCCAAATCTCAATTCCTCTCAAATGTATAATTCTCTTACGATCCAGAACATTGGCAGCATGGTTCCGATCAAGCTCCGGCGATCCAATTATCTGCCATGGCGTGCTTTGTTTGCTCCGATTCTTCGTCGCTACAAGCTCCTTGGGATTGTTAATGGCACTGAGCCTTGTCCATCTCCCTTTCTTCCTGATCGCTCTCTTAATCCTGCTTTTGAGCAATGGTATGAGAAAGATCAGAATCTGCTTATCTGGTTCAATTCAACGCTCTCTGAGGAAATCATTCCGTTCACAGTCGGTGTCTCTTCCGCTCGTGATCTCTGGCTCAAACTTGAGCAACGTTTTGGTGGTGTCTCGGATGCACACATTCATCAATTACGTTCGAAGCTTCAAAATATTCAGAAAGGTTCTCAGTCCATGTCTGACTATCTTCAACAAATCAAGGAGATCTCCGATTCTCTCACTGCTGCTGGTGTATCTTTCACTGATCGTGATCTCATTGCCGCAACTCTTGCTGGTCTCTCTGATGATTTTGAATCGTTTACTGATTCTATCTTACTTCGCCTTTCGTCTACTTCTTTGGATGAATTACATGGCCTGTTGCTCACTAAGGAGTTATCCATGGAGCGTCGTAAGAAAATCTCTTCCTCTGAGCCTTTTCATGCCTTTTCTGTGCAAGGTCAACCGCCTCTACTTCCCACACCACCACAGGCTCTTGCTGCTCAGACTCCTGGAGCATCACCACTTCAGAATTCCTTTCGGTATAATTCTAACCGAAGCTACAATTGTGGTTCTAATCGAGGCTACACCCGTGGTTCCAATCGAGGCTCCAATCGTGGTTTTAATCGTAGCAACTCCAACTCTAGTTTCTCTCGTGGTTCTTATAATTCTGGATTCAACCGTCATGCCTCTCCTTCAGGTCACAAAACTTCTTGTCAAATTTGTGGTTCTACTAGCCATGAAGCTCTTGATTGCTTCGACAGAATGAATCCAGAAATCTCAGGCAAGTTTCCCCCAGCTAAACTTGCTGCCATGTGTGCTCATTACACTGCGAAGTCCTCCAATTCTTGGCTCATAGATTCGGGTGCTACCTCTCACATTACAAATGATATCTCCAATATTCAATCTCCAACTCCTTACCATGGTGAAGACAAGGTGTACATCGGAGATCGTAAAGGTCTGTCTATTGCTCATACTGGCACATCTACTTTGCATACTCCTGCTTCTTCTTTTCAATTACACAATGTTCTTCATGTGCCTCATATGAAACATAGTCTACTCTCTGCCTATCAGTTTATCAAAGATAATGATTGTTCATTGACTCTTGACATTCATGGATCCTCTGTCAAGGATCGTTTTACGGGGAGGACGCTTTTGCGGGGCCCAGTTAGAGGTGGATTCTTTCCTCTTCAAGGCTCTTTTTCCTCCAAAGCTCCTACCTCTCCTACTGCACTAGTAAGTAGTTCTACTAATGTTCGTATTTGGCATAGCAGACTTGGTCACCCCTCTTCTGTTATCTTTCGGAAAGTTCTGTCTACGAATAAAGTTGTTGTCCAAGGCAGATCGTCTCCCGACTTCTTTTGCAAAGACTGTGCTTTGGCAAAGAATCACAAGCTTCCCTTTGGTACTACTCCATCTGCATCTTCGACCAGTCTTGAATTGTTGCATTGTGATGTCTGGGGGCCGTCTCCTGTTGTATCCGTCAGTGGCTATAGATATTACTTGCTTATTGTTGATGATTACAGCAAGTATAGTTGGTATTTTCCCTTAAAGTCTAAGTCTTCTGTCTTTTCAATCTTTGTGGAGTTCAAATCCTATGTAGAGAACACTATTGGTAATAAAATCAAGGTTGTTCGATCTGATTCAGGGGGTGAGTTTACAAGTCATCAGTTTCAGCATTTTCTTAAACTTCATGGCATTTTACAACAGTTTAGTTGCCCTCATACTCCTGAGCAAAATGGATGCGTTGAAAGGAAACATCGCCATTTGGTTGAAACTGCTCGTACACTCTTAGTGCAATCTCAAGTGCCTCATATGTTTTGGGTTGAAGCTTTTTCTACTGCTATCTATCTCATTAATCGACTTCCACTTGGTGGTCTACTGCAATCCCCTTGGGAACTCCTCTTCTTCACTTCTCCGGATTATTCTCGCCTTCGAGTTTTTGGCTGTGGCTGTTATCCCTGGCTCAAACCCTATACGACTTCCAAGTTGGATAGTAAGAGTAAATCCTGTGTATTTCTTGGGTACAGTCTTCAACACAAGGGGTATCGTTGTCTTGATCCACTTACCCAACGTGTTTATATCTTTCGGCATGTACTATTTGATGAGACCACTTTTCCATTCCATACTCTATCCTCTGCCACTGTTCTTCCCCCTTCTTCATTTGCTGATACTTCCCAAGTCAATCCTGTGTCAACCTGCAATTTCCTATACATGCTCCTTCTTCCCCTGCTCCTTTGAGTTCATCACCTACTCCTTTGATCAATCCCTCCAGCACACATTCTCCTGTACCTCCACTGCATTCTCAAGTGCATCCCTCTCCTGTGCCCTCTTCAGTCACCTTATCTCCACTCTCCTCTCCTCCCACTAATATCCATCCTATGATCACCCGATCTAAAGCTGGTATCTCTAAACCCAAAGCCTACTCAGCCACCAACCATCCTTTACCCGACACTGTTGATGTTATTCCCTCTACTTATCTTCAGGCCTCTAAACATGCCCATTGGAGATCTGCTATGCAGGATGAGTATAATGCCCTGCAGTCCACATGCACTTGGTCTCTCGTTCCGTTTCAATCTCATCAGAATATTGTTGGCTGTAAGTGGGTGTTTCGGGTTAAGAAACATCCGGATGACACTATAGATCGATACAAAGCTAGGCTTGTGGCCAAAGGCTTTCATCAGCAAACTGGTTTGGATTACAAGGAAACGTTCAGTCCAGTTGCCAAACCAGTCACCATTCGCATTCTTCTATCTCTTGCCGTTCACTGTGATTGGTTTCTCAACCAATTGGATATCAGTAATGCTTTTCTGCACGGAGACCTTCAAGAAGATGTCTATATGCAGCAACCCCCTAGTTTCAGTGATCCCAATTATCCTAATCATGTCTGCAAACTTCGAAAATCCTTGTATGGATTGAAGCAAGCTCCTCGGGCCTGGTTTGACAAACTCTTTGTAGTTCTGAAGTACTTGGGATTCCATCAATCACAATCTGATGCTTCTTTGTTTGTAATTCAAACACCTGTCCCTATCATTGTCTTGGTGTATGTCGATGACATTCTTGTCACCGGTCCAAGTCCTACTGCTTGTCACAGTTTCATTCAGAAACTCAATACTATTTTTCCTGTGAAGGACTTAGGCCCCTTGCATTATTTTTTGGGTCTTGAGGTTCAGAGATCCTCTGCTGGTCTTTTCCTACATCAAAGCAAGTATATCCTTGACCTGCTTCAAAAGACAAACATGGCTGGTGCTAAACCCTGTCTTACATCTCTTGGGTCGGTCCAACTTGATCACACAGGTTCCTTGTTACCTGATCCACACGAGTACAGATCCATTGTTGGTGCCTTGCAATACTTAACTTGGACCCGCCCTGATTTATCTTTTGTTGTAAATCAGGTCTGTCAATTTATGCATGCTCCCCGTGCACCACATCTTCAAGCAGCTAAACACATTCTCAGATTTCTGAAAGCAACAGTCAGTCATGGTTTGTGGTTCAAGAAATGTGATATTCATCTTACTGCCTATTCTGATGCTGATTGGGCCGGCTGTCCTTTTGATCGCCGCTCTACTAGTGGATATTGTATATTTCTGGGATCCAATCTTATCAACTGGAGTGCTAAGAAGCAACCAACGGTTGCTCGTTCCTCCACTGAAGCCGAATACAGGTCGTTAGCCCACACAGCAGCTGAAATCACATGGATTTGTAAAGTGTTCAAGGATCTTGGTCTTCACCTTCCTCATGTTCCTTCTCTCTGGTGTGACAACCTGTCTGCAATATCTCTTGCTTCCAATCCAGTTTTCCATGCTCGCACCAAGCATATAGAACTTGATTACCATTATATTCGAGAGCTGGTCCTTGCCAATCTTCTCAAAGTTCAGTATGTGTGTTCTCAAGATCAGTTAGCCGACATTCATACCAAATCTCTGTCTAAATCCCGATTTCTATACTTGCAATCCAAGCTTTCTCTTGGTCCTTTTGATGCATCCAAGTTCAGCTTGAGGGGGTGTAAAGGATCAAGTAAAATTAGTTAGATGTTTGTTAAATGTTTGTTAGGTTTCTTATGTAAATAGATAGATTAGACAAGGGTATAATTGTAATTGTAAGGGCAGTATATTGTCTATATGTACACTGCCATATCATTGTAACTTTTAATAAAGAATTAATATAAGAGAGATATTTAGAAACTGTGATTTCTACATTCTCTACCTACCAAAGATAAGTATTTCATTGTTGTTTCATTATTTTTATATGGTTTACCATTTTTGTAAAGGAAATTTTATTTAAATCCATGTAACCTCTGTTTACACCCAACTTAAATTTTAAATGTTAATTGTCTATTACCCGATTGCTGAATTACTATTAAGTACAAAATGAAATTAATAATAAAACTCAAAATTATCAATAAACTCAAACATTATAATTAAACCCTAGGATCACTCTTTGTCTATCCTACGTTCATTCCGGCTAAAACCCTAATAGCTCTCATAGAGAAAACCAAGTTTATTTATTTATTGATGGATCGTGATTTTGAAGTTTTGAATCCTCCAATTTATCCTACGTTTATCAAAATACCAATGCACCAATATTAGTTCCAGCTTTACTAGCTAAACAACAGCCAAAGGCATCGAACGATCGAAGCTCCCACAAAGAGCTTTAGCTTGACTCGATTTCTTCTTCTTCATTCCTCTTTTGATGATCTCCTCCTCTAGTCCCATAGATTTTTTCCCAAATGAAATTGAGGCCTGGGTCAAGATATGTGCCATATTACTATTGTCTTTTGTTGCACCTCTATGAATAAGTATCCTAGTAATCCCAACGTAGTGCAAAGACTCAGCAATCTGCAGTGCAGTCACACCTTTGTTAGTTCAAGCTTCAGCATCATCTCCTTTCTTTACCAACATCTCAATCGCTTCCGCATGTCCTGACTCTGCTGCACAGTGCAACACGGTGTATCCAATCCAGACTTGAATATTAGAATCCAGCAGAGAGGAATATGGAATAAAAGAGTGGCGAAAGAACTTATGACCATAGGCGTTAATAAACTCTGAGTTTGGAAGTACCGAACGAGTGGATGAAGAGTTGCATAAGCAAATAGAGCAGGAATAAGCCAGATTATGAACTTGCCGGCTTCACGAGAAATCACAGGGTCTTGACCGGTGAAAATCAGTATCTCCTCCATATAAATCCATATCAAAGATAAAGGAAGACAAACCAAGTTGAGAGAAAATATGGCAGTGTAAGTTTCAAGTCCAAGTTTCTGACATTGTTCTGCTCCATATGCATGCCCACACAGAGTTTCCAGTGCACTTGCCACTCCTGTCGGTTCAAACAGCAAGTTACAAATCAAATTAGTTTTGCGAGACAGATTATTTCTACGCTAAAATTTATGTGGTTATGCCAGTTGATCATGGCAGTTTGTACCCGAGTTCAAATCTCATCTCAATAGACGTAGTAGCTTAGAATATCATATTGTGAAAAGATATGGACTTTTGATTCATAAAAACAGAACAGAAGTTTCATGCATTCTATACATGGTAAGGTTAATTGGGATTTCTACCAACAGAAACCAAACAAAAGATGAAGAAGAAGATGGAAGGAAGATAGAGACTTACAAAAAGACTGAACCTGGTGATGCCGGCGAGGGAGAAAGCAATGGAGGAGCTGGAGAGAGCAAGTTCACGCAGGTGACCAACCATCGTCACTGAAATGAACCGCAGGATGAAGTGGGAAAGAACCACAGCAACCATGGGTCCTGCAATGCCTCCCAACCTCTTCACTTCTTCGAAAAAAGAACCCCATGTCAGACAACAACTACTACTACTTGAATTTCTACTTCTTCTTTGTTGCTCTTTACTGTAATCTGACAATAGCAAGCTCCCTTCCATGGCTGTGTCTTTTGCTGTGGAACTCAATCGCCGCGGCGGCATTTGCAAAGAGTGGTTTGTATACCGCCAATATGACAGCAAGAGAAGCAAACCAGTTATGTAGCATCATTATTTGCATAGTGGTAGTTTACATATTTTCTAAAGATTCTGTGCAGATTTTTTTAATATTATACAAAAATGGAGCAATTATTTGCTTGCTTTATTTGCTAGGCTACAAAAAAAGAGCCAATGTGACAGCAAGAAAAACAGAGCAAATATTATACGGCTGATTTGAAATGAATAAAAAATAAAAATCACGTTTTACACGTTAATTTTCGATATAGGGGTTGAGAAAGAAGTAATCCTTGTATTGGATGTGTGAATAAATTGCATAACTCAGCTGAGTTTTTGTCAACTTTACACATCTTATCATGATAAATTTGCTGATTCAGAACTCAGCTGTTCTTTCTTGCCGGATATTGCAGTACACTTTCCGGAGACATTCTGATACAGATGTTGGGCAGGTACTGCAATGCAAGCTATCAGTAGATTCAGGACACCATGTTGCATTCGAGAACGTCTATCTCACTTGATCGTAGTCAAGACCGAATACCACAAGTCTATATGTATGAATCATATTCGAATATGTTATTACAAATTTTTTTAGTGCCAGAAGAATGGATAAAGCTAATACTTTCTTCTTATTCAAGCGACAGAGAAAATTGTGCTCCTCAAAACTCATTACTCTCTGCCTTGAAACACAAGTCATTAACTTGTGGGGAGCTTCCCTCAAATATCCTCTCCCTTGCCTTAGCTGCCTGAAACATCAAAATCCTTTCAGCAATGTAAATTGTTGCGTCTATAGATGGCTACTACCATTAAGGAAATACCAAAGCCATGGAGAGTTTGAAGAAATAGAACACATCTTGGGACAGTTTAAGAAAATTAGACTTGTAGTCATAAGATTTGAAATGTTCTTCATCTCCCTCCCAAATTCTTTCCAACCAAACAGAAAATAGTGGAATAGAACAACATTATCAAGAAAGTTAGGGTTGATGAATATACCTGCTTTTCCCAATTTGTACCAATTGTTACAAAAGAGAGCATAACGATTTGCACAAAAGCACCAACTTGTATTCCAATCCAAAGGCCCCTTCCTCTCAGCTGTACCCAGAAAGCCAATGTGGCTGCAACTGGAATCCCACAAAGATAACACGCTCCAAGGTTTATGTAAGCCCCTATATGCTGCCACCCAGTTCCTCTAGCAATACCTGGTTTAACCATCCACAAAACACATAACATTAGACTAAAATGAAAGAACTCAATCGTTTATTGGTAATAGGAGAAGATAAAGAAAAAAAAACCTGAAAGGACCCCTTGCAAACTGTCTAGGGCAGCAGCCAGGCAAACTAGAGGAGCCATGGTTGTGACGTAATCGATGACTTCTTTCTCATTGCTAAAAGTGTAACCAAATACATTCCGGCAGGCAAAGAGGGTCGTGGTTGTTATACTTATCTCTGCGACTGCAAGAAACATCACAGAAAAAGTAGCTATTCGAGCACCTTGTGGGTTACCAGCTCCTAGTTCATTTGAAACTCTAGTACTGCACAATAGGCGAAGAAAGAAAAAGATAAGTTGATGGTATAAATGTAATCTGATGTTATAAATATGCTTGAGCATACCTTGCTGCAGCAGCAAACCCATAAGGCATTGCATAGAGTGTCGAAATCGTCTGCAGACTGACCACAATCAGTTAGAATAATCACTTTTCTTCTACATGGTGATCAAATTGACAAATTGATTTTTATTACACAGAATATATACCATACAGACAGAACTGAAGTTTCAAAAGCCGGATTTGATAAAAGTCCAGACAGCAAGATAAGCAGCTCATATGACCACCACTGAAGGCTACAACCATCAATAAAAATCAATCAAATAAAGAAATGATGTTTGAAATAAAATATTGTAAGAATCAAACATAGTGAATCGTCTTCCTGAGACTAAAATGCAAAAATAAACTGGGTACCATATCATTATTGCAGAAGGGATGGCAAAGCGAAAGAACTCTCCGATTCCATGGAATACCTCCATAGAAATTGGAGCTCGGGTTTTAGAACAGGTAGCAGAAAACTTCATGTACAATCCAAGTAGAATTGCATTCACCCAATAAGAAATACTGATTGATAATGCTCCTCCAAGGTTGTTCAGTCCAGACTTGAATACTAGAAGCCAACACAGAGGAATATGGAACAGAAGGGTCGCACAGGAGCTTATGAGCATAGGAATTATTAAACTTTGTGTCTGAAAGTATCTGATGAGTGGCTGAATAGTGGCATAAGCGAAAAGCGCGGGAATAAGCCAGATTGTGAACTTGCCGGCTTCGCGGGAAATTACAGGGTCTTGACCCATGAAAATCAGTAACTTCTCCATATAAATCCATATCAAAGATAAAGGAAGACAGACTAAGTTGAGAGAAAATATAGCAGTGTAAGTGTGAAGTCCAAGTTTCTGATATTGTTCTGCCCCATATGCTTGACCACAGAGAGTTTCCAATGCACTAGCCATTCCCAACTGTTCAAACAGCAAGTTACAAAATCCACTTAGTTGTAAGAAAGAGATCCATACAAAAACCAGTACATGATCTACCCTTCAGCAATGCATGGCTAATGGTTTCAATCTTGCATTATCACACTAAAACCCGTCATTATTCGATGTTAATACTACATCTACGATGAACTTCGTACTCAATCATCATCAAAATTTGTTTCTTATAAGGTTATAATGAAGTGGTGGTTTCATGATATACATCATAGCATCCTTACATCTACAGTCTTTTTGCAAACCCACGGTGCACGGAGATTTAATTTCTACGTGGTTTGTGGACAATGTTTGCGCAGGAAGCATTTTTTAGTGGACAAAATAGTTTATGAGAAGACAAATTAATCTGAAAGCGCAACTGTTGTCATGCAGTGAATCTTAGCAAAGATGCCCCAATAGCAGCAGCAGCAAAGTCCAATTAAACTCGTGATCAGCCGGTTGGTGGCAAAATCCTAATGAACCTCTTATAATTAATGAAGTATATCCTTAAACCTTTGGCCAAAACAAAAAGACAAAATTTTGTGCTTTGTCTCGACTCTCTTGTCATAGATGATACCCAGTGCAGTGGAACTAAGTCATTCATGATTCCGGTGCATATTTGTTGGTAATATTTACCACCCTATTTATTACTATTGAATTGGATTAAATTTTCAGATTTGTATTTATCCGCTACACATATCTCAAAATTTAAATTCAATGGTAATAAATGAGTGGCGAATATCACCATCACTTAAAGAGTGTGAGCAAAAATATTCCCCATATCATATAGTTCAATAAAATCGACAGAATCCAAAGGCAATCTTTGGTGCCGTGGTGTCGTATTCATCAGAGAATATCAGAAGAAGTGATTAAAAATATGGTAGTGCTATTCACACATTCCATGCACTTTTGTTAATTTTTATCCGTTGATGTTCTTCATTTCATTCGATCTAACGGTCGAAAATTGAGATAGGTGTGTGAGAAGTAAAAATAAGTGTGTGGATAGCACCAGCATAAATATATAGCAAAATTGCAACCCAATATAAAAAAATTAAAACTGTCCAGATGCAATGCAACTGGGTGTAGATTAGAGCAAATATTCAAATACAATCATGCAGGAAGTATATTATAATCTATAGTGCTGGTTTGGTTTGTGTTTTAACTTTTTCACTCACGAGTCTCTTTCCCAACAAATTATAGTAGTTTAGAATCTCGCATTTTGAAAAACAATGTATACTTGATTCATGAAAGAAAAAAGATAGAATGTTTTATTGGCATTTCTACTAACACATAGCAAACAAAAATAGTTGGACATTAATTCCAAAAGATACGAATGAAGAAAGAAGGACGTACGAAAAGACTGAAGCCAGTGACGTTGGAGAGGGAGATGGCGACGGCGGAGCTTGAGAGAGCGAGCTCGCCCAGGTGGCCGACCATCATCATCGAAATGATCAGCAACATATTCTGAGATAGAATCACGGCAACCATGGGTCCCGCTATGCATCCCAACCTCTTCACTTCTTCGAAGAAAGAAGTCCATGTCAGAATGCTTGTAGTACTATTTATTCTCTGTTGCTGCTCTTCTTCTCTGCGTTTTGGTAATAGCAAGCTCTCTTCCATGGCGACGTCTGCTGTGGAAGCGTGGAGCTCAATCAATGAGTAGTCGCCTAATGACGTTGGAGGTTTGGAATATATATGGCGATTGAGGAGGGAGATGTGGAGAAATTTTATACCTTTTCAAGGACAGAGGCCAGAAGTTTTCATTTTTCTATGACTGCGTGGTGGTAGTATACGACCAATACGACAGCAAGAGCAACGGACCAATTTGTACAATTTATTTGCTAATCTACAAAAACAGGCAAGATTTAAATTTAAAATAATATAAAAAAACTGACACTATTATGAGAAAATAAAAATGTTTTATTATCGTTCTCTTCACTAAATCAAAGCTTACTCTCGCTGCCAACAATCCCTCTTGATAGGTGATCTTGTAGTATGCACTCTCTCTCTCAAATGGGGTAGCCTCCTTTCCTCCTCACCTTTTGCAATCAATAAAAATGTTTTATTTCCCCCGCTGCCGGGTAAAAGGAAAACGTCCATCCTACCCCACTTGTATTGCAGGATAAATTTTACGAGACGGTTGAGGGATGGAATGGTCGATGCTGGTAGATTCAGACTGCAACTTTTGTGTAAGATTAATTAATCCAAGTAAATAAATATTTGGACCAATCCCCCGGACAAAAACACGATTTCTGGTTAAAACTTCAAAAAACATGTGTTGTTTGACTGTGGTTAGAGATGAGCTGAAATGCCTTCAGTCACATTAAAAATAGTCTTACCCCGAAGAATACCTCATGCTTCAACCAAAAAAAAAAAAAAAAAACAACTTGACAAGTGACAGACAATGAGACTTTTGGAAGTTCTGCTGTATCATATTATCCAACCCTCATATTTTTTGTTTTTTGTTATTTTCTATTCTCACTAAGTTTTTCCACATTTTGGATGGGTTTTCTCTCTGTGTGGTTAGCAGCAATAAACAAAGTCAAGTGGCAAAGATGCTAATTTAGTGAAAAATGGCAGAAGTGAGCTCAAGCGTTAAGACTAAATAGATAAGAGTTGTCACATCCCGACCCGGGCGGGACCACTTTCAGGGCCCGCTCCACCACCGTAGCACGATATTGTCCGCTTTGGGCTTACCATTCCCTCACGGTTTTGTTTTTGGGAACTCACGAGCAACTTCCCAGTGGGTCACCCATCATGGGATTGCTCTAGCCCCCTCTTGCTTAACTTCGGAGTTCCAATGGAACCCGAAGCCAGTGAGCTCCCAAAAAGCCTCGTGCTAGGTAGGGATGAGAATATACATATAAGGATCACTCCCCTGGGCGATGTGGGATGCGGGTTCCATCGGAACTCCGAAGTTAAGCGAGAGGGGGGCTAGAGCAATCCCATGATGGGTGACCCACTGGGAAGTTGCTCGTGAGCTCCCAAAAGGCCTCGTGCTAGGTAGGGATGGGAATATACATATAAGGATCACTCCCCTGGACGATGTGGGATGTTACAATCCACCCCCCTTAGGGGCCCGACGTCCTCGTCGGCACATACGCGACCAGGGTTAGGCTCTGATACCAAATTGTCACATCCCGGCCCGGGCGAGACCACTTCCCGGGCCCGCTCCACCACCGTAGCACGATATTGTCCTCTTTGGGCTTACCATTCCCTCACGGTTTTGTTTTTGGGAACTCACGAGCAACTTCCCAGTGGGTCACCCATCATGGGATTGCTCTAGCCCCCCTCTCGCTTAACTTCGGAGTTCCGATGGAACCCGAAGCCAATGAGCTCCCAAAAGGCCTCGTGCTAGGTAGGGATGAGAATATACATACAAGGATCACTCCCTTGGGCGATGTGGGATGTTACAAGAGTACCGCTATGGTCATGCACAAATTTATTTCACCACCTATTTTGTATGAAATTGTAGTGACACATTTCAATTTTTTTGGCAGCAACTGCAATGCAAGCTATTAGGAGATTGAGGACACAAGTCTATATGTACGAATCATATTCGAATATGTTATTACAAATTTTTTCTGTGCCAGAAGAATATGGATAAAGCTTATACTTTCTCCTTATTCCCGCGATAGAGAGAACCGTGCTCTCAAAACTCATTACTCTCTGCCTTGTCACACAAGCCATTAACTTGTTGGGGGGTTCCCTCAAATATCCTCTCCCTTGCCTTACTTGCCTGAAACATCAAAAGACCAACATCAAAATCCTCTCAGAAACATAAAACGTTGCGTCTATGGATGGCTACTACCATTAGTTTTGGACAGATGTTCTGTTTTAAGGGCCAAGATAAACCAAGGAAATACAAAAACAGTGGGGAGTTTGAAGAAAAAGAACACATCTTGGGACAGTTTAAGAAAATTTAGAATGGAAGTCATAAGATTCAAAATGTTCTTCGTCTTCCCTCCCAAATTCTTGCCAACCAAACAGAAAATAGTGGAATAGACGATCAACATTATCAAGAAAGTTAGGGTTGATGAATATACCTGCTTTTCCCAATTTGTACCAATTGTTATTAAAGAGAGCAGAATGATTTGCACAAAAGAACCAACTTGTATTCCAATCCAGAGTCCCCTTCCTCTCAGCTGTACCCAGAAAGCCAATGTGGCTGCAACTGGAATCCCACAAAGATAATACGCTCCGAGGTTTATGTAAGCCCCTACATGCTGCCACCCGGTTCCTCTTGCAATACCTGATTTAACCATTCACAAAACACATAACATTAGACTGAAACATGAAAGAACTCAATCGTTCATTGCTAATAGAGAAGATAATGAAATTGACCTGAAAGGACCCCATGCAAACTGTCTAGGGTAACGGCCAGGCAAACTAGAGGAGCCATGATTGTGACATAATCGATGACTTCTTTCTCATCGCTAAAAGTGTAACCAAATACATTTCGGCAGGCAAAGAGCGTGGTGGTGGTTATAGTTGTCTCTGTGACTGCAAGGAACATCGCAGCGAAAGTAGCTATTTGAGCACCTTGTGGATTACCAGCTCCTAGTTCATTTGAAACTCTAGTACTGCACAAAAAGCAAAGAAAGAAAAAGATAAGCTGATGGTGTAAATGTAATCTGATGGTATAAATATGTTTGAACATACCTTGCTGCAGCAGCAAATCCAAAAGGTATTGCATAGAGTGTCGAAATCGTCTGCAGACTGTCCCAAACAATCAGTTATAAAATCACTTCTTTTTTCTACATGGTGATCAAATTGACACACTGATTTTTATTATACTGAATATATACCATACAGACAGAACTGAAGTTTCAAGAGCCGGATTTGGCAAAAGTCCAGAGAGCAAGATAAGCAGCTCAAATGACCACCACTCGAGGCTACAACCATCAATGAAAATCAATCAAATAAAAAAAAGATTTTTGAAATAAAATATTGTAAGAATCAAGCATAGCGAAGCGTCTTCTTGAGACTAGAATCCAAAAAAGAAACTGGGTACCATATCATTATTGCAGAAGGGATGGCAAAGCGAAAGAACTCTCCGATTCCATGGAATACCTCCATAGAAATTGGAACTCGGGTTTTTGAACAGGCAACAGAAAACTTCATGTACAATGCAAGTAGGATCACATTCACCCAATATGAAATACTGATTGCTAATGCTCCTCCAAGGTTGTTCAGTCCAGACTTGAATACTAGAAGCCAACACAGAGGAATATGGAACACAAGGGTCACACACGAGCTTATGAGCATAGGAGTTATTAAACTTTGTGTTTGAAAGTATCTAATGAGTGGCTGAAGAGTGGCATAAGCAAAAAGCGCGGGAATAAGCCAGATTGTGAACTTGCCGGCTTCGTGAGAAATTACGGGGTCTTGACCCATGAAAACCAGTAACTTCTCCATATAAATCCATATCAAAGATAAAGGAAGACAGACTAAGTTGAGAGAAAATATAGTAGTATAAGTTTGAAGTCCAAGTTTCTGATATTGTTCTGCTCCATATGCTTGGCCACACAGAGTTTCCAATGCACTAGCCATTCCCAACTGTTCAAACAGCAAGTTACAAAATCCACTTAGTTTTTGGAAAGAAATCTATACAGAAACTCGTCATTATTTTGTTATAATTCGTACTTAATCATCATCAATTTTTTTCTTAATCATTAAGTAGCTTCATGATATAAATCATAGCATCCTCACATCTGTAGTCTTTTTACAAACCCACAGTGCAGACAGATTTAATTTCCACATGGTTTGTGAATAATGTTTGCACACGAAGCATTTACAGTGGACAAAATAGTTACGAGAAGACAGATTAATCTGAATGTGCCACTGTTGTCATTTAGCAAAGATGCCCCAGCAGGTAACAGCAGCAGAGTCAAATTAAACTCGCATATTTTGCTTAATATAATCAGTGATTAGCTGGCCCCAGATTGGTGTCGTATTCGTACTCATCAGAAAGTATCTTGCTCTGATTAGATAAAGACATTTTAGCCAAAATGGTTGCGATTAGCATAATTTTAAGTTCTTATATTTGAAATCGATAGTAGTGGTCCGTGAGTTTGTCCACCATTAATAATTTTGGTTATTCCGAAAAAAAATCTTTGTTAAATAAGGATCAAAATGATAAAAATATCATTAATTTAATTAACAATATGCAAAAATAATTTGACAAAAATTGAGTGTATTTTTGTCATTTTATCCTTATTTAATAGAGTTTTTCTTCACAAAATAACCAAAATGATTGATGGTTGGACAAACTGGACCAATTCTATCGATTTTAAAGTTCAATGATCAAAATAAAATGTTATGCCAATCTTTGAGACCATTTTGGCTAAAAAAAAACCTTAAATATATAGCAAAATTGCAACCAAATACAAAAAAAATTAAAAATGCCAATGCAACTGGGTATGAATTAGAGCAAATATTCAAGTGCAATCATACGAGAAGTATATATAATCTACAATGCTGGTTTGGTTTGTGCTTAATTTTATGTTACGAGAAAAGTTTTGCAAACATATATTAAGTCAGTTGATTAAGATCTTTTGCACCCATCTCTTCCTCACACAAATTATAGTAGTTTAGAATCTTGCGTTTTAAAAAACAAAGTATTCTTGACTCGAAAGAGAAAAAAACGATTGGATGCTTTATTGCCATTTGTATAGACACATAGCAAACAAAACAGTTGAACAGTCCTTCCAAAAGATACGAATGGTGAAAGAAAGACTTACGAAAAGACTGAAGCCGGTGACGTTGGAGAGGGAGATGGCGATGGAGGAGCTTGAGAGAGCGAGCTCGCCCAGGTGGCCGACCATCATCATCGAAATGACCAGCAACAAGCTCTGAGATAGAATCACGGCAACCATTGGTCCCGCTATGCATCCCAACCTCTTCACTTCTTCGAAGAAAGAAGTCCATGTCAGAATACTTGTAGTGCTATTTCTTCTCTGTTGCTGCTCTTCTTCTCTGCGTTTTGGTAATAGCAAGCTCTCTTCCATGGCGACGTCTGCTGTGGAAGCGTTGAGCTCAATCAATGAGTAGTCGCCTAATACGTTGGAGGTTTGGATTTGGAATATATATGTGGATTGCGGAGGGAGATGTGGAGAAATTTTATACCTTTTTCAAGAACAGAGGTCAAAAGTTTTCATTTTTCTCTGACTCTGAGTAGAGTGGCAGTATACGACTAATATGACAGCAAGGAAACAGATCAATATGTACAATCTTTACTTGCTAACCTTAAAGAAAAGCAAGAATATAAGAAAAATAAAAATTTATCAACGCTAACGAAAGTTGATTGAGTTGGTAAGAAAAGAAAGGGCTAATATCCATCTGTAAGTCTTCAAAGAGGCTTGCGGCCTGCCCTGGAATGGGGTAGCCTCTCCTCCATGTAAACTTTATTTATTTATTTATTTTATTTTATGGAAAAACAAATTTATTCAAAAAGAAAAATCTGGACTACAAAATACAAATGTTTCCTGTACAATAAAAAAGAAAAACTTTTTTAGCAACATTGGGTTAACAAGTATTATGAATGGAGTGTCCATCACTAGAAATGACATCAGAAAGAAATTTAACATTTTCAGAAGACATGAGCCCAAGGTATAGAAGAAAATGATCGTGCAAGTAATTTGATATCCTCAATAATAGTAAGAAACTCACCATGGCGGTCTGCATTTGTTTAAAATAGAATCAATAATGGGTTGAGTCATCTTAACACAGACATTCTTAAAACATTTGATTTTTGCAAATTTCAATGCGGCACGTAAGGTAAGTGCTTTAGTTATAAATGTAGTATTCTCCCCAAGATTGTACGTCCTGGCAACAATAGAATACCCGTTATGATCTTTAATGACAAAATATGCAACCACAGTAAAATATTATCGATGGGTTTATAGATGAGTTAACTTAACAAGTGAAAGGACAAAAACACAGATGAATCTGCGGTTGAAATTTTTGAAAACACGTGTATCATTTGATTGTGGCTAGTAATGAGTAGAAATATCTTTAGCCCATTGGAAATTGACCCTCCCATTCAAATTGTGGAATAATTCATGCTTCCATAAAAAACACTTGACAAGTGACAGACAGTGAGACTATTGGAAGTTCTCCTCTGTCATGTTACCCAACCCTCGTATATTTTGTCTTTTGTCATTTTCTGTTCTCACCAATTTTTTATACATGTTGGATGGATTCTCTCTCTGTGTGGTTAGCAGCAATAAACAAAAACAATCAGATTCAAGTGGTAAAGATGCTAATTTGGTGAAAAATGTCAGAAGTGAGCTCAAGTGTTGAGACTCCTTTAATTCCAGACCATCAAGAATTTGATGGTGAAGCAATACCATCTCAAAGAGGAATTTGTATAGGTGAGGATGTTATTGAAGAAGCTAAATTGCAGCTATGGCTGGCGGGCCTCTGATTGCAGTGAGCTTGTTGAAGTACAGCTTACAGGTCACATCAGTCACGTTTGTTGGCACTCTCCAGTGTTTCCATGGCCTCTTCATTTGCTTCTGTCACTGTTTTCAGTGTGTTGGTAAGTTGCGCTTCTATTCAACGCTCATATGAACAAAAAAAAATCATGTTGTACACGTTAATTTTCGGTATAGGGTAAAGAAGTAATTGTTGCATTGGATGCGTGAATTTTCATCATTTATTGTGGATAAGTTCAATGTTTTAAAAGGCAAAAACAAAACCAAGTAGTTTTATGAATAATCTTGTCTAGACTCTAGACGATAGACTTGAGGTGTGAGGCTAGAGTACCCAAAATTATTATAATAGTTAATATATATATATATATATATATATATATATATATATATAGTTTTGTGTTTGTGTGGGAACGGCAAGGGCTAGTGTTGAAACCAGGAAAAAAAAAAACCTAAATGATTGATGCCATGTAGAATTATTATAATTTCATGAATTATATTAATAACACAAGTACAATATCTTATTTACTAGTCTATCACTTAAAGAGTACAAGTAATTCAAAACCCACAGGATTTTACAAGATCAAGCCCAATAAAATTCTAACCGGATTCTCCTACACTAACACATTCTTAACAATCAAGCAAGCAAGCCAAGGAATCAAATATTTGACTGCTATTATTTTTTCTCTATTGACATCATAAAGCCATGAATTTTATGAAAAAAATTGTCCAAAATGACGTCGTTTTGGGTTTGGGCTTTTTAAAAATATAATTTTGAGCAGCAACTGCGATGCAAGCTATTAGGAGATTCAGGACACCATATTGCATTCGAGAACGTCTATCTCACTTGATTGTAGTCAAGACTGAATGCCACAAGTCTATATGCATGAATCATATTCGAATGTGTTATTACAATTTTTTTGGGTGCCAGAAGTACGGATAAACCTAATACTTTCTCCTTATTCCCGCGATGGAGAGAATTGTGCTAATCAAAACTCATTACTCTCTGCCTTGTCACACAAGCAATTGCCTTGTGGGGGGCTTCCCTTAAATATCCTCTCCCTTGCCATACTTGCCTGAAACATCGAAGGACCAACATCAAAATCCTCTCAGAAACATTAGTTTTGGATAGGTATTCTGTTTACGTGCTAAGAAAAACCAAAGCTGTGGGGAGTTTGACGAAAAATAACACATCTTGGGACAGTTTAAGCAAATGGATAAGAATGGTAGTCATAAGATACGAAATGTTCTTCATCTTCCCTCCCAAATTCTTGCCAACCAATAGAAAATAGCGGAATCGTTGAAGCAATTGCAGAAGATCAGCATTGTCAAGAAGTTAGGGTTGAGGAATATACCTGCTTTTCCCAATTTGTACAACTTGTTACTAAGGAGAGCATCATGGTTTGCACAAAAGCACCAACTTGTATTCCAATCCAAAGGCCCCTTCCTCTCAGCTGTACCCAGAAAGCCAACGTGGCTGCAACTGGAATCCCACAAAGATAAAACGCTCCGAGGTTTATGTAAGCCCCTATGTGCTGCCACCCAGTTCCTCTGGCAATACCTGGTTTAACCATTCACAAAACACAAAACACTAGGCTGAAACATGAAAGAATTCAATCGTTTATTGCTAATAGGAGAAGATAAGGAAACAAACCTGAAAGGACCCCTTGCAAACTGTCTATGGTAACGGACAGGCAAACTAGAGGAGCCATGGTTGTGACATAATCGATGACTTCTTTCTCATTGCTAAAAGTGTAACCAAATACATTCCGGCAGGCAAAGAGGGTCGTGGTTATTATACTTGCCTCTGTGACTGCAAGAAACATCGCAGCAAAAGTAGCAATTCGAGCACCTTGTGGGTTACCAGCTCCTAGTTCATTTGAAACTCTAGTACTGCACAATAAGCAAAGAAAGAAAAAGATACACTGATTTTTTTCCTATAAATATGTAATCTGATGGTATAATGTGCTTGAGCATACCTTGCTGCAGCACCAAACCCATAAGGTATTCCATAGAGCGTCGTTATCGTCTGCAGACTGTCCACAACAATCGGTTAAAATACTCACTTTTTTCTACATGGTGATCAAATTGACAAATTTATTTTATTATACAGAATATATACCATACAGACAGAACTGAAGTTTCAAGAGCCGGATTTGGTAAAAGTCCAGACAGCAAGATAAGCAGCTCAAATGACCACCACTCAAGGCTACAACCATCAATAAAAATCAATCAAATAAAGAAATGACGTTTAAAATCAAATATTGTAAGAATCAAGCATAGTGAAACGTCTTCTTGAGACTAGCATGCAAAAAATAAACTGACTACCATATCATTATTGCAGAAGGGATGGCAAAGCGAAAGAACTCTCCGATTCCATGGAAGATCTCCACAGAAATTGGAGCTCGGGTTTTGGAACAGGCAGCAGAAAACTTCATGTATAATGCAAGTAGAATCACATTCACCCAATATGAAATACTGATTGCTAATGCTCCTCCCAGGTTGTTCAATCCAGACTTGAATACTAGAAGCCAACACAGAGGAATATGGAACAGAAGCGTCGCACACGAGCTTACGAGCATAGGAATTATTAAACTTTGTGTCTGAAAGTATCTAATGAACGGCTGAAGAGTGGCATAAGCAAATAGCGCGGGAATAAGCCAGATTGTGAACTTGCCGGCTTCGCGAGAAATTACAGGGTCTTGTCCCATGAAAATCAGTAATTTCTCCATATAAATCCATATCAAAGATAAAGGGAGGCAGACTAAGTTGAGAGAAAATATAGCAGTGTAAGTTTGAAGTCCAAGTTTCTGATATTGTTCTGCTCCATATGCTTGACCACACAGAGTTTCCAATGCACTAGCCATTCCCAACTGTTCAAACAGCAAGTTACAAAATCCACTTGGTTATAAGAGAGAGATTTATACAATCTACCCCTTAGCACTGTTAGACTGAAACTCGTCATTATTTCGATATTAACACTGCATCTACGCCGAAATTTGTACTTAATTATCTTCAATTTGTTGCTTATAAGATTATCATTAAGTAGTTTCATGATATACGTCATAGCATCCTTACATCTGTAGTCTTTTTGCAAAAGCTACACGGATTTAATTTCTTCATGGTTTGTGGACAATGTTTGAATGGAAACATTTTTAGTGGACACAATAGTTTGAGTAGACAAATTAAACTCGCATACTTAATATAATCCATGATTAGCTGGCCCAATGATTGATGGCAAGTGGGCCTAGACGTTAACAAAGTCAAATTTTTTGTGCTGCGTCTCGACATTCTTGTCATAGGTAGATACCAAGTGCAGTGGAATTGAGTCATGGATGCTGTCTACATTCCTAATTTTACTTTCCAAACTTTCTTTTCAATTTTTAGTCGTCGAATTAAATGAATGGAAGAGACCAAACAACAAAAATTAAAAAGAGATGTGTGGAAAGTAAAAAAAAAGTGTGTGAATAACGCGATTCACCTTCTATAGAATCTAAAAGGTAGTCTTTGGTGTAGTATTTGTATTCATCAGAAAATATCAGAGGAATCAAGCGTCTCGGTCCGATCATTTGCTGCATCAACACTAGCAAATCGGCACATACCTAGCTTGTTCTGAGTTTTTGGCTACCAGCTAGTTCTAATAAAAACTGCCCAGATGCAATGCAACTGGTATAGATTAGAGCAAATATTCAAGTACAATCATACAAGAAGTATATATAATCTGGAAATCCTGATTTGGTTCGTGTTTAAGTTATTTAGTTTTGTAGACGTGTGTTATACCAGTTGATTAAGGTCTTTTGCACCCGAGTTTGAGTTTCTCCCCCAACAAATTATAGTAGTTTAGAATCTCACATTTTGAAAAACAATGTAATCTTATTCATAAAAGAAAAGAGATACGATGTTTTATTGGCATTTCTTCAAACACGTAGCAAACGAAAACAGTTGGAAATTAAAAGCATAATTCCAAAAGATATGAAGGAAGGAAGAGAGGGCGCTTACGAAAACACTCAAGCCGGTGACGTTGGAGAGGGAGATGGCGATGGCGGTGCTGGAGAGAGCGAGCTCGCCCAGGTGGCCGACCATCATCATCGATATGACCTGCAACAAGTTCTGAGAGAGAATCACGGCAACCATGGGTCCCGCTATGCATCCCAACCTCTTCACTTCTTCGAAAAAAGAAGTCCACGTTAGAATACTTGTAGTACTATATCTTCTCTGTTGCTGATCTTCTTCTCGGCGTTTTGGTAACAGCAAGCTCTCTTCCATGGCGACGTCTGCTGTGGAAGCGTGGAGCTCAATCAGTGACTCGTCGCCTAATGACGTTGGAGGTTTGGATTTGGAATTTTATGTAATATATGCGGATTGCGGAATGAGTGGAGGAGAAAATTTGACCTTTTCAAGGACCGAGGCCAAGTAAATTGATTAATGTGAAGCCAAAAATATTAAGAGGCGACATGTAGATTTTTAAGTGAAAATAACAAAATTACCATCGAGACACACCGGGTTTCCTACACGCGAGCAGTAGAGAATCATCCATCAACCGAGTCAAGAGTGCCCAAACTAGGTAACAAGTTCAAATTTATCTCATTCATCTTTACTTCATATCCGCTACAAGGAAATCATTCCATAACCTTCAAAACCTTCTATATAAATTAAATTAATTAGGCTAAGTAATGGATTAATTCCTAATTAATTCATTAATCATCAAATTAATCAGCATTACATTCCAAAAAACATCTTAGGGCCGGCCACTCTCTCTTCCAAAGAGGGTCGGTCATGCTCTATAAATAAGACTCCATTTTCTTTGAAAGACTAATTTCACATTCTTGTAAAATTTTCAAAAACTCTCCAAATACTTTTCTCTCTAAATTCTAACTTTGGCATCAGAGGTTCTTCGGTCAAAGGCCCCCATTCATCGTGGGTGAGTGACGTTCTTGACCTTGACCTAAGATGTTATTTGTTTTGTAGATACAATCTTGTCTAAAATCAAGAGGAAGAAATTGGCATCCATAATCAACCCACCGCGGAGGGAGGGGAGGGAATTTTATGTAAATTGATCAACCCAATGTGCTCTGGTTGTTGCTCACTGTTGCATCGATGATGTTAAAAATCTGCAACCTCTCTGTAGTCCGGATTTTCCATCTTCGTTTTGATCGAAGAGCTTTGGGCTCTCCGTTTAAAACTTAACAACCATCCACCGTCCAAACCCTAAGCTTTTAATCATGATGGATGCTACCCCTCAAAATGGGTTCTCTAGTAGGAATGATTACTTGACAAAATCATTCAATATATTAATGAGTAATGAACAGGAGTACCATTTACGAGATTCAGAATAGGTTCCATGCTTGTGTTCAGAGTTGGTTGTGAGAGAGGATCAATCACCAATCCTGGATTTATTGTAACGATGTCGATTCCATTTTATTTTGCAAACTTCCAATAGCAGCTTCCAAAGCTGATGAAGAAAACTTTAGGATTGGTTTGGTATTGTTGTGCTTTGAAAAAAAAACTGCTTCTATTGTACTGTAAAAATAAGCAGCTGTGAAATAAAGCAGCAGAGTGTTTGGTAAACTTTTTTATAAAAGTGCTTTTGAAAAAGAAAAAAAGCAGTATTATAGTGTTTGGTAAGCTTTTATGTAAAATAGATGTAAAAAAAAGCCTGTTTTTCAAAGCTGGGTTTTGCAGCTTCTTGTTTTTGGCTTTTTTTTCACCCAAAACTGTGAAAAAAAGCTGAAGCTGAATGTTTACCAAACACAAAAATAGCTCCCAACTTTTTTTTATACCAGCTTTTTTCATAATCACCTCAGTATCAAATCAGGCCAATGAACACAACGAACATGTATTTAAAGCAAAAAATATTTAACTTTTACACAACAAAAAAATATATAAAGTTGGTAGAGATATTTATGAACAAGACTAGGAAAGAGAAGAAAGTTAAGCTGTGGGACTTAAGGAAAATAAAATGCTTGATTTTGGGTTTTTATTTTTCAAATGGGTGTAAAGATAAATTTACATATTGAATTGGGTTTGTGAGGGTATTTAAGGTAGTAAGTTTGGGTTTAAAGAGATATTGATCGTGTGAGTTCCCAGAAACAAAACCGTGAGAGCGTGGTCGGGGTCCAAAGCGGACAATATCGTGCTACGATGGTGGAGCAGGCCCGGGAAGTGGTGGACCCCGGGCTGGGATGTGACAATTTGGTATCAGAGCCTAATCCTGGTCGTGGTGTGCCGACGAGGACATGGGGCCCCAAAGGGCAGTGGATTGTGACATCTCACATCACCCAGGGGAGTGATTCTTATATGTATATTCTCATCCCTACCTAGCACGAGGCCTTTTGGGAGCTCACTGGCTTCGAGTTCCGTAGGAACTCCGAAGTTAAGCGAGAAGGGAGCTAGAGCAATCTCATGATGGGTGACCCACTGGGAAGTTGCTTGTGAGTTCCCAAAAACAAAATTGTGAGGGAATGGTAAGCTCAAAGCGAACAATATTGTGCTACAGTGGTGTAGTGGGGCCGGGAAGTGATCCGTCTAGGTTCGGGATGTGATATTGATAGTTTAGTTAAAAATCAAATGGGTACAAAAAGTAAGTTGGATGTAGAAATATGTTACATGGGTTTAAATAAAATTTCCCAAGTATTAATAGACAAATATATAACACAAAATTTTAGAAACTAAAGTTTATGAAAGTTGATGATTGATTTATTACTTAAACATTGATAAATGTATTCATTTTTAGTGACACATCATTTAGTTTATAAATTTGTGAGGGAATGGTAAGCTCAAAGCGAACAATATTGTGCTACAGTGGTGTAGTGGGGCCGGGAAGTGATCCGTCTAGGTTCGGGATGTGATATTGATAGTTTAGTTAAAAATCAAATGGGTACAAAAAGTAAGTTGGATGTAGAAATATGTTACATGGGTTTAAATAAAATTTCCCAAGTATTAATAGACAAATATATAACACAAAATTTTAGAAACTAAAGTTTATGAAAGTTGATGATTGATTTATTACTTAAACATTGATAAATGTATTCATTTTTAGTGACACATCATTTAGTTTATAAATTTTGTCTCTAAATTTAATCTCACTAACATTACCAAATAAAAAAAAATGTGATCGTGAGACAAAAACTCAAGATAAAAAAAGAATGATAATTTAGGAATTTAAAAAGAAATTTTTAAAAAATACATTAATAACAAAACAACTAACGCAAAATCAAGTGCAATAACTTTTTAAAATTCGTTTAACAAACAATACCTAGTGAGAAAATACTTTGTTATCGTCTTGTCATTTCACAAAAACACTTACCCACCGTCGTACCCCTACCCCCAAATCACGCCCGTCCTCTTCCCCCTAAATCACGACCGTCCCCCCCACTTTCAATCACGACTGTCCTCCGCCCCCTCCCCGCCGGGCGCCCTCGGGGCAAAAGGAAAACGTCCGTCCTCCCCCTCTTTTCAAGCACTTTTTTGTATTGCAGGATGAATTTTACGAGACAGTTGGGGGATGGAATGGTAGATTCTGGTAGACTCAACCTGCAACTATTTTGTAAGATTAATTGATCCCTTTGTCAATAAATATTTGGACCAATCCCCTCACAAAATGATTTCTGATTGAAAACTTTAAAAAAACGTGTGTCGTTTGATTATGGTTAGGAATGAGTTGTGTCAATAAATATTTGGACCAGTTTGATTATGGTTAGGAATGGGTTGTGTCAATAAATATTTGCACCAATCCCCCGACAAGATGATTTCTGATTGAAAACTTAAAAAAAAACGTGCCTTTTAACTGTGGTTAGGAATGAGTTGAAAGTTTACTCTCATTTTTTTACCGAAATCTCTATGAGTTGAATGATGTCACTCGAATGTTAAGCTTTAAAAGGCTTTTTAACAAGAAATGCTTAAAAAAATATTTGACACGTGACAGACAATGAGAGTTTTGGAAGTTCTCCATCATATTAGCCAACCCTCATATTTTATGTGTTTTGTTGTTAGGAATTGTTATTAGCATTTCAAAAATCTCATTTTACACTCCAAATTTTTTATATTAGGAAAGAAAAATACACGTGTGAGGAGTGTAGAATGAGATTTTTGAAGTGCCAAAAACGCTTCCCTTATTGTTTTGTATTCTCTCTAATTTTTTTATACATTTTGGATGGATTCTCTCTGTGTGTGGTTAGCAGCAATAAACAAAAACAATCAGATTCAAGTGGCAAAGATGCTAATTTGGTGAACAATGGCAAAAGTGAGCTCGATTGTTAAGACTCCTCTAATTCCAGATCATCAAGGATTTGATGGTGAAACAATACCATCTCAAAGAGGAATTTGGAGAGGTGGGGATGTTATTGAAGAAGCAAAATTGCAGCTATGGCTGGCAGGGCCTCTGATTGCAGTGAGCTTGTTGCAGTACAGCTTACAAGTCACATCAGTCATGTTCGTTGGCCATCTTGGAGAGTTGGCACTCTCCAGTGCTTCCATGGCCTCTTCATTTGCTTCTGTCACTGGTTTCAGTGTACTGGTAAGTTGCTTCTCTTCACATGAAACGAAGATGCTAAGGTGGCAATTTTTCATCTTTGTCGCGCATTTTAACTTTTTTGTATTGCCAATATGATTGATTTGCTACACAACGACCTTTTATTCCCATTTCATGTAAGTCGTTCATTAGTTGAGTAACATGGACTTCTTTCATTACTGTGATTCTTTATGGTCCGTCAGCGTTTTTGCTAAAAACACTTTAATTTTGAGGCCCACCAAAATTTTTTATTAAAATTAAGGTTCTTTATGGTGCTTTCACAACATAAGAGCACTTTCAACTTTTTCTATAGAACATTGCACTTTAAATTATCTGAAAGCCCCAAGTGATTTTCCTCTAATTTTCTCTCAAAAACATGAAATATGTCTCAGAGTTGGGAATGGGAAGTGCATTAGAAACCCTATGTGGACAAGCCTACGGAGCCAAACAGTACCACATGCTTGGAGTCCACATGCAAAGAGCAATGCTTACACTATTTGCAGTAAGCATCCCCTTAGCAGTCATCTGGTTCTACACAAGTACCATTCTCATGGCTCTTGGCCAAGACCATGAGATATCCGCGGAGGCAGGAGCCTTTAACCACTGGATGATTCCGAGCCTGTTTGCCTATAGTCTCCTCCAATGCCTCAACAGATTTTTACATACACAAAACAATGTGTTTCCAATGATGATCGGTTCTGGAGTGACGGAGTCACAGCTCTTCTTCACATTGTGGTCTGTTGGGCACTTTGTTTACTGGGAAACAAAGGCACGGTGTTGGTAATTGTTGAATAAGAAGAGTATCCAAGATAACTCTAATGATCCCAAGAAGAAGAAAATAGAGCACACTCTTAAAGAAAGCTCACAAAACAAACTAATTAGCAAAGTTTTTCTTATTTAGCTCTAGGCTTTGTTTTTCCTTGGATGATATACAATGCTTGGGGACTTGGGTATTTATAGCAAACCAAATGAAAGCTACACCACACACTTACTTCACCTACAACATCCACCTACTTCACCTACAACCTCTACTTACTTCACCAACCTCACACACTTACTTCACCTACAACATCCACCTACTTCACCTACAATTGACATTAATTCTCAACACTCCCCCTCAATGTCAGCTCTCATTCTTTGCACTGTGCTGAGCAGACAGCGAAAATTTCCAAGCTTGCCTGTACTTAAACTTTTTGTGAACAAGTCCGCAACTTGATCATTCGTCTTGACCTGTCTCATCTCAATCTCTTCTTGTAGAACCTTTTATCTGATAAAGTGGTAGTGCACTTCCACATGTTTAGTTCTTGCATGAAAGACTGGATTTTCCGCCAAGCGAATGGCCGATTGGTTATCACAGTACAATGGTACTGGATAATCTACTGGTTGATGTAGATCACTCATCAACTGTATTAGCCATGCATTCTCTTGAGCTGCCATTGCTGCTGCTCTATACTCTGTTT